>NC_045442.1:20964263-21035910 GCF_002776525.5 Piliocolobus tephrosceles
CTCTGTCGCCCAGGCTGGAGTGCAGTGGCTGGATCTCAGCTCACTGCAAGCTCCGCCTCCCAGGTTTACGCCATTCTCCTGCCTCAGCCTCCCCAGTAGCTGGGACTACAGGCGCCCACCACCTCACCGGGCTAGTTTTTTTTGTATTTTTTAGTAGAGACGGGGTTTCACCGGGTTAGCCAGGATGGTCTCGATCTCCTGACCTCATGATCCGCCCATCTCGGCCTCCCAAAGTGCTGGGATTACAGGCTTGAGCCACCGCGCCCAGCAGATGCCAATATTTTTCTACCAATTAAGACAGTGAGATATTATAAACTACTTTGTCATATTTAAAATATCATGTAAAAACCATCTTATAGGTCACTGAAGCAAGAAGGAAGTACTGAAGTCACGAATGCTCCCCTTGCTGACTTTCTAGGGCCAAGAAGGACATCATCCCAACAGCAGCTGGATATAACAGATTAGGTGGCCTTAAATGTTGGTTGAGCTGCACAGCATTACTTATAATTGTTCAATATGAAGAGGAGAAACAATAACCTCTTCAAATCAAAGAAGTAATTTATAAAATAAAGACTGTGAAAAATAACTAACTTAACTCATCAAAGCAATTAGTCATATAAACAGATGAGAATAGTATGAATCGTAGGTTAGAAAGTCAAGTTTAGCAGAAACATGAGAAAATACCTTCTTTGTATTTAATGTACATCGGACTGCAAGAAATAGTAAGAGTACTTTTAATTTGAAAACTCTTCACCGAGAGGACATACGGTCATGCATTGCATAACAATGTTTTGGTCAACGAGGGACTAAGTATAGGATGGTGGCCTAAAGAGATTATAATAGAGCTGAAAATTCCTATCCCTAGTGACATGGTAGCTGTTGAACATTGTAGCACAATGCATTACTCATGTGTTTGTGGTGATGCTGGTGTAAACAAACTTACTGCACTGCGAGTCATATAAAAGTATAGTACATACAATTATGCACAGTACATAATACTGGATAACATAATAAACAACTATGTTATTGGTTTTTGAATTTACTATACTATAGCTTTTATCATTATTTTTGAGTGTACTCCTTCCACTTATTAAAAAATAAAACCATGAAGAGTAGAACAGCCTCAGGCAGGTCCTTCAGGAGGTATTCCAGAAGAAGGCATTGTTATCATAGGAGATGACAGCTCCAAGCATGTTATTGGCCCTGCAGATCTTCTAGTGGGACAAGATGTGCGGGTGGAAGACAGTGATACTGATGATCCTGACCCTGTGTAGGCCTAGGCTAATGTGTGTGTTTGTGTCTTAGTTTTTAACAAAAAAGTTTAAAAAGTACAAAAGGAAAAAAAAATTAAAGATAGAAGCTCATAGAATGAGCATATAAAGAAAGAAAATATTTTTGTACAGCTGTACAATGTGTTTTAAGCTAAGTGTTATGACAAAATGATCAAACAATTAAAAAGCTTATAAAGTAAAAAAGGTACAGCAAGCTAAGGTTAATTGATTGTTGAAGGAAGAAAAACATTCAAAAAATAAATTTAGCGTAGTCAAAGCATCCAGTGTTTATAAAGTCTACAGTAGCGTACACTGATATCCTCGCCCTTTACAATCTCACTCACTGACTCACCCAGAGCAACTTCTTGTCCTTTAACCTCTATTCATATTCATGGTGAGTGTCCTGTCCAGGTGGATCATTTTTTATCTTTTATGCCATATTTTTACTGTTTAAATCTACAAATCCTTACCATAGTGTTACAATTGCCTATAGTATTCAGTACAGTAACATACTATACAGGTTTGCAGCCTGGGAGCAATGGGCTAGACCATTACATTAGGCATGCAGGATCCTATGCCATCTAGATTGGTGTAAGTACTCTCCATGGTATTTGCACAATGATGAAATGCCTAAGGATGCATTTCTCAGAATGCATCCCCATCATTAAGGAATGCATGACTATATTTAACAAAGAGGCAGATGCATTTTCCTCTTGTAGCCATACTTGAATTTACAATACTTGAAGAGAGTCATAAGAAAGCATCAGAAAACTCTTCTAGCAGAAATTGTGCCTTATATATCTGATTCCTCTGCACTGTGTCCAGCATGATGCGTGAGCCATAGTAGGCACTAGATTAATATTAGTTACGATGTAATGTAATAAGCCACACTTCAAATTATTGGTACCAACTTAGTTTTTAAGACTGATACACCTTGAGAACCCAGATGATACCAAAACAGAATAAAAACTTCTTTTTTCACAAAAACAGAAAGCTCAGGAAACTGGTGAACAGCTCAGCAACCTAGAAACCGGCTGTGCAGAGCACTCTTTGAATACGAATTAGCAGTGGGTAATGGCAGCATATTTATGAGGTCTCTTGCCGGGTCCTTCCCTCCTGTGAATGCTGTATAATTCATTGCGCGCGCCCTGACCCCAGTGCGCTCCTGTTCTGACAAATCATACTTGATTAAGACAAATCTTTATTAGTTAGCTAGTCAACTTCCCCATTTATCACTGGCAAATCCCATTCTCCACGTCAGGTACAGGAAAAGTGACTGAAACCTTAAGAAAAAACCCCAAATACCTAAATAAAAATAAAATATTCATTAATACACAGCAGGTAAAGCCAGAAACCTCTTAATAGATGAGTAAAGAAATTATTTAATAGAAATATATTTTACCCACTGACAAACTCAAACCCACTACACATTTTATTCAGGCTGAGAAATTGCTAATCAGGTAATCTATTTCGGAATTTTTATCTCCTATGAAACTCCTGTCTGAAAGCAAAATGCCATATTTTGAAAACTGTATTATAAAGTTGGAGGCTCAAAATGCTGAAAGGGTAATAATAAAAATTTTAAAAAGACTGCTGAGTAGAAAGAATGTCTAAGCCTCCTACCAAAAGAATAACAACAACAAATCTTTACAGAGTGAGACAGAATAAGGCAGAATAAATTCAAAATTATTCTTGGTTCTCTAGTACCATAGGGAAAATGAACCTCTTTTTGAACTATGTATAATATTCTCATGAACTTCATTGTCGGTTAACCCTAAAGATGATTTAATTAATTTATCGTGGTTGATGCTCATTTTAGTCTGGTGCACTGAGCTTGGTACCAGAACTGTTCTCAGAAATCTGACGATGATGCCATCAGTAACAAAGAAGAATGCCATGGGCTAGGATTGCCACTGAATATGACAAATAGCATCTTCTGACAGGTTTCAAACATTCTCTAGTTTCATGGAGGTAGGCTTTGGTACAAACCATTAACTTTCCTTCCTTAGTGACAGCAAGAGAGAGAACAAAATGGAAGGAGAATGAGTATGTTTAAGCTAATTTTTGACTTCTTAAATTTTTACTCTTAAGCCCTGAGTCCAACAGAGGAGAAAAATTTTTTTAGCTTTTTCATACAAAGCTACCAAATCAATCCAGATGTGTAACTGATGTGTAATTTCCAAATAGATGATCTCAATGTTCTCTTTAAAAACAATGCAGGCTGGGTGTGGTGGCTCACGCCTGTAATCCCAGCACTTTGGGAGGCTGAGGCAGGTGGATCGCTTGAGCTCAGGAGTTTGAGACCAGCCTGGGCAACATGGCAAAACTCGGTCTCTACCAAAAATAGAAAAATTAGCCGGGTGCGGTGGCATGTGGTTGTAGTCCCAGCTACTTAGGAGGCTAAGGCAGGAGAATCACTTGAGCCCGGGAGGTAAAGGTTGCAGTGAGCTAAGATTGCGCCATCGCACCCCACCCTGGACAACAGTAGTGAAACTTGTCTCAAAAAATAAAAATAAAATTAAAAATACATTTTAAAAATGCAGAGACAAAGTGTAACTATTTTACAAAAAATTTCTATGTGGAATCCTTTCTATACTGATAATAAACAAATCTATATATAAACTACGGAAAAACACACTTTTCGTCTTGACAACTTAATGAAACACCAGTTATCACAATATAGTACACATATCTTATTTTACTTTATTGATGTCCTTATGTGTTAAACGGAAAGCAACATTCAAAAACATTTTGTATGTTGGGGCTGTCTTCTATTTGCCAAAATTTTCCATTTAGAAAATGTGGATACATCTTGAGAAATGAGGTCAGAGCTTAGTATGAGAGACTTCAAAAGAACACCTAGCACAGTGGGAAATAGTGTGTTGATGATTTTATAAGCAGAGCCTGACTCTGATTATATCTATGGATTCAGAAGAGATCGCGCCTGAACAATCTCTCCCCACCCTACAGGTCTTTCCTCACAATCTCAAAGCACTAAACAGCTATTCCAAAAGTGAAAATCGTCACGGTCCCGATAGAAAATATTTACGTAATTTGGATAAGGGCAGAGTGGGGTGGGCTGGAGAGTTAAGCCGTTTATATGCCCATGGAAGTAAAGAAAAAGTTTTAAAGTAACTTTGATTTATCCCATGGAATCTCCACTCATTTAATGAACTCTTCCAGAAAGGTTAAACAATTTGGGTCAGAGGTAGGATTAGAATTCAAGCCAATAAATATTACAGAGAGTCAATTACGTAACAGGCATGCAAAGAAATAAAGAAGAAAGCACGGTCCCAACACCTAGCAGCTTACACTTAGATGGGGTAGTATGATATGAATGGAACCATCAGGACAAAGTACAGAACACTGCACAAGTGCTAGACTTAGAGGAATGCGTCAAAGGTCTTGTATCAACTAACAAAAGAACATGGTAGCCGGGCACGGTGGCTTGCACTTGTAATCCCAGCACTTTGGGAGGCCGAGGCGGGTGGATGACCTGAGGTCAGGAGTTCGAGACCAGTCTGGCTAACATGGTGAAACCCTGTTTCTACTAAAAATACAAAAAAATTAGCCGGGCGTGGTGGCATGCTTCTGTAATCCCAGCTACTCAGGAGGCTGGCTGAAACAGGAAAAGTGCTTGAACCTGGGAGGCAGAGGTTACAGTGAGCCAAGATTGCACCATTGCACTCCAGCTTGGGCAACAAGAGCAAAACTACATCTCAAAACAAAAAAACCAAAAAACAAAAAACCATGGTACTCTTCACAGATTTGCTCATCACCTTTGCAGGTCCTCCACAACTCACATTTCCTGATGTCCACCCTGGGCTTCTTGCTCCTACACTCATACTCATCTGCCCCACAGTGATGTGGATATCTTTGGATATAATGTAAAATCTGAGTGTTACTGACAACCTGTGTCTAATACTCTATTGAGTGCCTCACATTTCTTCTCAAATCTTAGCAGACAAAGGTAAGACCCTATGGAAACAATGCTTCCTAGTTTTATTTTATTTTTTTCTAACTTCCAAGCTTTTGTTTTTTTCAGAATGCACATCATATTGACCTGAAACTAATGGTACATGATAAATATTTAAAACAACAGGATAGGTAGTTGGATAATCTACAACACAGGTTGTATTTCTAGCAAAATTTGCAGGTAAAAAATGTTGAAAGGCATCTAGTTCAGTTCCTTCTATTTATAAACATATATCTATCACCCTATGGCACATAAATCAAAACGGATGATAAGAAGATAGTATTCTATTCTGTTTGCCCACTTCCCATCCCTGGAACTACATTGGCATCAGGTAATCCAAAAAAGAAAAAGAAAAAAGAAAGAAGACAACAAGAGTATATTGGTGTTCTTTCTTTTCCATATAATGCCTGGCATACAATACATGCTTCTTGGATGGATGGATGGATAAATAAACAAATGATCAAGTGAAATAGGTAGAAACGCACCAAAAAAAGTAAAAGGGGAGAACATTAAAAGCAAGAAAGGAAAAGGGGTAAAGTTGGTAAAGAAACTCTTATGGAGAGAGCACTAGATAGATATACACTTATCAGTAGAATTCTAGAATCAGGAAGATTTTAGAAGTTATTTATTCCACTCAGGAGTTGGATTAGATCATCTGGAGAGAAGTGATTTTTCTAAACAGCATATCAAGCAGAGCTTGGATTAGAATCTAGGCTTCTTCACTCCACATTTCATATCTTATGTAACGCATAATACACAAGCAGGAAGTTCAAGATCATGTAATTAGTGTGGATGCCTTCTTCAATGAATGGCCCCTGGGGCATGGCTCCTTTATATAGCCCTACCACTTCTGCAATCGTGGGTGACATGCTAGGGAAGCTGCTCTCTCCCAAGTATAATCCTGGTCTAACTCATCATTCTAGTGATGCTTTCTGAAACTAGTGGGAAATACCAAATATATACCCATTTACACCCCATAATGAGTGACTGGGTTAAGATAGCTGGCAAAGGGGAAGAGGAGTGTACTTTTTCCTTACATTTCACTTATTTATGATCATATTGAAATCTGGGGAAAAATTTAAGCGGGGTACATATTCAGCTATCATAAATAGATTCCGCATTCATTCCACAAACACACACTGAGTGCTTGCTATGCACTAGGGACGGGAACACAAAACCAAATATGACATTGGATGATTATAGTGAGCTACAATGTCTCTTTGAAAAGTGAATGTTAAAACCAGTTAACATTATAAAATCTACTTGATAGAAAACTCTGAGGTTACTTCCTTCCTCATCTATACATTCTACTAGAACAGGTTCATATGAGTGCTTTCAACTGATAAACACATTCCTAGAAACCACAATAAATATCAAATAATTGTACAATTTTGTTACTATGTCTAACTGTGATTGAAATTAAACCATTCCTTACCATAATATCATTTTGCCATTCTGCTTAAGGTTGGTAAATCAGTATAAGCTGATATTCTAATACAAACACTAGGTAGAGAAGCCCAATTCTGCTGTAAATTTTCAGAACGTGTTAAAATTGATGTCAATGTCTCAGTAATTTCGCAGTTTAAAAAACAGTTAGAAATGTAATGACTACACTACACTTGATTAAAGCATTTACAGCTCTAATCAAAAACTGACAGCAAGATCAAAGATGTTAACTTAAATCTCTCCTCTAATTATGTTTAAAATGCCACACCTCAGGCCTGTCTCTCCTCTTCTTTTTCAAACCAAATTCTGCTTAAGAAAGATCTAACACTTCTTAACAGTTCATTATCCAATAAAACTATTCAAAGCTTAAAAGCAATCTACACAATTAGTCAGGACCTCAGGGAGTCCACCGGTAGTCTTTATTACAGGACTTCATATTAAAACACCTTAATTATATTTGTCAAATGGATTTCATTAAAACCCATCGTCACTTTAATTTTCATATTTTGACAGTGCTGGCATAGGCATTATTACCACCTGCCAGGCTAGGAACTACAACAAAATTGTCAAATTCCTTCAAATCCTAAGCAGTTTCTTTTGTACCTGATTGATAGTTTTCTCTGTGTGGGGAAACTATCACAATTAGAAGAATTAAAATACTCCTACTTAAATTCTACTCTGAATACATACGTTTCTTGCAGATGCAAGGAAAACAAACTACATCCGTGCTGGGTTGCCAGGTGCACTTTGCAGAGAGGGTGATGCACATACTTCGCAGTGCATCTGAATAGCAAAGCCGAGACATCAAACAGAATGCACTATGATTCAATCACATCACAACCATCAGGACTTGAAAGCCAGGACATTTTTTTTTTTTACCTCCTATTCATTATGCTGCCATATTTCATAAAATATACGGTGTTTCTGGCCATTCACTTGAGATTCAATTGTATTTTCATTTGCCACTGAGACTCAGACTATTGAAATAGCAAAAGAAAAAAATTACATATATATCCCTTTCTTTCTAGCTATGCAATGTTCAATGTCAGCAGTGATGCAATGTTTACAGCATTTTCCTAATTCAGCTAGTTATGCAACTTTAGGAAAACGGAGGTGTGTACACTAACAAGCAAAGAGTTTTTGTCTGTTTTCCTCTGGAATTTTGAAGTCTTTCGTAGCTTATGCAGTACAGAATGAGCTTCTCTCGACGATTCTCCTTTTAGATTGAGGCAGACAAAATTCTATTTTTCAAGTATTGAAGAACAGAAATAGCAAAATATATATATATTTTTTAACCTAACAGACTCATAAGATAAAACAAAGGAGAAAGGTTTCTGGCCTACATGTAACGCACATCAGGGCTTTGTACAAAGGTCTCAAGAGTAATAATCACCTTGCTTTATGAATACTTTAAGTCATAGTAAATGGTCTTGGATTATTTTGAGTAAAGCTAAAATTTTAAAGATTTTTAAAGACTTACTTATGAAATTACAAGACATTGAATAATCATAAATGATCACTGACTTGTGTGTCTCAAAATTCAATATAATCAAAATAGAAAACATGCTCAGAGAGGCCCGGCACTGTGGCTCACACCTGTAATCCCAGCACTTTGGGAGGCTGAGGCCAGTAGATCACGTCTTGAGGCCAGGAGTTCAAGACCACCCT
The DNA here is from genome assembly GCF_002776525.5 of Piliocolobus tephrosceles. Classification (NCBI taxonomy): domain Eukaryota; kingdom Metazoa; phylum Chordata; class Mammalia; order Primates; family Cercopithecidae; genus Piliocolobus; species Piliocolobus tephrosceles. Next base: position 20,972,625 of record NC_045442.1, read on the forward strand.
GGCCACATGGTGAAACTCCATCTCTACCAAAAAAAAAAAAAAATTAGCCAGGTGTAGCGTGGTGGGTGCCTGTAATCCCAGTTACTTGGGAGGCTGAGGCATGAGAATTGCTTGAACCCAGGAGGCAGAGGTTGCAGTGAGCCCAGATTGTGCTACGGCGCTCCAGCCTGGGCGACAGACCAAGACTCTGTCTAAAAAAAAAAAAAGAAAATATGCTCAGAGAATTACGCACAGGGAATATGCATTTACATACAGTTCCAGTGTCACCAATGTCCAGAAGTTTTCCATGATCAACTTAGCTGGCAACATTTTCCCTCCTCTGAACTCAATTATGAGTGCCACTGTTATGGCACAGATCCCAAGGCTTGGTGTTTTGGTCTTCTCCCTATGCTTGGCCTAGATAGTAAAGAATGACTAACTGGGCTCGTGCCCGTCTCCCCATTAGACTGTAACAAACTTCAACATAGCAGGGAATCAGTCACATTCATTTTCCCCCATACAATGCCTCATAAATGGTAATCATTTGGCATGCACATACACACACATACTACCCTGTATACTATGAATGTATACGTATATGTGCTGATATACTGAATGCTATGAATACAAAATTTTTTAAGCCCCCAAATTCATAAATCAAAAACAGAAGAATCAGCAACTCCTTTTAAGTTTTTATTAAATGTTACTATAATTTTGAACCACGAATCCTTCATATCTGTTCCATCTTTCTCTTACTGACCCTTCAGCAACTGTGCTCAGGCCGGCTGATAACCCGTAGAACTGATGGAGCCGGGGAGTCAGAGGAATACAACACAGATAATTTGCACAGAGCTCCTCAGCTGCTCGAAAGTACATTCCATTGCAACCAGTCAACAATTTATTTGAAGCCATTATTATTAATAATCACCAAACACATGGACTGTTCTCATTAGGAAAAAAATGGGAACAATCTACTATTTTAGAAATGTTCCTAGAGGGACACTTCAAAAATGAACCAGATGTGGTCTACGTTCTGGAATATTTGAAAATTATTTGATATAAATAGAGGCCTACAGAAACCCTGCGGGCACAAAAGGCACAAGACACATATAAGTTTATGAATACTGCATTTATTACATTTTAATTACAATACCTGCTAACTTGGTGCTCAAAGAGTGGTTTGGGTTGAGAATCTTCCTGTATTAACACGGTGCGATCCATTTCTGCTCAATGGTACCCTGTTTCCGGACATTCACAAAGGCTAACAGTTCTTCTCCTTTTGTGGCCCATTTGTGTTCAAAGACAGGTGCAAAGTGCAGGAGCCGGGCTGCGGACTGGAAACTTGATGTTGTCTACATGATGGATTGATATGGGGCCAAATGTGGTTTGTAAAAGCAAGCACTTCGGGCAGCATAAAATATATATAACTGGAAGTTTGGCTAATCTAGTACTCTCACTGAAAATGGATAATTAGGAAATGGGAAAGGAACATCTGGAAGGGACAGGATACTAAAGGTAACAGAGAAGAAGGTCTTTTAAGGGTGACCTTCTGCAAGTGGGGCTTCGGAATTGATGCTGGGACCCTTGCCAGTTGCTCTTGGGAGTTTCTGCCTGAGATCATCTCCACACTATCAGAACTGCCGCTTCTATTCCTTGCTAAGGTCATTTCCCCTCCTGAGCCCAAACTGTCATGCACATCATCACCCGGTCATTTGCTATAGCTTCTGTGAGTCCCTCCAAATCCCCCAGTTTTTGAGCCCTGGCGAGTGGGGAAAGGTCCTCAACCTTTCTGCATTGTGCAAAATAAGGAAAGTGGCTGTTCTGTTTTTCCTTTATCAACAGCAAGCTTAGTGTGTTTGAAGGATGGGGTAGCAGGGAGGTAATGTGGGACATGTGGGATCACTGGGGCCTGCAGGAGGACTGGAAGGAGAGTTGCAAAGGCTTTCGAACTGCATGATCAGAGAGAAAGCCTGAAGTGCCCAACTGACAGCTCAACAAGCCTGTTCAGATAGAGCTTTTTCCAACAGGAGAAAATCCGTGACTTTTGCTATCTGCCCCCCACCACAACCCCTCTCAGAATGATCACCTGGAAAGAAAAAAATCCATTGCTTTTCCTGTAACAGTCACAAGACAACAGGGCAATATTTACTATTCTTTTGAAGTTATACAAAAACAGCCAATCTGAATATGCCTGATGGTCCATTGTGGGCTAGAAACTGAGATATAAATAGAGTAATTTGGATGCTAAACCACAGCATCCAACATCTTTCTGGAGCCCAGACAATGAATGACACCAAGATCTGTTTCTGGACTGAGCCCTGTATTTTGCATTCAGACTACCCTCAGGGCTACTACTTTCTTATACACAAAAGAATACTGATGGACTTTAAATAAAACAACTGCCTAATTCAGTAGCTGCCAAATGATAGGCCAATATTAAAATACTTTAGCTGTATTTTTCTATTGGGAATCAACATTGGAACCCTTTTATACAGTAAAAGTGTATATCATTTCAGCAGTTAATAAAGGCACACAAATTACTTACAAAGTAGAACAACCTGATCCATGTAAATATTTATCTATAAAAGCTAGTGGGGATTTTGTTGTTGTTGTTGTTTGTTTTTTTCCCCAGATTGTTGAGATCCTCCTTACCCACCTCCAGGCTGTGGAATGCCTGATCCCCACATGAGCTGGTCCACTCATCCTCCATGAGAGGTGGGGGCAGGAGGAGTGGGGAAGGAGGCAAGCTATGGGCAAAATAAGATTTTAGTCAGATTCAAAAACTGACTGCTGTTGTTTCTGATAAATTGGGCAGTTTCTGCATATTTTTTAAACACCCATGCTTTACTCTTAAAACAGTGGGATTTTATGCTTCATAGATAGATAATATTTTCATGGCATTGATAGATACTGCTATTAAAGATGTCCTAATATGACATCTTTAGCATCTGTGTAGCATTTTTGCAATATAAATACGAAGTAAATAGATTTAAAATGCTGAATTTTTAAATGAGCATTTAAAAATAAAAATGATTTAAGAGATATTCTCATATTCTGTGAACTTAATTCTTTGGGTAAAAGAAAAATAATTTCGTATTTTTATTTTAACTCCAATTGGCCCTTGAATCATTACTCTTCAAAGTCCCCAACAGAAGGTGGAAGACAATGATTATTCCTAATTTACTGGTGAAGAAAAGCTGCACAAAGGAGTTAAATTACTTTTCTACTGTCACAAGTGAGGCACAGAATCATGAAATTATATCTTGTCTTCTGGTCTATTTTTCAGTCTTCAAAGCAGAAAACTGGCATAAGCCATACTGGGAATATGTGTAGTTTCTGGATCCAGCAGCTGACAGTCAATGAAGATTTCAAATAAACTTTTCTTTTAAAAGCCAAAACAAACTGTTAGACTAAGCTGGCTTGTGTTTTTTATAAAAATTTCCATATTCTGTATACACCTTTTCAATGTAAGTTTCTTATATTCCAATATTAATTCATAGGTAAACAGTTGGATGCTAGTGTTTTCAGCCTGTTCTAGAGCTCTTAAATGTTAAAACATCTAGTCACACCATGTCAGTTCTTAAATATTTCAATGAATTTAGTAGTTCTTTGCATATGTATGATTGTTGAATTTCATTAGTGAGTCAGACATGAAGCTTCTAGGTCTGAGTATGCCAAAATGATGATGTTAACATGAGGAGGGAAATACAAACATGTTCAAAGACCTACCAATTTTGAAAATTTCAAAATGTCACTGCTATAGAATAGCTATCCAATTAGTAATTGTCTATGTGATTCATCAAAAGAATAAGCATCAGAAAATCACCCTCCTATAAGTCTAAAAGCTCAGTATTTAAATGATATTTTGCTTTTTATAATCATGTCAACTCTCATTATGCATTTTTAATTGTCAATGAAATTTACTAATAAAAAGGGAAGGCTTTAATTGAAATGTTTGTAAAATCCTCTTACTTGGAGAGTTTGTGTGAGTTGATTAATGAAGAGACTTTCACAGTTTTCATATTGATTGCCTTTGTGTTTCTGAACTTTCTGTCTGTTGTTCATGAGCAGAGCAAAAGTAAGAAATCCTGGATGTAACAAGATGTAGGATTTCTCGGTACAGGTTTCTACTTTGATAAATTGAGTGTTTTCCCCTCCCTTTTTGGCATATTTCTCTGTTCTTCCATTTTGTAGAAAGAAACAGGCTTTTAAATGCTGATACTTTTGCTTCAATGTCATAATTCCACCAAATGCCTTTAGGAGATAAGATCTCCTATCTCTAGCACAGTTTTTATTTATTTTATTAACCTGTTTAAAAACAGAAATGAAAAAAAAAAAAAAAGCCCAACCTGTTTTGCTAGGACTAAGCCAGAAGGAAATGGTAATATCTATATTCTAGATCTCTGTAGTAAAAAAAAAAAAAATAAAGAAATAGGACTTTTCTGCTTACATTTGGGTGAAGTACATCGGTTCTATGTTTAAACGATGAGAGCTGAATCCATTTGACAATAAAGTTAAATATTTCCCAATATTATCACTAAAAAGTGTCTCATGGAATTTTATGTAATAGGTTACATTTCAAAATAAATAAAAGTAAAATTGGTCTTTGGTACTTTTAATTAATCTTTCCTCTTGCCACCAAATACTTAGGGTGTTGTTATAAGATAAATAAATCTTTAAGGGATTGTTATAAGTTAAAATAAGTAAATTTTTAGGGTGTAATGAGATTAGCTTACAAATTTTCTAGCTTGTTTGTTTAGGAACTTGCCCTCTATACCAAGAAAAGATACTTCTCTCTTCTTTTGAACATTTCAGCATATTTGTCCAGCATTATTTTTTCATTCTCTTTTATCCCTGGGGCTCTCAATGTTTAAATAGCTCCCTCCCATGTAAAGCTTTGCACCGATATCGATCAGCCTAGGCTGGAAGTTACTATGAGGCATTTTCAATAATCAGCCCAGCTGTTCAGAGAGCTCCTTGAATAAAACCCTTAGGTAAACAGCATAATACACCAAGAACTCTCTGCCAACAACCAGCCCTGCTCAGAAATCTCAAGGATTGCTACGAATGCTTCACTAAACAAAGAACTTAATTCTGATTTTAACAATGAAGGCTATAGAGTAATTCAAACAAATCCCATCTTTCATTCACATATGTAGAGACTATAAGGGGTTCCCCCCACAAACAACATGCTTGCATATGTGATTAATTCCAAAGCATTGTGTGTCAAGTAAACAATTTTTACAGATCTAAAAAGCAGCTGTATCAAAGGCAATCTTTTGGTACTATCATTTTTCTCCTTAATCCTCACATTCTGATTTAAGTTTATTTATTTAGAACTTTTAGGTCAATCATATTGTCTATCTTTATGTAACATATAGTACAGAAATAAAGGTGTAATTACTTATTTACAATTTTACTTTACTTTTAAATTTCTTCTTTACTTAAGAGTTAAATGCTAAAGAAAAAGAGAGTCTTTCATACAGCCGTTATTTTTTATTTAGTTATTTTTTTTAGATAGAGTCTCACTCTGTCACCCAGGTTAGAGTGCAGTGGCGTGATCTTGGCTCACTGCAACCTCCACCTCCTGGGTTCAAGTGATTCTCCTGCTTCAGCCTCCTGAGTAGCTGGGACTACAGGCGTGTGCCACCATGCCCGGCTAACTCTTTGTATTTTTAGTAGAGATGGGGTTTCACCCTGTTAGTCAGGATCTCCTGACCTCGTGATCCGCCCACCTTGGCCTCCCAAAGTGTTGGAATTACAGGCATGAGCCACCACGCCCGGCCCTATATAGCAGTTCTAATCATGATTTTTTGCGGATATGCAACAAGGAAACATTAAAAGAAGCACCGAAAAAGTGACACTATATATAAAGTATATTGTAAAAATAGCATTAGTTTGCCATGCAGTAAAACTCGTAATGTTCACAACCTTCAATGAATAAACATCATACAAGTAAACAGTGTTTCAAAATAGATGACACCTATAAAATCTCGTGAGTCTCCAAATTGTTTTGCTTTTAGAAAAACAAAACCAAATAAAAGTTAGGAATAAACAATTTCTAATGTTTCTATTGGAACCATTCAAAAAGGCCTTCATGTCATTATTTAAGTTAAATATATCTGTCTGGTTAAGGCTATTCTGAGACAGAATGAGTTGACAGAGGCCTCTAGGTTCTGGAAGAATAGACTAGCCTTCTGATACATAGGAAATGTGAAGTGTTTGCTCTGATCTATCTATATCCATGACAACGAATCTTAATGACTCTGTTTTTTGTTGGTGGTGGTTGTTGCATTTTGTTTTGTTATGGTTGTTTATTTTCTTTTCGCTTTGGAAGAGAATAATTGATCTCTAGCATTTAATTTATACTGACTGCACCCTGTAGTAATACACCAAAGAACAAAAGATACTACCTCTACACTTTAAGTTTTTTTTTTTTTTTGAGACTGAGTCTTGCTCTGGCACTCAGGCTGGAGTGCAGTGGCATGATCTTAGCTCACTGCAACCTCTACCACTCGGGTTCAAGTAATTCTTGTGCCTCAGCTTCCCAAGTAGCTGGGACTATAGGTGCATGCCACCATACCCAGCTAATTTTTGTATTTTTTTTTTTTTTTTTTAGTAGAGAGCGGGTTTCACTATGTTGGCCAGGATGGTCTCAATCTCTTGACCTCGTGATCCATCTGCCTTGGCCTCCCAAAGTGCTGGGATTACTGGCATGAGCCACTGCACCCGGCTGGAGTTTACAATCTATTTGACAAAATGGGACACTCCCCATACCCACCCATAACACACCATCCCACCATCCAATGGCAGGAGAAAATTAATGAGCTATTAAAATAGGTAAAAAAAAAAAAAAAAAGTAAGTAATATTAATTGCAACTATACACCTTTATATAAAGCCCTGGCATTGAATGTCAACTACGTGAGTTGATGAGTTCAAGATTCTTGGTGTACAAAGCGCCCTTATATAAAGCTTTATGGGATGGCAAAGTTTGTAGTGAAAGAGTTGGCCTTGACTTTGACACATATTCATCCGTAAATGCAACCGTGCAGAGTGCCTACTGTGAGCAAAGCATTCAGAGCCCAACCCTCAGATTTCTTTCCCATGCAGGTGCTGCTTTATCTCAACCCATAATTATTGGCAGTTCAAGTTTGTACTTTGTATTTCTTTCCTACATTCTCCAAACAGTCTCCTTTGAGATCCTCATTCACTTTCATGGTTTTAAAATATCACCTCTGCTTCTATGCTTAATCTGTTAAACTATTCCAAGTTTTACTCCCTATTTCCTATTACATGCTGGGTAGTTCACCCATCCCTTAAATTCAGTGGGCATAAATAAAAATCATAGCTTCTTGCTATGTGCCTCTTTCCATCAGCTAAGTGTGGGCAAATCAAGCGGGTCTCTTGGGACTGACACCTATCAATTTAGTTTGAATCTTCCTTTATTTTGCTTCCCATTTTGAACCAGTCATCGGGTTTTCTCAAATCCTACTTTGAATTCTCTCTCATATTTGTTTCTTTTCCATTCCTACTGTTGTAACCTCCCACACAGACTAGCCCAAAAGCCTCTTAACCGGTTTCCCTGCCTTCACTGTCTACAACCATCAATACGTCTCAACTGTTTGATCTTTATAAAGTCTTCCTAAAACACCACTTTGGCCATGCTCACCAAGAAAAATCCAAGGCTTAAGCCAGCATTCAGAACCTTTCAGAATTTAGGCCTAAATACTCTTTCAGGCTTCTCTCCCAATTCTCTCTGGCATATATTCTAGACTTGGCCACCTCTGAGCTTTGACCCTCGCGGTTCCCTGTCTGGAATGTCTCTACCAATCTCCACTCCTTACAATCCTGCTGACTGTTCACGGTTCTGCTAAAAAGCTCCATCTGCCATGAATTCTGTACCTGCCTTTGCCAAAGGGATCTTTCTCCTTAAATTCCTAAGCACGTTGTCTCATCTCCAAAAGATTTACATGCCTGCATTATCCTCTTTACCAGAGTAAAAGCTGCTTGAAGGCAGGAAATGTGTTATCTTTTATTTCCCCCAAATAATGAGCACAGTGTCTGGCTCATATTATGAATGAAGGCACCTGCAGCCCCAGCTTTCTGAACTGTGCAGTCATACGCAACAACAAGGTAGTGACAACTCTGACAAATGTCCTTAGGAGACTCCTAGAATTAGCTCCTCTAATGCTTCTCGGTCTGCCTATTTTAAAAGTTAAGGAAGACACAGAAAAAATGTTGGCCACTCAGTCCAGGATTCAACCCCAGAGTTTATTTATTATGCATGTTTATGCGTTCAGATTGTGAGGGAGGCAATGGGCATGGATTGTAAATTGATGGCAAACTTAATGAAAAGCAGACAAAACAGTGTAAGAAGGCTTAAATGCCTTTTAGAACATGGCAGATATATAAAAAAGTCATAAGAAAGTTTACAATAAAGAAAAGAATGTGGAAGAGTGAGAGTCAAAAAAGGTAATTACACAGAAGATTTTTAAACAGCCTGTCTAATGGAGAAGCTGAGTGATTAAGACAAACAGCTTGCCAAACCACCTTGTCACAGGGACATAAATCTGAAAAAGCAGCAGACTCCTCAGAAAGGTCAGACAGATCATATTTAGTTTCAAAAGGAAGAAAACATGAAATTCATGCGTGTGTGTGTATGTGTGTCTGTGTGTGTGTGTGTAACCACTGAGAGGCAATGGTATGATATTGATAATCTTTGGAGAAAGAAACCTTCTGTATTGTCAAGTGACTTAAAACTTGAGGCACAATCCAAAACAAGAATTAAATAGCACAGCATAGTGTAGTCAACACCATATGAGAGGGTGCCTTCAGGGCAACACACACTGCTGCCAGAACACCAACCAAAAAATGGACAATCAGGATCTCAAAAGAGATGAGTCACCCAGAGGGTCTCTGTAGGAACAGTCTAGTTTCTTAGCCTTGAACCGAAGTGGTCTTGCCACAGGCAAGGAAAACATTGCACTGTTCCACAAAGTCAATTCTAAATGCATAAGCCATTGAAGCGTATTTCTTATGGAATAAAGACTGAGGAGAAATAAAGATTGAGTACTGAAAGTAAGGATGCAACAAAACTTTTAAAGTGGCCAATCTTGCTTAAATAATGCTTGCAAGCAAAAGCGAAGAAAGCTCTATTACTCTGGGAAAAAGGTGTTTGGATACACCACTAAAATAGGAAGCCTAAAAGAACCATTGTTTTATAATTCTGAGTTAACTGTGATTCTTTTTCCTTTTTTCCTTTTGTTAACTGATGGCATTTTCTAGAGTGAGTCATGACTTTTTTTTTTTTTTTGGCCTAGAGCCAACTTGATAATGTTATTTAAATAAATTAACTAACTAAACTGCAAAGTATAAGCTCTTATGTCCATAAAATAAGAGAAGAACTGGGAAGTTCACCAAGGATGAAATAGGAGAGGCATTTAATAAAATTCAGTTACAGAGTCAGGGTAAGGTAATGCTCTCAGTGACACATTTAGGTAATGCTAGTCTTCACCACATGGGAGATATTACTTTTGGGGGGCAATGTTCTTTTCCTCACCACTGTTTTTCTCCAATCTCTTCTTTGATTTCCTTTTGGGCTCCCTGGGTATCCTGCCGTGTTGTCCCAGCCCTGGTGTTTTGTCTGCTATCTCTTTTCAATGTCTGAAGATCAATTATCCCTTCGTGCTAGCATAGGGAGGACAGAAATTCTGGGGACCACAACTTTTCCATTATGCTTGAAGGAGAAAAGCAACTCTCTCTCCTGTAAGATGGAGAATTCAGAGGTTTCCTCACAGGCTTCTGGTGATGCTTAAAGCAGAGAATCAACCTACAGGGTTTAGCACAGTGCCTGGGACGTAGGGAGTACACAAAGGATGTGAGCTAATCTTACTATTATTATGTAAGTCCTGTAATTCTCTATGACCCACTGTGTGCTCCAGATGACGCCAAAGACCTAGAAAAGTGGCTTTCATCACCATCAGACCTCTCCTCTCCTCTCCTTCAGACCTCTCCTCTCCTTCAGACCTCTCTTCTCCTCTCCTCTCTTTTCTTTTCTTCTTTTTTGAGACAGAGTCTTGCTCTGTCGCCCAGGGTGGAGTGCAGTGGTGCAATCTCAGCTCACCACAATCTCTGCCTCCCGGGTTCAAGCGATTCTCCTTCCTCAGCCTCCTGAGTAGCTGGTATTACAGGTGGCCATCACCACACCTGGCTAATTTTTGTATTTTTAGTAGACATGGGGTTTCACCATGTTGGTCAGGCTGCTCTTAAATTCTTGAACTCATGATCCACCCGCCTTAGCCTCCCAAAGTGCTGGGATTACAGGCATGAGCCATCACTCCCAGCCCAGACCACCTTTTCGTAACAAATATTTCACACATGATTTTTTAAAAAGAAGTCAATATAATGCACTAGCTGTAATATAAAGAAAAAATACAGGAAAATAACTTATAACAAAATACGAAGTATTTCTCTTTGTAAATACCCAGGCATTACTGGACTAATAGATACATCTAAGTAAGTATATGCTTGTGCCTATACAATTGTCACATGCATGTACAATCAACATGCATGTGACACTACATATGCAAACCAATCCACAAGCACTGTAATGCCAACTCAAATACTACAAGTCACATTACCATGAACACTGTACTCATCCAACTTGCCATCTGTTCCTCTTCCCTAACACCCTTATGGTTAGATAGGACTATATGACTATTTCTGGCCAGTACTCTATAGTCAGAAGTGATGTACCTCGCTTTCGGGTCAAAATATTGACGAGCTGGTATGTGAATCCCGTCTACCCCTGCCCACAGTGGCTGGCAACGATCCCCATGGTGGAGTCTGGATGCTTGAGTAAGTGGGGCAGAGCCCTCTGTCAATGCTTGACCAACTTTCAGCATAAATAAAAAAGAAACCTTTGTTGTGTTAAGCCATCAGAATTTCTAGGTTAATTCATTACTGCAGCATAATCCTGTCTATCCTTCAATGGTAAAGAACTCTTTTTTTTTTTTTTTTTTTTTTTTTGTTGTTGAGACGGAGTCTCGCTCTGTCGCCCAGGCTGGAGTGCAGTGGCCAGATCTCAGCTCACTGCAAGCTCCGCCTCCCGGGTTCACGCCATTCTCCTGCCTCAGCCTCCTGAGCAGCTGGGACTACAGGTGCCTGCCACCTCGCCTGGCTAGTTTTTTTTTTTTTTTTTGTATTTTTTTTTTAGCAGAGACGGGGTTTCACCGTGTTCGCCGGGATGGTCTCGATCTCCTGACCTCGTGATCCACCCGTCTTGGCCTCCCAAAGTGCTGGGATTACAGGCTTGAGCCACCGCGCCCGGCCAAAGAACTCTTTTAAAATAAACCCTGATGATACACAATTATTGTATACTTGGAAAACTCCATATATGTTCAAGCCACACAAAAATACTTTGTGTTCGTATGGAAAACTAGATTCAGATAATTATAAATAGGGTGTGCACCTACATAAATGACCAGCAGGACATTTGAGAGTTTGTGCAGGATCGGTGACTGTTATAAAAGACTGCGCAATACATTCCAGGATGTTTATTACCCTTGACTTATCACTGAGATAACCAAAATGCCCCAACAAAGGTTCAAAATGTCCCCTAGGGAAGAATACTACCCCAACTGACGGCCACTAACTTGGAGAAAAGATCAACATAACCATGGCTGGCCAAGTTGTTCACTGTTACAATTACAATTATATTGTTATAATTACCATGTTATGTAATTTCATTGGTAAGTGATTCTTAGGTTACAGTGTCTTAGAATCCTGGATTATGTTCTGTAAGATGTAAACAAAAATAGGTGAAATAAAAGGGTTCTCTGGTCCCAGATTGAGCAATGCTGGGTTAAAGAGTGCAAATCTTTAGCACATGGAGCATTATGAATCACGAAAAACAAGACACAGTATGCACTGTTCCTCACACTTACTTGAATTGAAGACCTTTTGTTCCAGAGCTTCCTGCAGAACTCACAAGCCATAGGCTACACAGCCCTCATCTTTACAGAGGAGCAAATTAAGATTCAGAGGTTTGTGTCAGGCTTTCAGAGAGTTAATAGCAGAGCTAGGCCTAGAACTTAAAATCAATATTCCCAACCATAAAAAGGAATGAAGTACCAACCTAGGCTGCAATGTGAATGGACCTCAAAAACATGATGCTGAGTGAACAAAACTAGATACAAAGGGTCACATATTGTAGGATTCCATTTATTTGGAATATCCAGAATAGATGAATCCACAGAGACAGGAAGAAGATTGGTGGTTACTAGGGGTTAGGTGGAGCACAAAAGGGGAGCGACTGCCTAATGAGCATGGGGTTTCTTTTTGGGGTGACAAAAATGTTTTAGAACTAGACAGAGGCGGTGGCTTTACAACACTGTAAGAGTACTAAATGTCACGGATGTGCACATTTTAAAATGGTTAATTTTCGGTTATGTGAATTGTACCTCATTAAAATAAATAAATAAGGTTTAAAAAAATAAGGTTCAAAAAATATTCTTTTCTCTATACTACGCTCTTATCAGCTTGAGCTCCCCAGTGTAGTAGAGAGTAGCACAGAAACATGATGTTTTCATACTGCTTTCTCATATTGTTATATATATTACCTTTTGTTTTCTGGTTATTGAGTAAGGAGTTGGATACCATAAGCCAGCGAATAATATTTTGTGGGGTTTGATTGCAGGCTGAAAAAGATAATTCAGCTATGTTGAATGGGGGTAGAGTGGTTTTCTCTCCATTAGCTACTACAAGCTACAGTCTGTCTTGGGCAGAATAGAAATGTCAGGGCATTGGAGTCAAGTGAATAGAGGTTCAAATCCTGACTCCATCACTTAATACTACACAGTTATAGCCCATTATTCAAATTTTCTGAGCTTCCGTTTCTTTATGTGAAACATGGAGTACTAATACCTACAATACAGGATCACTGGGGGAATTAATTGCAATGATATAGATAAATATCTAGAACAAAACTCGATTCCATACTAGAAAATAAAACCAAGTTCTAGCACCCCCAAGTGTAATACTTTCCTGGATGGCACAACTAAAATTCCCTCAGAGGGCTGCAGGGGGGACCCAGCTTAGGCTAGGGATTTTCTTTCTGAAGCTGAGGACATATTTGGCTCCGGGAAAGAATTTCAGGGTGAAGATTTTCTTTGTTCTGTGACTCCATGGGATGCTCTGCTGTACTGTGCAGATGAGAAAGTGGGAGTGTTGGGCAGAATAGATTATGCATATGCATGTGTTTATAAGATAACAACTTCTCTAGAAGGGAACCCCTAATAATCAAGTCTGTCAGAAGAGTCTCTGGAACCTTCATCTTTTGATCAACTGGGAACGAAGTGGGCATTTCCAGAAAAAAACAAACACCTTTAGGCACAATAAATGTGTTTCTTTAACATACTAGAGTCCCTCTCAACTCTACTCTCAGTTTTAATACTATAAAACAGTATTTTTAAAAATACTGAAAAATCATCTTCATTTAAAAAAATCCAGTAGTTGCAAAGTTGTCCACTGTACTACACAGAAAGGTTTATGAATGGCATACGGCATGTTTAGGAGATTTGGCTCAGATGAGGCGGAAGCACAAGGGATTTATGTGCATCAAAATCCTCAAATTGACAGAGATTATCCAGTTAAAACAAATAAGCAAAGTGACTAACTGTAGTCACTTGAAACTTAGCAAGCTTAGCTCAGTGCTGTTCACGCTGGTTTTGAGAACTGGAGTGGAAGTTAAAAATTTTTAATTACTAAACTGCTGCTGTATAGCTTAATTTGAAAATAATTTCTGCATTAAATAAGCATTCATTCCTAAATCACAGCATGTTTTACACTGGTTCCTCAAAGGTCATGCAGGAGTCTGGTGACAAGAAGCCCCTTCCTAAGGGAAGCCTAACTGGAAAAAAAAGTCCTGTTTTTAAACGGTTCTGTTTCTTCTTAATTCCAAGGTGGGGGAAATCCCAGATAAGCCTCCACTTAAAAGTCAACTATTCTCCTAAGAGCTGTGTGGTGATGAGATCGGGAATAGGAAGAATGAAGGGGACAGGAGGAATGGTGTAGGAGGAAAATCTCTTCTTCTGTGAAAATCCAAAGCAAGCTCCCTCAGGGGCCTGGTCCTAAGGAAGAGTAGGAGAGAAGAACTCTCTGGTGCCCTGTCCCTAAGGAGGAATGTGATGCATGGGTTCAGATGCTCCAGAGCGCTATCCTGAGGCAGGCTCTGCCTGCAGCCATCATGACGGCCGCTGGACAAGTGTCTGAGGCCTCTGAGTGTCCCAGTAACATCACCTGTTACCCCAGAAGCCATTCACTTGGCAAACAACCTGCAAGGCACCTGTCTATTCAACTGACAACATGGAGAGGGTCTGCTAGATTGTTCATCATTAAGTGAGTAACCAGTAACAGAAACATGGTAAGAGTGGTAATGGGTCTATTTTCAGTATGGGTTATGAGACTTCAGGTGTATCAAACAGAGTCAATGAACCCAAAATTAAAAATTTAATCTAAAAAAATCATACTTTAAATATAGACACACATGTATGCATTGGAAAAAAACACTGGGAGGATATACACCAAAATACTAACAGTGGTTATCTCTGGGTGATAATGTTATCTGTATTTATAATTATAATATTTTAAAAGATTTTAAATAAAATCTTACATTTAAAAGATAAAATATAGTTTAGATCAAATACTTTTGGATAAAGAAAACCACAAAGCAGCAGCACTGAAGATTAAATAGATGATCCAATACTAGGAGAAGAGACATTATAAAAATAAACAAATCCAAACTGGCTGCAATCCTAACCAGTGCTGGGGTAGTTGGTTGAACAACTTTTAAAACATGGAAAGCCGTAAAATGTGGTCTTTTATGATAAAAACTTGATTTAGGATTCTTTGATGGCCCAATTTTAAAATTAAACATGATTAAATAAATCTTACCTCTATGCATACATAAAATGATTATTATACATGTTTGCATCCCAAGATCCTGGTTCCTTTATTCTTGAACAGGTGACTCTGTTTTTCACTGATAGAATTCAAATACTCACAATAATCTTGTTTTGCAACAGAACTATAATATTAATCCTATAATACCTAAACATAAAGATTACGGTCCATAAGATTTCATTGCAGCATTGTTTGTAAATATAAAATATAAAGAAAAAATGCCCAGCAACATGTGAATGATTACATTATGATACAGACACATTATGGAATACTAAGCATTTACTAGGAAATAATCTAGATCCATCTATACAGACCTTGGAGGTATGTACATAAATCAGAGTTGGCTAGAAAAAGTAAGGTACAGGACAGTATACATAATATAATTTTATTTTGTAAAAAGAAAAAAGTGTGGTTTTGCATATATAGTCTAGAAGACCTTGGCGTCCACTTCTCCAACATATGCATGGGGCTCATTGTCTCCTTTCACTCTGTTCTCTGCCTAAATATCCCTCAGAATCTTGCCCTGACCATCATATCTCAAGTTGAACCCCCTGGAATGATCTAACCTTTTATCCTGTTTTATTTTACTTTATATTGTGAATCATTACCACATTTTATATCATATTTTTATTGATATATTGCCTGTCTCACTATTACAATGTTGAGTTAATGAGAACAGGGATCTCATCAGTTTGGTCACTGTTGTTATCTCAGTACCAGGTTCTGTTATATAGTAGATGCTTCGATATTTGTTGAATAAATAAATACATCTCATTATAAATGTAAATATGAATATATGCAAATGTATGCATGCATACATGTTGACACATATAAACACGTACTTAGATACAGACAAAACATACGAATATATAGGGGAAAAACTCTCAAAGTTTATATACCTACTATGAATAGTGGTTATATTTGAGTAGTTAGAGTGGGAGAGATAGATGGGTAAGGGTAAAGGGGATGACCCTTTCATTTTTCACTTTATATACTTCTATCTTATTTAAATAATGTATAATAAAGATGAATTAAGGTATGATAAAACATTTTAAAAATTGTCATATAAGGACTAGGGTTTGCTGAACCTATATAACTACTTTAAAAATATGTCTGGAGATAACATTTAGGTATCTCTAGTTTTCAACTGGACTGATCAATTGAAGATATTTTAATTAATGATAGTTTCAATCTCCTTACTTTAGGTGGTCATTCTCCAACTTTAGTATGCACCTGTCCAGTTTGTCAAAAATAGAATCCCTGGCCGGGCGCGGTGGCTCAAGCCTGTAATCCCAGCACTTTGGGAGGCCGAGACGGGCGGATCACGAGGTCAGGAGATCGAGACCATCCTGGCAAACACGGTGAAACCCCGTCTCTACTAAAAAATACAAAAAACTAGCCGGGCGAGGTGGCGGGCGTCTGTAGTCCCAGCTACTCAGGAGGCTGAGGCAGGAGAATGGCGTAAACCCGGAAGGCGGAGCTTGCAGTGAGCTGAGATCTGGCCACTGTACTCCAGCCTGGGCGACAGAGCGAGACTCCGTCTCAAAAAAAAAAAAAAAAAAAAAAAACACATAGAATCCCAAGGTCCCTCCCCAGAGATTCTGAATAGGGTTTGGGTAGGAGGAATTTTTAGTTTTTAAAAATCATTCAAGATGATACAAAGCTCATCATTTAAGAACCCATCTTGAGATAGAGCTGAGACAGGGAAGACTGAATCAACATACACTTAATGAGGATCAATTATCTGCCAGGCAATTGTGGATAATAAACATTAGATAAGTTTAATTAATTGTCTATTAGTGGACAAATATTTCAGCAAGCTGTGTTTGCAATTAATTTTTCAGTGGTTAAACACTACACCAGTCTGAATAGAACAAAATTATCTTGGAAGTGAAAAGTTATGAGGCAGGCTTTGTGGTTGCATTTGTATGAATTTAAAAATAATATGACACTTAATAAAATTATTAGATTAAGCCTTTACCTGTTTTAACTGGAAGATGGCAAATGCAGGGTATCTGAAAACAAAGGCATCCCCACTGTACCTGAAGAGCAATGGACTATCAGCTAGAAAACCCTGGCTCTGTCTTCTTTTGACCATCACATATGGCCCTTCACTAGGACTGAATTTTCTCCTTTGTAAGCGGCTAGAGTTGGTTTTAAGATCACTTCTGCACACATGTACAACCATCTGATCTTTGACAAACCTGACAAAAATAAGAAATGGGGAAAGGATTCCACATTTAATAAATGGTGCTGGGAAAACTGGCTAGCCATATGTAGAAAGCTGAAACTGGATCCCTTCCTTACACCTTACATGAAAATTAATTCAAGATAAATTAGAGACTTAAATGTTAGACCTAAAACCATAAAAACCCTATAAGAAAACCTAGGCAATACCATTCAGGACATAGGCATGGGCAAGGACTTCATGTCTAAAACACCAAAAGCAATGGCAACAAAAGCCAAAACTGACAAACGGGATCTAATTAAACTAAAGAGCTTCTGCACAGCAAAAGAAACTACCATCAGAGTGAACAGGAAACCTACAGAATGGGAGAAAATTTTTGCAATCTACTCATCTGACAAAGGGCTAATATCCAGAACCTACAAAGAACTCAAACAAATTTATAAGAAAAAAACAAACAACCCCATTAAAAAGTGGGCAAAGGATACGAACAGACACTTCTCCAAAGAAGACATATATGCAGCCAACAGACACATAAAAAATGCTCATCATCACTGGCTATCAGAGAAATGCAAATCAAACCACAGTGAGATAACATCTCACACCAGTTAGAATGGTGATCATTAAAAAGTCAGGAAACAACAGGTGCTGGAGAGTGTGGAGAAATAGGAACACTTTTACACTGTTGGTGGGACTGTAAACTAGCTCAACCCTTGTGGAAGACAGTGTGACGATTCCTCAAGGATCTAGAACTAGAAATATCATTTGACCCAGCCATCCCATTACTGGGTGTATACGCAAAGGACTATAAATGATGCTGCTATAAAGACACATGCACACGTATGTTTATTGCTGCACTATTCACAATAGCAAAGACTTGGAACCAACTCAAATGTCCATCAATGACAGACTAGATTAAGAAAATGTGGCACATATACACCATGGAATACTAAGCAGTCATACAAAAGGATGAGTTCATGTCCTTTGTAGGGACATGGATGCAGCTGGAAACCATCCTTCTCAGCAAACTATCGCAAGAACAGAAAACCAAACACCGCATGTTCTCACTCATAGGTGGGAATTGAACAATGAGAACACTTGGACACAGGAAAGGGACCATCACACACCGAGGCCTGTCGTGGGGTCAGGCGAAGTGGGAGGGATAGCATTAGGAGATATACCTAATGTAAATGACGAGTTAATGGATGCAGCACACCAACATGGCACATGTATAGAGATGTAACAAACCTGCACGTTGTGCACATGTACCCTAGAACTTAAAGTATAATAATTTTTTTCTTTTTAAGATCAGTTCTGGCTCTATATTTCTTTTATCTTTCTTTTTTCTTTTTTTTTGAAAATAGTTGTTAGGAGTTATTTTACTAAGCACTTTCAGGGATACAAAGAAGATTAAGATGTAGTCCTTGTCCTCAGCAACAGAAAAAGATTATAATTTCATTAGTACAGATTAATTCTATAAATCAACAGATAAATATACTATAGCTTTATGAATGTTGATAATATATATCTCAAATTCAATTTGCCTAATAAACAGAAAAAAATCTTTTTTAAAAGGCAGAAATGCTTAGATTTTTGAAGATATAGATTAAAAAAAAAGAAAGATATAGCCACATGAAGAAGCTGAGCAGTTGCCCCAAAATTCCTGTTTGTTTTTGATTTCATGGTCTTAAAATCTCAGATTTCCACTGTTATGTGACCTCCAGGAGGGAGCTTTTACCTCTCTGTGCTTCAGCCACATCATCTGAAAAATGAAGGTTTTATGTGGAACCAAGCTGTTGATTCTGATTCTAGAACTGAATGATGCGTCCACATAACTACTGCGAAATAATTACAAAAAAAAAAGGACGCAGTTTCCAAATGTACTTTGTTTCTTCTTGCTGACATTTTCTTGGGGAAAACAGAAAGATTAGAATAGACATAACAGTAATAAAAATTTGTTTTTGTTTTTGTTTTTTTTTTTTTTGAGACAGAGTCTTGCTCTGTCACCCAGGCTGGAGTGCAGTGGCTGGATCTCAGCTCACTGCAAGCTCCGCCTCCTGGGTTTACACCATTCTCCTGCCTCAGCCTCCTGAGTAGCTGGGACTACAGGCGCCCGCCACCTCGCCCAGCTAGTTTTTTTTTTTTATTTTTAGTAGAGACGGGGTTTCACCATGTTAGCCAGGATGGTCTCAATCTCCTGACCTCGTGATTCACCCGCCTCGGCCACCCAAAGTGCTGGGATTACAGGCTTGAGCCACCGTGCCCGGCCCAAAAATTTGTTGATCTACCACTTTGTGCAGCTACTGCTCTAAGTGCTTTACGCAATTTATTAGAGATTTATTTTAGTACTATCTTTTAAAAAAAAATTTTTATTTCTGTAGTGTTTGGTTACATGAGTAAGTTCCTTAGTGGTGATTTGTGAGATTTTGGTGCACCCATCACCTGAACAGTATACGCTGCACCCAATTTGTAGTCTTTTATCTCTCATCCCCTTCCCACCCTTTCCCCCTAAATCCCCAAAGTCCATTGTGTCATTCTTATGCCTTTGCATCCTCACAGCTTAGCTCCTACTTATGAGAGAGAATATATGATGTTTGGTTTTCCTTTTTTTTTTTTTTTTTTTGAGACAGAGTTTCACTCTTGTTGCCCAGACTGGAGTGCAGTGGTGTGATCTCAGCTCACTGCAACCGCTGCCTCTCAGGTTCAAGCAATTCTCCTGCCTTAGCCTCCCAAGTAACTGGGATTACAGGCACATGCCACCATGCTCGGCTAATTTTTTGTATTTTTAGTAGAGATAGGGTTTCACCACATTGGCCAGGCTAGTTTTGAACTCCTGACCTCAGGTAATCCACCTACTTCGGTCTCCCAAAGTGGTGGGATTATAGGTGTAAGCCACCGCACCTGGCCTGGTTTTCCATTCCTGAGTTACTTCACTTAGAATAAGTCTCCAATCCCATCCAGGTCGCTAGCTCTTCCTTTGCATATACCTGATGCTTCCGATAATCATGCTTCCATATGTAATGGCTGCTGTTGTGCTTTCAGCAGTCTTTTACACTCAAACACATACACACACAAATATAGGTGTAGCCACAAAGGCTATACCCAAGTTAAACATATGTATTCAGCCCTTACTTTGTTACAAACTACTTTTTAATTTTTTTGAGACAGCGCCACACTCTGGCACTCAGGCTGGAATACAGTGGCATGATCATGGCTCACTGCAGTCTCGACCTTTTAGGCTCAAGTGATCCTCCTGCCTTAGCCTCTCGAGTAGCTAGGACTATAGGTGTGTGCCACTGTGTCTGGCTAATTTTTTAAATATTTTGTAGAGATGGGGCTCACTATGTTGCCCAGGCTGGTTTTGAACTCCCAGCCTCAAGTGATCC
The DNA here is from genome assembly GCF_002776525.5 of Piliocolobus tephrosceles. Taxonomy (NCBI): domain Eukaryota; kingdom Metazoa; phylum Chordata; class Mammalia; order Primates; family Cercopithecidae; genus Piliocolobus; species Piliocolobus tephrosceles. The sequence continues at coordinate 20,993,137 of NC_045442.1, forward strand.
TTCTGTCTTGGCCTCCCAAAATGCTGACATCACAGGCCTGTGCTACCATGTCTGGCCCTTAAGCTACCCATTACAATAAACAATTCCAATTATTCAAGTGAAAAATAATCTTGTGATTATTTGGCAGAAAACCTATCAGAAACTACAAAACTGCTGATTTACAGACTTAAAACAGCAATAACAACAACAGCAGCAAACTGCTAATAAAAGGTTATGAGGCTTGAGCCATTTTAAGTACCCTAACATTGTGTCTTCAATTTTTATCTTTCCTGTTATTATACTTATATTTCACTTATAAGCATTTATCCTAATAAGAACTTTTTAAAAAAAATAAAAATGAAAATGTATATTAAAAAACCTTCCCAGGTATCCTAGGAGTCTTATAAGCATTTATCCTAATAAGAACCATTTTAAAAATAAGACATAAAAAATGAAAATGTATATTAAAAAGCCCTCCCAGGTATCCTAGAAGTCTCTAGGTAATATGAACCACCAGCGAATACATCACTACCACAAAGATTTCAAAATAACATCTTGAGAACAAGGAGACACAATGGCTCATTTCATACTTTCTTTTTTCCTTCACATTTCATTCTAGACTAATCGGGGGGCTCAAACTGCCCTGCTGCCAGAATAATCCATATTCCATTTAGTGTTGCTGATGATAGAAAGAAAGGAAATGAAAGAAATGGGATGCCTCTAGAGGACCACAAAGAAAAAGATCACAAGGACAGTGACTGCTAATTAGCAACATATTATAAATATGGGTAAATGCACTAGTCTTTCAACTCCTGAGCCCCTAAGTTCATATCTTAGACGGAAGTGAAAATGTGTTTGTCAGGCCCATGCTGTTCTCTTTTCTTGAAAGCTGATGGACAACTGGGAGCCCAGGCTGAAGGCCCTTGCAAATAGATCTGCTGCTACAATAGGTTTCACTGCTTGGCAGCAGAGGCTGCTTCTGACCAGTGCAGTTCTCTCCTGCCTAAGTAACCTGTTTATAATCAGTTCTTAAAATCTTAAAACAATCCGTTCCTTTAGCAGAAGCAATTTTCACCCTTTTCCTGCACAGTGCCGCGGTTGTTAATCAGAAGCTGGAAACCCTTGCTAGTATTTTTTTCTAGCCTCTCCTGAAGCACTGAAGATTTTGTCCAAGTCAGAGGAATCCTATAGGAATGGATTATAAAACACCTTCAGGCTTGGGTAGTAAGTCCCAGTGCCTTTTGGGAAGCAGGATTCGATTATAGCCCCAATCTCTTGTTCTAAGACCTGTCGGGGAGAATGTGCCCCTGGCCACACAGTAGCCAACCCTGTAGCTGTTTCAGATCATGACCGGATCCAAAGAGAGTTCTCAGCCAGCAGGCTGAGGATAATGGCTGAGATATTAAGTGGTCCAAAGGAAGAAAAGATTCAGAGAGTTCTGGCAAAAAAAAAAAAAAAAAAAAAAAAAAGAGGGTTATTTTAATACTGTTTAGAAGAAAGAAAAATATATCTACACATATATACACACACACACACCCTGACTTTTTGGGGCTACTCTAATAAAATGGGAACATGGTGTTTTCAGTTTTCTCTTAAAAGCCTCTAGCCTGTCTCTTTCCTGCTGGATTTACAATGTTAAAAAGCAAAATCCCAGAAACCTATTTCTGTTTACTTAAGAAGGATAAAGTGTTACCCCAAAACAGAGGGGCCTTTTATAGAGATTGGAAAACAAATGGTTTAAGAGCATTAAGATCTACATATCTCTCATGCCAGCACATTTAAAGTCATCAATCAAACATAATCCTGAACATACGAGGTGCAAAAGTGCTAAAAAGGCCCCATTAAAATCCAAGCCTTTTCAGGTGTACCACCCAATCCTGAGCATTACACACGAGGCAGAAACAGCTCTAGTTTATACACACAATACCATTAGGGACAATTTATCATGTCTTTAAAAGTGATATATAGCACATTGTGAAATTGCTTATTAACTCCAAAAATAACAAACCCAGCTTGTCTAAATGCACTGGAATACCCATAATTGGAATTTTGAAAACGTAAGTTACAGCCTATTCTTATTTACATAGCTTCAACTTTCTACCAATCTACCTCCTAACTTGTACTTCAGATTTTTTAATTCGCATTTTTAAACCAACACTGGAAAGTATAGCTATTTGGACAAAAAATTTTCAAGATGTTTGAAAGAACTCTGCTACACCAAATGCTTACAAGAATAAAGGAGATTATATGAACACACTGACTCTGGGTTAAAATCTAAATTATAGGAATTGATGATTTTTATCTTTCAAATCTTATTTTATTTTGAAACATGTCCAGTCTGCACTTATTTCCTGGTTTTCCCTTAATCCATTATAAAGAAATACATATGTGACTCTTTCTAGTCCTGGCTCTTCTACCTGATCCCATTACACCTCTTCTTCTTTTTTTTTTTTTTAAAGTACTTTTTGTTTTATAAATATAAAATTTTATACATAAAAATAGCACTCTTGGTCTGCATGAAAATCTACCAAAGCCAAAGTTAAAAATTTTAGCATCAGTAAAAGGCAGAGGAAGCTCAAAACCGGCAACAGATGTTGCTTCAGTTGGGTGTGTCTCGTGCCAATTAATGTTAAAGCCTGCAAAAACAGCTATATTCTGAGGCCCCCTTCAGGGGCACAGGGACTGGTTTGCAGTTTGGCTTTTAGGTATATCGATTGGCTTATGGCATGTTGTTGATACATTTCTGTGCTCACGTTTTGATGGGATAACTGTATGTTTCTCTATCAGAGGATTACCTGTCTACATACAAAAAACAGAGCCTTAAGTGTTTCTTGGCAAGCTGATCCTGCAGCATGATTAGAACCAGAGTTAAAATAAGCACCCCAACTCTCTCTCTCTACCGTCTCCCTCTTCTCTTTCTCTCTCTCTCGACTCCTACAACTGAGGAATACTGTCATTTAGCAAACAAGTACCGGGTGATACTATGGGGCCAAGGACAGTGGCCAGACGCTGCAATTACTAAGAGTACCTTGCATATAAGGAATGTATAGCATGGAAAATAGAGACGAGTGTGCAAAAAAATCATCATGTTGCCAGGGACTCTGGAGTAGTCAGTGCCACATGGAACAGTGCATGTCATGAAAGGTGTTACACAGTGGACAATTAAGGATTTCGTGCTACATGCTATGACTGGAAAAGCCAAGGCAGAAGTACATTTATAAAGTACTTCCAGAGACAGGGTCCAGAGAAGGATGGGACACATTGGTGCTCAGTGAAATGATACACATGAACCTAAGAGGTAGTACAATGGGGTGGAATGGTTCCCAGATTAGGAGAATTTAGGTACAAATTTTTGCTCTTTTCTTGGCTTGTGAACTTGAGAGAGTCACTTAACCTTAAGTTCTCATTTGAATAATGGGGACAATAATGTGTACCTGATAAGGATGATAGAGGGAATATGAAAAACTTACATAAAACATATATAAAAACTATTTATGAAGTGCGCCTAAGTCCAACATTTCCCCCCATCTTGTTTCATGAGATGATAAGATGAACAGGGTCTGTGACCAAATACACTGAGAAACTCTTTGGCATAAAAGGTAAAAATGGAATGTTACTTCTTAGAACCATTAATATGCTAATGTGTAATCTACAAGACAGGAGTGCAGTACGCAGCCTTGCACACAGACACTTGGCACGAAGACCTCTTTTGATGGAATGCCTCCTTCTGCAGCGAAACACACTTTAGGAAACAATGCTGTAAGTCCTTACATGTAGCTACCTGCTTAGAGTTTACAACTTAATATTGGAACAGATGGCGATTATTGAAAACACCAAAACAAGAAGATGGAAAAGAACAGGCCATTTTTCAACAAATTTCATATGGATGGAATTCTCCATCTATAGAATGGAGAAACCCAAAATGCCCTATGTAAAATCAAGTCCTGGCCTAATCAAAGGCTCTGCCAATGGTCCTGGTCTGGAATGTTGCATTGCCCATCTAACCCCAATTCTAAGGCACTTCAAGTCCCTGGATACTCACTTTTGCTAAAAGAATCTCTGAATTTTCCTATCTCTTAGCCATGGTTCAAAATTTCTTTTTCTTCTTCTTCTTTTTCTTTTTTGAGATGGAGTTTCGCTCTTGTTGCCCAGGCTGGAGTGCAATGGTGTGATCTCATTTCACTGCAACCTCTGCCTCCTGGGTTTAAGCGATTCTCCTGCCTCAGCCTCCCGAGTAGCTGAGATTACAGGTACCCACCACCATGCCCAGCTTATTTTTGTATTTTCGTAGAGATGGGGTTTCCCCTTGTTGGTCAGGCTGGTCTCGAACTCCTGACCTCAGATCATCCATCCGCCTTGGCCTCCCAAAGTTTTGGGATTACAGGCGTGAGCCACCGCGCCCAGCCAGTTCAAAATTTCGGGTTAAAAACTGGCCCTGCCACATGTCCTACCAGCTCTCCCCAGTTGAATCTGCTTCTTCCTCTATTATAGGCCTGTAAGTAGTTTGCAGCTCTGTTGTAGCTGTCAGCCTCATAAGCAAGCCTTTCCCAGAGCCATTCTTTCCACTAAACCGTATAGCCCTCCAGAGCAGGCAGTGTGTCTTTCCTCTTCACAGCTCCACAGTGCCCAGTACAATATTGAACATAAATAAAGAATAAAATGCTTGTTGGATCACATAGCTTCAATGATCAGTAACAACACCCCAAAGAGATTTGCAGTCCAACAATAAGATGCAAATTCTATTAAAGTCCAATAATAATTAAGTGAAAGGAACAACACACACTGTTAATATTACATGAAGTTACTTACCAGGCTTAAAAACATAGTGTGCTTTTACCTATCACCAGGATTTCCAGACTGTTGCCAGAAATACTTTAGAGGAGAGTTTTAAAAGTCCTGGGAAAACCAGATTGTTGCTGAACAATTTCAAAGTTAAAAAATACAACCCAGGGGTCGACACCTTCCCGAACCACATGGACAGCCATGTTCTCCATGCTGGACACCCTTTCAATTATGTCCTCCCCTAGGTGGCGTCTCCTTCCCTTTCACCTCTAGCTTCCATCCTCCCCTCCTGATCCCACTACATATGTACTTGTTGGCAAGCAAATCAGTTCCACTGTCAAGGAAAAAGGCAAGAAAGATCCATGTACATTTTATCCCAAGCCTTACTCACAAGGAAGGAAGTTAATTAAAGTCTCATCTAGCAGACATTCCTCCCCCAGCTGTGTCTAGTCACGAGGAGAATGACGATTGTGTGCATCTGGGCAAAACATTAAAGAGGAAAGCTCTGCAAAAATTAGGTATGGTTTGGAAATAAGAAACAAACATAGTTGTATATTTTGCAGAAACAACATTAAAGAAGCCCCAGGCCAGCCTTGTAGCTTGGGGGCCTCCCAGGTGGAGGCAGCGAAGAGTTCAAAGAAGAGCTGTTAGAGTGTCAGTCTAGCTCCTAAAATGAGACTGTAAGATCCTTGAGCACAAGGGCCCACATTTTCTCCATCCCTGGAAAGCGTTCCCCACCCAGACCTGCAGGTGAACGTAAGGAACTGTCCTCATGATCATGTCTGTCTTACTTCCACATTTTTAGTCCCATTAAGCTCCCTGTTTCTCCCAAAGAACCATTTTCCAAATCCAATGGATTGGCTTGGACCATGTATATACTTATCTTTTCAATCATGAAGTCAGCTGGAAAAAAAAACACCCTGCTAGTTTACTTTGACATGACATTACCAATATGACAATTTTCTGAACACACTGCAAAATATATATTAGTTGTTGTTGTTGTTTTTTGTTTTTTGTTTTTTTTTTTGAGACAGAGTCTTGCTCTGTCGCCCAGGCTGGAGTGCAGTGGCGCAATCTCCGCTCACTGCAAGCTCTGCCTCCCGGGTTTGCGCCTCAGCCTCCAGCTGGGACTACAGGTGCCTGCCACCACGTTCGGCTAATTTTTTTTTTTTTTTTTTTTTTTGTATTTTTAGTAGAGACGGGGTTTCACTGTGTTAGCCAGGATGGTCTCGATCTCCTGACCTTGTGATCCGCCCGCCTCGGCCTCCCAAAGTGCTGGGATTACAGGCGTGAGTCACCGCGCCTGGCCTATATATATATATTAGTTCTTTAAAAAACAAAACACAACCGTGTTTACTAATACGCCAGGCATGATTCCAGAGGATGTATTTATTTTTTCTTAGAGATTCTCCCAGACATCATCTTGTTATCTGACAGCTAATTAATACTTGGTTGATTGTCATGATAGGCTGTGTGAACAAAACTCAGTTCTATAATTTCAATGTGTTTCCTCTACCCTATCCTTCCAACCTCACCTCCTCTTAACCAGTCAAGCTGAACTACCCCTCAATCATCCATTGTGCTTTTGCATCTCCCTGCTGTCTACCTTGGATGTCCCAATAATATTCAATAATTAGATATCTGCCTAATGAAGGCAGACTCCAAAATGTATATATAGCAACACTTTGGCGTAATGTCCTCCCTATCTATGGTATGCATATTCTAACTATACCAATATTTTAAGGTCAGACTCAAAAATCATCTACCTCACAAAGTCTCTTCTGACAACACTTCCTCCTTCCCCTAAGCCAAACATTATTGCTCCTTCCTAACAGTCCATTGATATTACCTTTTGACATTTACTATATATATATAATATATAGTATATATATATATATGTATTATATATATATATAAATAAAAAATAATGATTTGTATATTTCATTATCCCAATATATTAGGCTCTAAGATCTTGGAATGCTGGGGTCATTACTTCTCTCATGCCTTTTAGCTTCACACCTAAGGATGATAATGATGATGATGTTGATGAGGTAGGGGCTAATTTTTATTGGGAGTTTTACTGTGGACTTGGCACACTGTTAAATGCTACTTATCTCATTTAATTTTCACCATTCTATTAAGTACTACTATTATTGCCATATTATAGATGAGAAACGGGCTCAGAGAAATTAACTGGCTCAAGTTCACAGCTGTTAAATAGAAGAGATCAGTCTTGTTTTTTTTTTTTTTTTTTTTTTTTGAGACAGAGTCTCACTCTGTTGCTCAAGCTGGAATGCAATGGCACCATCTCAGCTCACTGCAACCTCCGCCTTCCGGGTTCAAGTGATTCTTCTGCCTCAGCCTCCCGAGTAGCTGGGGCTACAGGCAGGTGCTACCATACTGGGCTAATTTTTGGTATTTTTAGAAGAGACAGCGTTTCACCATGTTGGCCAGGCTGGTCTCGAACCCCTGACCTCAGGTAATCCAGCCACCTTGGTCTCCCAAAGTGCTGGGATTACAGGAGTGAGCCACTGTGCCCAGCCGCTTTGTGTATATTCATTCCCAGGCATCTTCTATTTTGTGGTTGTAAATGGCACCTTTAATTTGTTGCATTTTTTTGGCTTTTAAATAGAAATACAAATGATTTTTGTAAAATTTTTCGATTCTAGTCTTATTTTTATTCTTTAAATGAGAATATTTGAAATTTTACCATGTATATGTAACGAAGTCTAAAGTTTATGAATATTTTTACACGTGTCCTGAAAATATAAGGCCCTTAGAATACTTTAACTCTGACCACTCCCCTCATAACTTCCAATAACAAAGCAAAATAGGAAGAAGGGGTTAGTTCTTTTACTTAAAATGAACTCTCCTTCCAAATTAGATATTGTTATTATTATTTTTAATCTAAATTTAAAATATAAATCTTATTTTTTTTATATTTAGTAATTTCTTGTTCAGTTTTCATTTCTGTATCTTCTATCTTCCTTCTGGAGTCATTTTCCTCCATTCTGAAGTACTTCTTTTAAAAAACCCCTTTAGTAAAAATCTACAGATGGCAATGTCCTAGTTTTTATTTATCTGAAAATGTTGTCTTGCTCTTGTTATTGAAAGACACATTGTTGAGAAGACAATGCTAGGGTGGTAGTTATTTTCCCTTAAAACTTGGAATATTATTTACTGTCTTGTGGCTTCAATTCTTGTTGAGATGCCTACTTTCAATCTAATTTGCCATCTGTTGACAGGTGATGTGTCTTCTATCTCTGACTGCCTTTATTGGCTTTGGTGTTCTGTAGTTTCACTATAAGGTGTCTAGATGTGAAACTGTGTATTTAGTTTGCTTGGTCTATGTTGTGTCTCTGTGGATTTATGTCTTTTGGCAGACTTGGAAATTTCTCAGATATTATCTTTTCAAATTATTGCTCCTCTAACTTGTCATTCTGGAAGTCTAATTTGATGTCTTTTTGGTCTGCTTTTTGTATCCTACATGTTCCAACACCTCTCTTGTGTGCTCCACCTTATTTTCTCTCTCTGTTGCATTCTGCATAATTCCTTCAGATATATTTTCCAATTCACTAATTGTCTCTTCAGCTTTCTCAGATCTGCTTTTAAATTCATTCCTCCAGATTTTAATTTCAAAAAGTTCTGTGTGGTTCCTTATGGACATTTTAATAGTCTTATATTGCTTGATCATTTAAAAGTTCCACTTTCATTTTCTGTATACATTATATACAATTCTTATTTTTATTCTACATTGATAATGACAGAATCTGAAAACCATGTGAAGTAAAAATGTGTTATTTGCTGTTTGAGTTGACTCTCATTTATGGTCATTTTTGTTCACTGTATGTTTGGTAAATCTTTTTAATTAGCTCATATTTTGTTGAACTTAATGTATAGGAATCCAGAGAGCCTAATTTAGGGATGCTTTCCTCCAGAAGAAAATTTGTTTAGTTTTTTCTGGAAGCCAATAGGCATGATTTACCTAGGACTATTTTAACCCTCTTCAAGTGTACTGGCTAAATAGAAGAGTTTCAAGTTTAGCTATCCTATTGCATGTGAGTGTGTGCACACGTAAGTGTGTGTACAAATGCACATGTGGGCACATACGCAAGTGTGCACGTACTCCTGCATTTTAGATTCCTGATTGCAGTGCTGGTGGTTAAATTTGGTCCCTGAACATCTTGGGCTTTCTTGTACACTTATAAATCACTGCTCTCTATTCTAATTTCAACCCCACTGCTTCCCTCTTTCTCTTTTTGGGGATTTTCCTTATTTTCTTAATAATCCTTCAGTGCATTAAATAATATGTTTACACTTTTATCTAATATCCATTAATATCAGATCACTCATTTCCAACAGCCTCCTAGGTTGAGAACTTTATGCTTAATCGTCTTATTTTGCAGGTGGAAAATGTCGCCTCAGATACAGGGAAAATACAACTATGATCCATGAAGAGCCTAAATATGATTTAGCTCTCATCTCTGCCTCTAGGCGCATTCCTAGCACACTCTACCTCACTCCCTGTGCACCTCACTGTCTCAGTGTGCCATACTCCTTCCTACCCTAGGGTCTTTGCTTTGGCTCTTTCTTCTGCTTAGTGGGCTATTCCTATCTCTCACCCTTCCCCATGCCCTTTGCCTACTTAATTCTTACTTATCTTTCGGATCACATTTTAAATGTCACTTATTTAGGGAAGTTTTCCAGACTCCCTCAGACAAAGATCAAGATCCCCTATCACACACTTTAACAGCCCTCTGGACTTTCCATCAATCCAATTAATATGGCTCAAAATTTATATATTTTAATGTCTATTTTCATTATTAGGCTGTAAAGCCCATGAGGGCCAGGAGGTCTGTTTTGTTCACCACTGACTCACCTGTATCTAACAAGTGTCTGCCACATAATAGGGCCTCAAAGTATGTGTTAAATAAATAAACAACCTCATTGTTGTGACTCATCCAAACAAAAAGAGATGTGTTCTCTAGAAAAAGTTAAAGTGAAGACTCCCTTGACAATATCCATCAGGACCTGAGGTGTAAGAGAACTATTCCGAAATATTAATTTATGTCACTTTTCTGCTGCCATCTGTTTTCCAGATGGAAATCTCTCCATCTATAGTATCTCAGAAGAACCTTGCCCTTGTTAAACTACTGTGACAGTTTATTCTTGCAAATAATTTTTCCTTTAAGATGTTCAAAAAACTTCACATCTAATGCTAATATATATCTTCCAGAAAGTCAATATCATGGACTGCCACATAGTCTTATTGGAAATCCTTAACCCATTGCCAATACAAATGTCAGACACTGATGGATTTTTAGGTTTTTTTTCAGCTAATAATTTCAACAGTGATCCATCTGCCACATATTTTGGAAATCTGAACTCCATTATCTGTGTACTCCATTCCTTTCCTGGGATTGATCCATCAATATGATTCTATTTAAAAGCTACTTTCCTATGCTGGTGGTGTGCTTATGAAAAAAGAAAAAAAATAACCACACACTTTGTGTCCCTATTCTCATCTATGAAACTGACCTTGCTTTCTGCTGAGAGCCTTGCTGTCACAGATCTCTCAAGATTTTCAGTGTTGTAATTTCTTTCATAATTGTGCCTTGTGACCAATATCTGACAATAGCCTCTTGGATTAACCTGACTTCACAAACTGACCAAGGCCATAAAATCTCCACAAGTCCTTCAAGATGCCCAACTGTCTCAATGTCTACCTGTCCATTAAAATATACAGGAGCTCTTTCTGATAATCTATAGTTATCTAGATACAGAAAAGAAACCCCCTTCAAAGCTTCTTCTTTTATTTTTTCGAGAATCCCCTTTTAAAGATAATTTCTTGTAAGAGACTAAGTTGGTGAGCCAACCACCAGGCATGATGAAGCCATGGGTGGTCTCTTTCTTTTTCCCATAAACTTATGGTAAGCCACAAAAGAGTGAACCAAATTATTAACCGCTGCTGTCTACACTTTCTCCCCCTCAAGTGTAGTAAGGTCTCATTCTATTCTTAAAAAAATAAAAGCACCATCTTAAGTGACAAGGGCATGAGTAAACAAAACGTTGTGAAGAAGTACTTCAACATTTGATAATGCCAGATGCCTGATGCTCTTGTACCCTTACAAAGTCTAAAGAAAAATTGCTTCTTAAGACTCAAGACCAAGCATGGCACAGGTACAAATGAGGGTTACCTATAATTCCCTTCTTTAACTAACGAACTCAGGGGTTAACTGAGCACATTTCCATGAGTACCATCAACTTATTGGAACCTATGTACATTAGTTCCTCTAAAACCCATTTCCCTTTGTAAAAAGTTGAAAAAAATACGAACATATTTTCACCAAATGAAACATGGATTTCTAGAGAAAGCTGAATGGGAAAAATGGAAGAAAAAAAAGGAACAGCAAGAACAAAAAAATGGTTAACAGGAGGCTGATGTGTTTCCAAGCACAGCAATATGAGCTTAATTGAGGCTGACGCATGACAGACTCGCATGTACAGTATCGCCCAAGCTCCGACTGAAGCTGCTGACAGAGGGTAAATGGTGCACGGCAGCAGGGCTTGCCCTGGTCTGGCATGGCAACGAAGTGCACTGAGCCTGTCAGGAGATAGCATGAGGGCTAATGAAGGGCAGCCCTTGTTTTTAAAATTCTTCTCACTTAGTTTTGGATCAGACTCTACACCATGAAGCCTTCTCAACCTTTTAGTGCTCAGTTAAGGATATGTGACACTTATTTAAAAATTAATGCATTCTAATCAATTTAAAGTTAGGCAGTGAAGAGTCTGCAAAAGAGGGGATACAAAAAGAGAAAAAGGCAGAAGGAGAAGAGAAAAAAAGAGGCTGAGAGAGAGTGAGCTCTACCGAGAGGGAAGAAGGTGAAAGGCATAAAAGCATAGGAAGTACCTGAGTGTTTTTGGACATCTTTGTAGAAAGAATTTTGTAAAGATAGCCATACCGACATAAGAAGTGGGGGGAAACGAAACATATTCTTTATATATTCTTCCAGTAGTATAAAAATTCTAGGAGCCGAAATGTGAAAAGACAAACGCAGCAAAAGAAAAACATTAACCTTCACGAAAGATGAACAACTGTAACTTTTAAAAAAGACCAACTTTTTTTTTCAGCAACTACAAGACTGTTATTAAACAGTATATTGAATGGTATAAAATAGTATATCCCATTATTAAAACATCCCCTTCATTTCTCCATTGGGCAAAGTCTTCCAAAATGACTAGACATGTGTACTGAACACGTGCTTTATTAGAAGGAAAGAGTAATATTTATTCGTTCTGTTGAATAAGTATTAACATTGAGACAATCAGTATCATTTTTAAAAAACAGCCATTATCTATAAACCAGAAAGAAGAAAACAGGCTGTTTCCTACCTTACCGCCACATTTGTAAAATATTCAGGTTATATGCAAAATAAATGGCAAACATTGACAATTGACTAGGTGTCCAAACAAGCAAGCAGAGATATATATTGTTTTATTTTTCTCTATTGTCAAGATAGGAAAGTGCTTCATTATAACTTTTATTTACATGTTTTAGGTATACGAAAAATCACATGAAATCCATATTTTATAGATTATTATCTACAAAGCCTTCTTTGAAAAGATGCTTGTGGGTTGGGCATGGTGGCTCATGCCTATAATCCCAGTGCTTTCGGAGGCTGAGGCAGGAGGATTTCTTCAGGCTGGGAGTTCCAGACCAACCTGGGCAAACACAGTGAGACCCCTATCTCTACAAAAAATTTAAAAAACTGGCTGGATGTGGTGGCATGTACCTGAAATTCTAGCTAACCAGGAGGCTGAGGTGGGAGGATCATCACTTGAGCCCAGGAGTTTAAAGTTACAGTGAGTTATGATCATGCTATTGCACTCCAGCTAGGGTGACAGAGTGAGCGAGACCCCGTCTCTTAAAACAAAACAAAACAAAAAGATGCTTGTCATTTTATTACAGTATGACTAGTGGGAAGCAAGAAAGAAATCACTCTAGGTTACACAAATGTATATATGATGACCAAAATTTAACTTAGACTGAAAACTGTTGTTCCAGTTTCTACCAATCTTATTTAAAACCGTGTTTTCCTTTCTAGACCTCTCTAGGACAAATGACTATCTGACCAGATTGGGTACCTGATTGATAACAGAGAGACAACATTTTTAGTCACATGAAAATCCTGATACCTCAGTTTTCAAACTTATGATAAAATGGCTTTTTTATTTTTAAAATAATTACCTTTCTCGCCAAATGGGCTTTACCAAAGATGACTATTTTGTCAGATTTTACAATGAGCATAACTCACTTTTGCTTCTTCTTTTCTTTCTAGATTTGGTTTTTATGCGCCAAAAATATAAATTTAGGGTACTGACAATAAAAATTAATTATTTTCTATGGCATAATCTTGATGACCTCTAAGGAACTCAACGAGTTTCCCACTGAACCTTATCCTCATTCTTACCATGTACACTGAGAAAGGTCATCATACACAAATACATTTTACACAGGTGATCAGAATAATATGTTGCCAAATTACTAGGGAGCTTTTAAGGAACTACCGTATTGGAAGCATGGACAATCAATCAGAACTTCTAATCCTTCTAATGCTTCCAAAAGTCCTTCCAAGTTACTTGCTAAACTGCGTGATGATGAAAACAATGAAAAACAATGGCAACAAAAAGCGTAGACAATCCAGCTCATAATACATTTTATTATGTTCTACCTATGTCCGATAAGAGAAGAAATCTTATTTACGAGTCATGCCTAGAACTACTGGACTTTGGCCAATGCAAGTAACATTACTCCATTGCCATTTCTTTTTAAAGATTATTAGTATTTGTCAATGTCACCATGCTGGGACAGCTCTCATTACAAATGGCTGAGATTAAAAGTAGTTCTAGATTTCTTTACAGTGAGCATAAAAAAATTTGGTATTAAGAAAGCAGCAAAAATCTGCCTGACAACAACTGACAGACATTTTCATTTCATGTGTTAGACAGTCCACACAGTCTAGATCCATCCTAGAGTTCAGAGGGAAAGCAATTCTTAAATAGGTATTTTGTCCTAAGTTCTGAGTAATAAGTTATCAAAGTAAAACAAAAGAAATGTCCACAGATTTATTTTTTCTTTTGGTAAAATTATTTTATTCATTAGGTCGTAATATTAGAGTCAATTGTCTAAAAGAAATTTGGGGAGGAGATAAAAATCAGACTGGATGATTTCAAAGATCCTTTCCAAATCAAAGATTCTTTGACTTTATGCCACATTTTGCTTGGTGTTTTGGTTTGGGAAATGCCTCTGAAAGGAAAATGAGATTACAAGGCTCAAGAGATTATTGATTTTGGGTGCTTTTACCTACGGCAACAACAGCTCATCATTGGCTTCTTTGAAGCTCTTAGAGACACTCCTGGGGCCACCCATGTTTTCCACAGTGTGGTCCTAATGGATCAACTTGAAAAATCTTGAGGAAAAAAAACAAGACTGGAAAAGTATATACTTTTTATGGTTCCCCCTGAACACTCAAGATGATTTTAACCGGAATAAGGCCAATTAAATGCACCTCTTTTTTTTTTTTTTTTTCTTTTCCTGTGTGTTTTGTTTACCATACTGTTTTTCTTTTCCTGTGTGTTTACCACAATTTTTCTGCAAATATTATATTTAAAAGTCAGGGTGCAGTCTTTGAAAATGCCTAGGAATAAATTGCCATTATTTTGTGATAATAAGACTAAAACTACCCTATCCTTTTAAAAATGAGATTCAGAGTACCACTCTGGATGAAGCAATTTGCCTAAGGGCCATGCGGACTTCAGCAGCAAACCCCTTTCCACATGGATTCGGGACCGCTGCTCCATGAGGCACCACTGAATCTGGCAAACAAAACCCACGACATTTAATTCACCAATGTGATTTCATTTTATTTTTAATTCAGGGAGTAATAATATGTCGGGGGGGATGCATACTGGATAAATGCTTAAAATAACTTTATGATGACAAAGTATTCAGAAGAAAGACTTTAAAAATTAGAATGTTTCTAAAACAAGAAGCATGGCTTCCACGCAGAAATAAGGTAATATAACTACATTATAAAAACCTACCATATCATTCATGTATCCATTCAACATTTATTGTCTTCTACTGTACTCAAAGTTCTAGACTCAAGAAGAGGACTTTGAAAATTAATAAGATCTGATCCCTGTTCTCACAGAGTTTATACTCAAATTATTCCCCCATCCTTTTCGTCATTACTACAAACGTAATTACTTTTAAAGTTATTTTTAACTACCTCCAAAGAAGTTTTTCATATTTTTAATGATCTTGTTCCAAAGCTAAGACTACCTTCATTAATATAACCATCTTAAATGTTTGTTCAATATTACTTGCTTCCTTTTCTTATAATGAGTCCTTATTTTAATGAATTCTCCTTCAAAGAGCAAAAACACACTTCATCACCTAATCCCTCCCCAAAGCATATGCCCAGCTTTTTGGTAGGATTAGGCAGCACAGTATAACAGGAACTTCTTAAAACATACTGACATAGAAATAAAATAAGATTCACCGAATCCTTATCATAACCATATATCCCACCAAAAAATAATTATCATTTTCCAATGATATCAAAAAATAATTATTTTCCAATGATATTATATCATTGGAAAATGATAATTATTTCTATAGATTTTGATTTCCAACTTTATTTTTACTAGTATACATTTTGTTAAAATGATTTTTAAAGTACAAATATTTGACTGAAGATATTGTCACTGCAAAAGCTGCTACATCTCATGATAGCTATAGGAACAGACACATGCTAATTAAGATGCTAAAGAAGTGAAAAAGCATCCTGATCATTTAACATCAGTTTCAAGCAATATGGAAGGAGCAGAATAAGAAACAAGAGATGTTGAAGATGTTATTTTCCTGACCAAGAAAGGTCAGACATAGTGCATCAGAATGCTGCATCTTAAGAAAATCATTACTTTAACTGCTGAAATTCCAGTGAATAGAATTGTTTTCAAATATTAAAATCTCTGTGGTAGGCTCTGACCTCAGAATAACAAGAAAATGACAGGCGCTTATTTTTCCACATATAATAATGACCCTATCATAAGGTCATCATATAAAAGGCCTAGTTCCCCTTCATGAAATAAATAATTATACCAGTGATTCCAATATATTTGCCAGCATGTCTACATGTGGTTTAAGTGGTTGTTTCAATGACTTAAATATAGGAAAGAAATAATACCTACAAACTTTAAAAACTATAGTCCAAGTGGCCCATAGGCTTTGTGTATCATTTTTCCTTGGCAAATTATTTACACAGCTTCATCAAGAACCCCATAAATGTTCTTTTAAATCACATTTGGCACTTTACTCATCACATCAGGCATACGCTGTTTTAAATATTAAACTGTTGGTTATATATATAGATAGATAGATAGATACATAACAGCATTGTAAATGATATGGAAGTCTTATCTAATTCTACTGGGTGTCTTTAAGAAATTCTAAAAGGTTTAAAGTAAAATTTTTCAAAGGAGGAAGCTGTAGCATGAGTGTTTGTATCACAGTAAGGGTCTACAGTAGAATTTTGTGGTAGCCAGCCCCCAAATGGCCCCCCAATACCTTTTGGGAGCAGACACCCTTATGTAGTCCCTCCCATGTTGGTCTATGTGATCAAAAGGATATTGCGGAAGTGATGAGGTGTCAATTCCAAGGTTAGATTATAAAAGATGCCAAGGTTTTTGTCTTGGCTATTCTCACCTACGCTCTCTCTTGGAGATGCCAGCTGCCATGTTGTGAGAACACTCACTCATGGAGAGGTCCATGTGGATACTTGCCTATGAAGAAGCCCAAGGGATGGAATAAAAGCACAAGGCCTCCAGACAGCAGCCATTTGAGTGAGGTTAGAAACAGATTTTCCAGCCCCAGTCAAGTGTTCTGATGCCTACAGCCCCAGCCTACAAGTAATTATAACCTCATGAGAGACCGAGTCAGAACCATCCAGCTATGCCACGGAGGAATCCCTGACCCAGTGAAATTGTGTCATAATGAATGCTTATTATTTCAGTTTGGAGTAATTTCTTACATAACAAAGGACAAGTAACGGAAGTGGGGCAGTAGGATAGTTTTCCATTCAGAAAATCTTTCCTACTTTCCCATTTTAGGCCAGGTACTGTGCTAGGCACTGAGGATACTGTGATCAATAAGACAGAGTCAGTCTCTGCTCCTGGAGTTGTTGGTGTAGAGGGGGTGCAGTGCAGTGAATAATTACAATATGATGTCTTAAGTGCTGTAACAGGGGACATATACCTGCTCTGCAATTTTGGCTCACCTCCTGCCTAGATGGTCTTGGACAGGCCACTCAATCTCTCTGTGACTTAGCTTTCTTTTTTTTTAAGACGGAGTCTTGCTCTGTTGGACAGGCTGGAATTCAGTGGAGCGATTCAGCTCACTGCAACCTCTGCCTCCCGGATTCAAGCAATTCTCCTGCCTCAGCCTCCTGAATAGTTGGATTACAGGTGCCCGCCACCATGCCCAGCTAATTTTTGTATTTTTAGTAGAGACAGGGTTTCACCACGTTGGCCAGGCTAGTCTTGAACTCCTGACCTCAGGTCATCCACCCGCCTCCGCCTCCCAAAGTGCTGGGATTACAGGAGTGAGCCACCAGGCCCGGGCAACTTAGCTTTCTTATCTTTAAAATGTGAACAGTAACACTTACCTCTTGGGTTGCTGTAAGGATGAGAAATAATATATGTAAAGCACTTGACATAAAGTTGGTGTTTAATATTACGTGGTAGCTGTTGCCACTAGGACTGGATTCTTTAAAAATAGGAAGCTAATTTTATTGTGAAAACTAGTATTTCATTTTAATTGCATAAAAGACAAAATTTAACAAAGCAATAGAAAAGCGAGTCTTCTCTCTAGTTCTTTTCCCATTCTCATCTTAGCCATCAGTCACCAATAAAACAAATGTAAGTGTCTGTTCAAGTGTCATTAACTAGTGGGCAGCTGGGCCATGGTCCTAGACATGTAATATGAAGAAAGTATTAGGAGTAACTGAAAAAAAGAACAATAAATATATAGGTATTTACTGGGGCCCAGTTGTGCGCAAGGCAAATGAGAAAGTTGTGATAGGGAGATGCAGACATTAATTCTTGTCCTCACACAGCTCATAACTGTCTTATGGTGACTTGCCCTACTTCCTGGAAATAATGAGGAAAAGCACCAGTAAGTGACAAATGAGTGGTAAAGGATGCTGGTTATAGAATTTGGGGGAGCAGCAGCACACGTGGTATGGGCAGGAAGATTTGATGCTCAAGCTGGTAAGAGTTAGATCAGAATAGCACGCAATGGCCGGGCGCGGTGGCTCACGTCTGTAATCTCCGCACTTTGGGAGGCCGAAGTGGGCGGATGACCTGAGGTTGGGAGTTCAAGACCAGCCTGACCAACGTGGAGAAACCCCATCTCTACTAAAAATACAAAATTAGCCAGGGGTGGTGGCATGCACCTGTAATCCCAGTTACTCGGGAAGGCTGAGGCAGGAGAATTGCTTGAACCCGGGAGGCAGAGGTTGTGTTGAGCCAAGATTGCGCCATTGCACTCCAGGCTGGCCAACAAGAGCAAAACTCTGTCTCAAAAAAAAAAAAAAAAAAAAAAAAGACTAGCACACAATGGCCTAAAGACTACATGTGGCCAACAGAAGAGTTTTGACTCACGTAGTGCTTTAAAAATTGGATACTTTAACAAGAACATACTAATTTCTAGCTTTGCGTGAAAAGTTGGAGGGTATGATAACTTAAGATGCAACCTCCACCACAGCTATCCTTTCTAGGGACAGGGTGTGTGCTAATTCCCATACCCCTGTGTTCCACCCCGGCCTATTTTACTCATATTCTTTCCCTGTAGGGCCCTTCTAAGCCATCATTATTGTGGAGGTAAGAATGACATGGAGCTGCAAGCACAGGCTGGATGTGGGTAGGCAGATAGTGGCCTTAGCAGGGAAAACGCCTACTATCTTTCACTCCCTCTGTCTTACACAGGTCATTTCCTGCTTGTCCCCAGATATATGAGTTACAGACTCCTGAGGTAGAGACAGGGAGCGGTGATCCTCCAGTGTGCACAGAGCCGTCTCTGGAGTTAGGCGAATCCATGCAATTGAAAGCAGCATAAGTGGGTACTTGCTCAGAAGCAGCTAAGGTTGTAGTGGAAAAACAGTAAAGCTATGAGCCTGTCCTTTTATTTACTCCCTCCCTGGAAAAGTAAAAGGAACCAATTTTCCTTTCTTCCTCTACCTCGTAGGTGACTTGTTGGTTCTTCTGTAAATTTCTTTCTCTCTCAACGCTGTTCCTACAGTACAGCATGGTTCAACTTTCCCAGATAAATATGTCAGGGGTGAAAGGAAGGCAAGGGGACACTACATAGATTGTTCTACCTCTTTCAACCCCAGGAGCCAGGCCTGGGTTTATCACACTCCTGGACGAGGTCGCCTGGAAGGGGCAAAACCTGTGGAGACTGAGCCGAGTGTGGGGGAAGATGAGGATGGAAAGTCTGGTTTGGCTACCTTGTGGGGGTCAGGGACATAACAGAAACCAAAAATAACCTCTCTGTGGGGAAAAAGGTTATAATGTTCACTGAAAGGAATTCTATGTTGACTTTTAAATTTTTCCTGCACAAATTTTCAAAAGAGGCCTATATAAGAGAGGTAGAATATCCAGAGATAGATGTACACAATTATATAAACATAATGTTCACTATGACACATTTGATTACCCTATTCTAAATTTAGAGGACTACTTAATTTACCTAAGTGAGTAAAACTGTACCCAGTGATCACCACAGTATACTAAGAAACGTGCCATTAATTAGACAAAGTCGCCAGATCATAAAACAAACATGAAAATCAGAAATTTAATGTTTTATATTCTTTTGGCTTTTAACCTTCAACAGTATTTTCTTCTCATTTGTTCCTTTGTTTTCTAGTAATAGACTCGTATACAGGAATATGCCCAAACAGTTCCATGAGAAAGAGGTGATGTGTAGAACCAGAGATACATCTGGTTGTGTGGAAGCAAAATCATTAGCAGTTTATGAGTGTATAGGAGTTTCAAGTTATTTGAAAGCCCCAAAGAACTCTTAAAGGCATGTCCATAAGCTTGTGGGCAGGCAAACATATGCACACACTATGCAACCCTTTTAAGTAGAATGTTAGAGTTTCTCTTTTCTTGAACGTTCCAATTTACCACGCCAATGGTCACAGGCAATTCCCAATTGCAGAAATACCACATCTGGGGGAATGTTTGCAAGAACCTCTGCAAAGAAAGGGCTTGTGATCAAATAAATCCAGGAGCGCTGCCCTAGTTCCAAATTATCCCACATACTACAGCATTCCTGTTACGAGGGCCCATAAGAATAATGCTCAAAACTTGAGGTGAATGAAAGCCGTGCTTTTCCAAACCAGTTGGTATATTTTATCTTTTGGAAACTTTGGCTCTTACAACTGATCAGATGTTCCTCTTTGGCCACTAGGATATTCAGAGGCAAATTCAAGCCTGTAATCCCAGCACTATGGGAGGCCGAGGCGGGCGGATCACGAGGTCAGGAGATCGAGACCATCCTGGCTAACATGGTGAAACCCCATCTCTACTAAAAAATACAAAAAACTAGCCGGGCAAGGTGGCGGGCACCTGTAGTCCCAGCTACTCGGGAGGCTGAGGCAGGAGAATGGCGTGAACCCGGTAAGCAGAGCTTGCAGTGAGCTGAGATCCGGCCACTGCACTCCAGCCCCGGCCACAGAGCGAGACTCTGTCTCAAAAAAAAAAAAAAAAAAAAATTATAACCCATTTCTAATGAATGAATAGGGCCTTAGAGAATGCATTTCTGACTAATTTTACTTAGTTTTTGTTATCTTTGCCTTTGCCCTGATTTACTCATATACTTATTTTAATCCTAGTATATCTCAGATTTTTTATAGAAACAAGAGAATGCAAAAATGGAAAGGTGGAGAGTGAGTTAGATAGGGGGAAAAAAGAATGGGATAGAGAAACAAGGACATAATCACAATTTATTGTGCACCTACTTTGTGTTAGGTGTTGTAACTCTTTACCCATATGAACTTTAACTGTTTACATGTATCTTCCTAATAATCTATGAAGTTGTTACAAGCTCCATTTTATAAGTGGGGAAAATGAAGCATGAAGAGGTTGGATAAGGTACCCAAACTAACACAGCTAGTTGGTGGAGGCAGTGCTGAAATGTAAAGCCAGGCAGTCTGGCTCCAGAACACCCACTAAGCAAAATTAATATAATAGCTCATAGCGTTCAGCCTCCACTGTCTACTGGGTCACTCGTATCCCCATTCTCTGTTAACCCTCAAATCAAAAGAAAAAAAATGAGTTTATTTCTTAAACATGTGAATCTGGCACTGACAGCCTCAAATCTAAAAGACAGCACACTGGACGCAGGAAAATGCTCAGGGGGAAACAGTGAGTCAGGTGGGCTTAACTTAATTGCTTTCTAAGGGGGATGAGCTCACGAAGGTTTTGTTATTGTTACTGGGTGCTGTCATCTACCAAGAGTAACTGCTTTTCTCCTTTACAGGTAACCAGGCACACAGCCAGGCCTCGTATGTTTGGGCGAGGTGGGGGATGGGGAAGGCATTGGGAGGGAGTGGGTTGCTAAGGTGGATGATGGGAAGCTATTCTTTCTTGTCATTCATTGAGCTGGTCTTGGGATGTAATGCCCCTTTTGACTACCTAAGAGCATCTATGAGCATACTATACAAAGGGAAGAAATTTTGGAAATTCCTAGGACATATTTTGAGATCCAAAGCGTGAAGCACTCAGTTTGAAGTAAAACAGTATTTAGTTCCTCTGAGGGAAAAAATCTATTGGGAAAAATCATGACAACTAAGGAAATCACTATTACTATTGAAATGGTTAAAAACCAAACAAACAAAACATAAAACAAAATTAAATTAAATAATGACTTTTCTACTCAGGAAAAAAAAGGCAATGAATATTATTGAAAAATTAAAACCCTTCCTACCTCTGCTATACATCAATGGTCAAGAGCAGCCCCCCACACCCTCAGGATCAAAAGACTTCTACGGTACAAGTCTTCCTTGAAGTCTTTATGATACAGGGAACAGGCTCTTATCTCAACACATTGTCAACAAGCCCCCAGTTAGCAGTGTCCAACTTCATCTGGGTTTAGCTTGTTACACTCATGCTTGCAATTCAATGCCACATGGCCCAAATCAGCTTCAACAAGTCAGTTCCCCCCAATATGGCTCAGTTATTCAGCCAGCATGGCAATACAACTTAGGCAAAAGATATAATGAATTACCAGAAGCCTGAAGATAACCCATTCCATGAATCTCCACAAATCATTTATGAATTCAAAATAAAGTATTATTAACAATAAACACTTCTGACCACAGATAACTAGGTGACATAGAATATGTTTCAATCATGCACTGGGTTTTAAAAAAATTAAGCCGCACATCTGCTTTAGCAGGCTATTTGAACAATAGTTTCAAGTAGTTCTATGTGACCAAATGCTTTTAAAAAATTGATCTTTAAAGATGTTTCTCTAAAGCTTAGGCTATCATAAAAAAATCACCCAAATAAATGTTTACAAAATTAAAATAAATATTGATGTGAACCAGCTTGAACTCTGCTGTTTTACTATTTGACATTTTGACCACAATTTCCCAGTGTATGCATTCTTTATAAACATGTTAGTAGCTGCTTCCTAAAGGCTGCCTGATAGTAAAGACTTATAATTCTAAGTCCATCACAATGTCTTATAAATCCATTAGCACCAATATTTGTATATTAAAAACATAATCGATTGTGGCTTCACATTAATTGAGGCATTTCAGAATTTGCTATCAAAAGGCATCAAAACTATTTTAGAGTTTAAGAGGTTTAGATAAACATTTCAAAATTAAGGATCAGTCTGAAAGAAAGCTTTGATAAGTCTCTATCTTTTTCTGAGCTAGTATTATTTAATTTTCTGAGCTAGTATTATTTAAGCCCTGGACTCCTTTAGCTGAATATCATCTAACTCTTGCATATCAATTGCTCATTTTCAGCAATATCCCGGGTATGCCCCTTGCCATTTGTGGACCTGCCTAAGCAAAAGATTTGATAAAAAAATTTTTCATTCGCTCAATGAACAGTAAGTCCCAGGCACTGAGCAAGCAAGGTTGAGGTCAAAGGGTGAATAAAATCTAGCCCCTGCTGTAATTATTCTTAATTAGGAAAGGAATATGTTAGAATTATGATTTAATTTTCACTTTTGACATTTCTATTGCTCATGTTAACTTTAGAAATGCTCACATTAAAAAGTGCATTCTATAAATGGTTATTTAGAGCAACTGTCATGTGAGGAACTAATGCCTGCATGTTTCGGCTCTTCTCATTTTTAATGGCCATCAACCCCAGCACTCAGAAGAATATGGCTCATACTCCAGCCACATGTTTTCTTAAGAATTCAGGGAAATGCATTGTCTTTATCTGTATTTGAATAGTCCCAGACTACTAAAGGACGCTAGTTGTAATCATTCATGCTCTATCAAAATCTAAATCCAATTTCAGATGTGTTTATTTAATTTCCCAATGCCCTTCAGAAAAATTACTCCTAAGAAGGGTAAGATGTGGACCATTCTCATTAACTAGAGCGATACCTCAGAGCACATGGCATCCCCCATCCCCTTGCCTTACTAATAAATAGTAATATCTGATACAGAGAATCTTTGTTTCATGACGGAATGAGATGAATTCGTTTTACTCATCAGTTTAAAGGTCAAGGGTTTTACTGGCCAGTCATGCATATGAACACAAACAGGACAAACCTGCTTCCTAGGATGAGGCATGGAACAACTAAGAAAAGTGACTGCATACCATAGTAAATAAAGACAGTCGACAAGGCACTGGTGCCTGGTTGGCACCAAATTAATTAGATCGGACACATTTACAAAAGATTCCCCATAGAAATAGTTGTTTAAATAAATAGATTTTTAAAAAACAGTAAATAATTGATGAGTCAGAATTTTAGCTGAGAACCTTCTGAATATTAGCAAAATTGTTTAGGCATAGCAGATATGCCAACTAGTTTTTATTGAACCTCAATATTTACTGTCATTGGGATAATACTGACTCTAGTTTCTCTGTGGTCAATACTTTTCTTTAGAAAAGCATCTTGGACTTTTCTGTCTCTGTACCTTCGTTTAATTAGTTCCTTTCACCCAGAATGCCCTTTGCTTAAGTCCCACATATCAAAATGCTACTCACTGTCCAAAATGCAGCACAAAGATGCCCTCTCCCACTCCCCACAATGAAGGTTTCCCTAATGCTAGCAACTGGATGCAGTGCTCCCTTCTCTGAATCCCCATAAAACTATCCTTGCAACATGATTACAGATGTCAGAGTCTACTACAAGTTACACCTATCAGCCCAACACTGACTGAAATTCATCTCCTTTACTAGATTGTAAATGCCTTGAGGGCAAGCAAGGGATTGCACTTTCTTCATATTTGCATATTTTAAAGCCTTAGCACTAGGAAGTGTACACAACAGATGGAATATTGCAAATGCATATCCATGCTTTAAATGAATGTCTGCAAATAACTGTCTTAATGTAATTCACATCAAACATTAATTTTAAACATTTGTAAAAATTCATTCATTTGTGATTTTTTGAACATTCCCCTTTTGTCAGGCACCGTTTTAGGAGGCAGAGACACAGTAGAGACAAAACAGACCAGATATCATGGACTTTTCATTCTCTTGGGAGAAAAAGACAATAAACCAATAAATACAGACTATAAGGTTTGTGATAAGTGAAGGGTAAGTTGAAAATGAAAGATGCTATTTTATACTGGTGGTCAGGAAAGTGCTTTCTGCAGAGGCCACATATGAACGAAGTCAGTGAGCCATGTGTATATCTGGGAGAAGGAAACAGCAAGTACACAGACCCTGGGGCAAGGGTGTGCTGGGCATTTTAGAGGAGCAAGTAAAGAAGAGTGGTAGAAATTACGGTTGGAGGGAGAAGTGGTCCTATAATGAAAGGCCGTGTGGACCACGATAAAGACTGGATTTTATGCTAAGTATGATGGGAAGTCATTGGACAGTTTTGATCAGAAGATCCTGGATCTGGGTTATGTTTTCAAAGCATCACATTGGCTGCTAATAAGGATAAAAAGGACTATAGTAGGGGTACTCTGGAAGATGGGAGAGGAATTAAGATGTGGTCACACATCTTTGAGGGAGGGGTGCATTATTCTATGCCACACATGGTTTTCAAACATTCTGTTTTTCAGATTGTTTTGTGATGTGGTGGTAAATAACTGGAGTCAGATAGCCCTGAATTTAAAGCTTGCTTCATCACACACCAGCTGTGAGCCTGCAGACATGGTTCTGAATTTCTCCAAACCTTAGTTTCCAATTCTGTAAAATGAGGATAATAAGTATCTCTCTTATACCTAATGAACACATAGCATAATCTATTAAAAAAAATTTACTGAGTTGCCCAGGGCTGGAACATAATTATTCGTTTTGAGCATAGAAAGTCTCCAGTGGGCTGGGCACTGTGGCTCACACCTATAGTCCCAGCACTTTGGGAAGCCGAGGCAAGATCATCCTTGAGCCCAGGGGTTTGAGACCAGCCTGGCCAAGACGGGCGGATCATGAGATCAGGAGATCGAGACCATCCTGGCTAACATGGTGAAACCCCGTCTCTACTAAAAAATACAAAAAACTAGCCGGGCGAGGTGGTGGGCGCCTGTAGTCCCAGCTACTCGGGAGGCTGAGGCAGGAGAATGGCATAAACCCAGGAGGCAGAGCTGAGATCCGGCCACTGCACTCCAGCCTGGGCGAAAGGGGAGACCCTGTCTCAAAAAAAAAAAAAAAAAAAAAAACAAAAAATTTAAAAATTAGCTGGATGGGATGGTATGTGCCTGTAGTTCTGGCTACTCAGGAATTTGAGGCAGGAGAATCGCTTGAACCTAGAAGTTTGAGGTTGCAGTCATGATCATGCCACTGCACTCCTGCCTGGAAGACAGGGTGAGATTCTGTTAAAAAAAAAAAAAAAAAAAAAAAAAAAAAGCAAAGCAAAGCAAAGTAAAGCAAGCAAGGAAAGAAAATCTCTGGCATTGAAGGTTTTCCACGAAGACCTTCTCCTCCAGCGTTTATTGACAGTCCAGTCGTTTGGCATCCACCATGGACTGTTTTGTCCTAATATTTAACTTCTCACATGCAAACGCCCTAGCTATGCTTAAAGATCCAAGAGGGTAGTATCTTCCTTAGGCCCTGGTTCTATTTTAAAATCAATAAAAGCAGGTCTGTCCAATTGGCCTGCACCATATCTACTCAACACCACACCCTGGCTGCCTGTTTTTATGGCCTGCTATGCTCTTAATTCAATCAGGGCCCTCTCTGTGGGTTGCTTCCTACCTTACTCTGGCCTTGCAGATCCCCCAGTCCTACTTTGCAAGCTGCTTCTCGTTTTGGGCCTTTTGAGGCTTTCAAACATTGGCTTTCCACAGTGGCCCTGGACCTCTGTCTCTCATTTTTTTTTATCAGAGAAATTTCTGGAAGGTTGACTCTGGGTTCAAACCCTCAAAATACAGTCAAAGATGGACTGGTATGTTTTGGAGAAGTGATGAATGGAGGATTGAATGAAAGAAGGAACAGAGCAAACTCTTATTGCAACCTGGCTTCTTGTTATTACTGACTCGGATATAATGCAGATTGACTCTCTCCTCTCAAAATAAACTTGCTGTACAAAAGCAAAGTCGCAGGAAACCGGATAAGCCCAATTCACATATGAATGCATAGCAGGTCTTTCTTTACACATCAGCATTACCAAGGGGGTCTACTGCACATAGAAAATCAATCATGAGTCCAGGTTATTTAAAAGAAAGGGATCTTTTCCATCTGACACCTAATGGCAGCAGCAATAATACAAAATCAGCTTTAAAAAAAATTGGTCCCCATTGTTCTCCATTATTTGGGTCTTTGATGTATCCTACATTATGAACTATCAAAGCAAGGCAATGCATCCAAGGTAGGGAACGCCACTAATGAAGGAAACATTAAAAGGTTATGCTTTTCCCCCATTACTTTTGTCTTCTTTGCAAATGGTTTTAAAGGTCATTTGAAAAATAGCCTGCAAGGCTACAAAGGCCTCTAAATATTTAAATAACACAATGCAGTTTATTTTTACGTAGTGTTCTAAATGCACATCACAAAATGCTTCACAGAAATGTCAGTCAAAGGCTAAAGAGGAGAGAAAGGTACATTTGGAGACTGAACAGAAGGAAAACAATGGTTCAGAAGGAAAGGAAGGAAAAGAAGAGGTCTTTCAATAAATGGTACATAAACCACTTGCATAAGTGAAAACACAACCATACGCTTTAGATAATTAGAGACTTACGAGTGAAAGGGGTTAAGCCGAAGACAGCCAAAAATCAAGGTGCCCAAGAGTTTACTTCAAGAAAACTGACTCAGAACGGCCTTGGATCTTCAAGTGCTAGTCTCATGTTACTCTGAAGAATGAAGCTAGATAAAACTGCTTTTATATTTTTGAGCATTTACTATGCACCAGGTCCCGTGCTCAGTACTTTCTATGACACCAGGTATCCCTCACAGGTTGTTTCATTTTATTCTGTTTCTTAAGAGACAAGGTCTCTCTTTGTTGCCCAGGCTGGAGTGCAATGGCTATTCACAGGTGCAATCATAGCTCACTGCTGCCTCAAACTCTGGGGCTCGGGCATAGCTAGGACTACAGGCATGTACCACTGCACCTGGCTTGGTTGAAATTTACTTTGAATGGACAAAGAAAACAAAGCCCGGACCGGGTATGGTGACTCATGCCTGTAATCCCAGCACTTCAGAGGCTAAGGCAGGCAGATCACCTCTGGTCAAGAGTTCGAGACCAGCCTGACCAACATGGAGAAACCCCGTCTCTACTAAAAATACAAAATTTTAACCGGGTGGGTGGTGGTGGATGCCTGTAATCCCAGCTACTAGGGAGGCTGAGGCAGGAGAATCACTTGAACCCAGGAGATGGAGGTGGCGGTGAGCCAAGACCACGCCATTTGTACTCCAGCCTGGGCAAAAAGAGCGAACAAACAACACACACAAAAACAAAACAAACAAACAAAAACCCACAGCCCAAAGAGGTTCCAAAAATTCCCAAAGGTCAGAGTAAGCGGAAATGTCAGGACTCTCTCCCAGATCTGTTTGATTCTCAAACCTCAAGTTCAAGTTTGCTTCAAAGAATGAGAAGCAGACACCAACCTAATGAGTAAAATACAGAACCATCTGGCATTAGAAGAAAAAATAAGCTTTTTCTGGTCTTACGGTATGGAAGGCTTTCCTGAGCATACATTCAAAGGAAAAACTAAAAAAGAAAGATTTGACTATATCAAATTTAACATGTCAATACTTCAAGAACAGAAGAAAAAGCTTACCAACGAATTTGAAAAAAGTAAACCACAAACTTGTCACAAAAGGGTTATTTAGAAGAGTTCTTATGTAAATCAGGAAGAAAAACATATCAGCAAAAAATTAACTTTTAATGAAAAATAAGTGAAAGAATTACAACAATTAATCAATGTAAGAGAAATTATCAGCCTTACTCATGACAAAGAAATGTAATAAAAAGTACAAGCATACCTTCTGCTCAAAGTGAGAGAAGGTTTAGGGAAAGGAAAATTAAACTATGGTATTGTTCGGGAGGACAATTCGGTATAATACATTAAAAATCTTGAAAATATAATGTTTTTCAGCCCAATAATTTTGTTTTTTAAAATTTATCATTAAGAAATAACCAGAATTTGATGTAAAGAACTATGAATAAGTATCCCTATTGCAATATTAGTCAGAATAGTTTTAAAAACCCCAAAATGTCCAATAATAGGGGCCCAATCAAATAAATGTATGGTATACTCATGGGATAAAGTAGTAGATAGCCATTAATGTATTTCAAAGCAGAATATTTGGTAAAATAAAAAAAGTCTTCATACTCTATTAAATTTCTTAAAGCAGGCTTTTAAAAAAGGATCCACATTAAAACTTCAGGGGTTATAAGCTCAAATGTTTATAGAGGATGATATCAAGTGCACGGTGTGAAGTGACCAAGTTTAAAAAGATGGAGACCTGCTGGGCGCGGTGGCTCATGCCTGTAATCTCAGCACTCTGGGAGGCCAAGACGGGTGGATCACGAGGTCAGGAGATTGAGACCATCCTGGCTAACACTGTGAAACCCTGACTCTACTAATAATACAAAAAAAATTAGCCAGGTGTGGTGGCGGGCACCTGTAGTCCCAGATACTTGGGAGGCTGAGGCAGGAGAAGGGCATAAACCTGGGAGGCAGAGTTTGCAGTGAGTGGAGATTACGCCTCTGCACTCCAGCCTGGGCAACAGAACGAGACTCCATCTCAAAAACAAACAAATAAACAAAAAAAAAAACAAGATGGAGACCACATATCCTGAATAAACGTGTTCACACAGTCCGCTAGCCTATGACCCCTGGGTATTTACCAAAAAGTGTTTAGACCGGTTAGTGGTTGATGGGATTATGAGTAATTTTTATTTTTTTCTGTGTGCTTTTCTATTTTCCCTAAACTTTCCATATGAAAAAGAACACCTTATTTTTATAATCAGAAAAATTCCAATGAATGTTATGAGATGGGAAAAAAGAGCCAATAGCCTGGAGCTGACTTTTCGACAGTACTGACACCCACATGCTCTGAAGAGCGTTCTTTCTGTGTTATTTGTAGAGCCCTCCCTGAGGAAGGGGATTTCACTGCCTTCACTTCACAATCCTACCTTTTCACCACGAACTCTGAAAATACACCAAAAACACAAAGCAGTCGTTCACAGTCTTCAGAAATAGCTGGGAAGCTTTAAAAAATATTGACGCCTACACCCGACCCTTGGAGATTGTGACTCAACCGGCCTGGGATGGGGCCCCTGCACCAGTCATTTTTAAAAGTCCCTAAGCTCATTCTAATGTTGAGCAAGGGCTGAAAACTACTGGTCTAACCTAAACTCTTCAGAATGCAGTTTAATTTCACTTCTCACTGCTTCCTTTAGGAAGATGGGAGAGGAGATCATCCTCGCTTTTGGTATAAGATGCCTGCATCTAGTTTTAGTATCTATTTGAAAGTATTACTTTGCATTCTCTCCTTTAAACTGAATAATCTCAATTGTTCCTTTCCTTCTTCAGACACCATACAGTCCTGCATTCAATAAACGCTCCTGATTATTGTCTTCGCAGCACCGTATCACTTTCCTTCATGGAACTTAACACAAGTCTAATTGCAGGTTTATCCACAGGATTACTTGGTTAACACTTTCCTTTCCTCCTGTGGACTGAAAGATCCATTAGGCTAAGAGTAACATCCAGTTTTATTTGCCATATATCCTTATAATTTGCTGACTGTGTAAATGTATACGGGCACCATGTCTAATCACTTCTTTAGGTTCTCTGAGGATGACACATATTCCAAATGCAACATTTATAGAATTGGGCACCTACTGTGTGCAAAGTACTATGTCAAATAATATGTGGATGTAAATCAAAGTACAGATAGACTTCACGTGCTGTGATTTGGTCAGGGAGAGATGAATGCAAATAGGTAAACTGACATGGAGTCTAATGAAGATGCACCACTGCGGAGGCAGAAACTCAATGGCATCAACAGATGCAGGAGTGATTTTTCTGACTGGGGCTTTCCCAGAAGCTTTTATGGAGGAACTGTCCTTTGAGGTAAGCCTTGGAGGATGAACAGATGATGACTGTTAGCAAGGGTGGGGGAAGGGGATTTTAGACCCATGCCTTTATTTCTTGTTGTTGCTGTAACAGATGATCAAAAGCTCAGTGGCTTAAAACAGTACATATTTATGATCTCACAGTTCTTTAGGTGAGAAGCCTGCGGAGCATTCATGCTTCCTCTGCTCTGGGTCTCACAAGGCCAAGATTAAGGTGTTGCCCAGACTGTGTTCATTTTCGGAGGTTGTGGGGATGTATCCATTTCCAAATTCCCTCTGGTTATTGGCTGAACTTGTTCCTTGTGATTGTAGGACTGGGGTCTTGGTTTCCCTGTTGCTTATCAGCCAGGGGACTCTCTTGGCCCCCTACACTGTCTACCTTCCATGTCACATTGCCCCTCTACTTTTAGACCAGAGACGACATATTCGGTCCTTCTGACGTTCAAATCTCTGCATCCACCCTTTCTGCTGAATGTCTTCTGCCTCCAATACAGAAAGTTTTCTGCTTTAAAGGGCTAATATGATTAGATTAGGCCCACTGGTTAATTGAGGAAATCTCCTAACTTAAGGTCTGTTACCTTAATTACATCTGCATACTTCCTTTTGGCATGTAATGTCAAGTCATCACAGATTACAGGGATTAAGGCATGGACATATTTTGGGGGGGGCCTTCTGCCCACCAAACCAGGTGACCTGCAGGACAATCAGTGTGATACAGCTGGGAACACAGGAACATAGCGACAGAGCCTGAGGGCCTTGAACACCAGCCTGAGATGTCCAGATTTTACCTTGCCAGAAGGAGAGGGTGAAGACCTTGAGAAGGTAAATTTCAGTATAAAACAATTAAACAGTATACAATTGTTTAAGAACAGTATCTCTTCTTCTTTTTTTTTTTTTTGAGACAGAGTCTCACTCTGTCGCCCAGGCTGGAGTGCAGTGGCGTGATCTCAGCTCACTTCAAGTTCCACCTCCCAGGTTCACGCCATTCTCCTGCCTCAGCTTCCCGTGTAGCTGGGACTACAGGCGCCCACCACCACGCCCGGCTAATTTTTTGTATCGTTAGTAGAGACAGGGTTTCACCGTGTTAGCCAAGATAGTCTCGATCTCCTGACCTCATGATGCACCCGCCTCGGCCTCCCAAAGTGCTGGGATTACAGGTGTGAGCCACCATGCCCGGTCAACAGTATCTCTTCTAACATAAACCTGAGTACCCAACAGAGAGGCTGAATTCCCAAGCTTTGCATGCTCAGCTCCTGCCAATGCTGCCCAGAATGTAGATATCTTAGCTGAAGCTATTTCTTTCTTTCTCTTTTTTTTTGAGTCAGAGTCTCGCTCTGTTGACCAGGCTGGAGTACAGTGGTGTGATCTTGGCTACTGCAACCTCTGTCTCCCGGGTTCAAGTGATTCTCTTGCCTCAGCCTCCCGAGTAGTTGGGATTACAGGCATGTGCCATCATGCCCAGCTAATTTTTGTATGTTTTGTACAGACAGGATTTTGCCATGTTGGCCAGGCTGGTCTCAAACTCCTGGCCTCAGGTAATCTGCCCACCTTAGCCTTCCAAAGTGCTGGGATTACAGATTTGAGCCACCACACCTGGCCATATTTCTTTCTTGAGTTGTGGCTATCTCACTATACATTAATTATTATCCTGGGCATATACCTTCTGTTCTTGTTTCCAAACTCTGGGCTAATGAAATAGATAAATTTATTTTATTTTTATTAATATTATTATTGTTTAGACAGGGTCTCACTCTGTCACCAAGGCTGGAGTGCAGTGGCGTGACCAGAGCTCACTGTAGCCTCGACCTCCCAGGCTCAAACAATCCTCCCACCTCAGCCTCCTGAGTAGCTGGGATTATAGGTACGCATGCCACCATGTCTGGATAATTTTAAGAAGGGGTCTCATCATGTTGACCAGGCTAATCTTGAACTCCTGGGCTCAAGGGATCCTCCCACCTCAGTCTCCCAAATTGCTGGGATTGCAAGTGAAGCCACTGTGCTTGGCCTGCAATAAATAAATTTATATATCTCTTTCCCACATACACAAACATATATAGAGAGGATAGTCCATCTACCTATCTGTCTGTCTGTCTATCTATCTATCTGTTCATCCATACAACCAATACTTCATTTTCCTCTTTATAACATTCTCTGATTCACTAAGTACACATTTTCATTATCACCTCTGAGTAATAAAATTTTCTTAATATCAACTAAACTTTTGAGTGGCTACCTATGTCCACCTCTAGGTCCTAGCTAGGACTCAAAATATCCCTAATAGAGATCAGGGTAAAAACATCTGGGTAGAAGAATAAACCACGTTCAGTTACTGAGTTCATCTTCTGAGTACAAAAATATTGTGTCATGAAAACTAGAAATCTGCACTTAAATAGCACCCTAACATTAAGGTTTGGCCCTTCAAACCCTATACAAATTAAATCTATAAAAAGGAAGAAAACTATAAATCATCAACTTTAAGGAAATGCACATTGCAATTCCCATGAAATAAATTCAGGCTTTCTTAACATAAAATATTCTCTCTTCTGACTTAATTCTTGTGCATGTAGTAATAATTTCCTCATCAAGAACTTAGATTCTGATGTCAGACTGCTGGTTTAAATCCCTGTTCTACCATTTTCTAGTAGCGTTACTTCAGCAAACAACTAAACTCTCTGTGGTCTCTTCACTATGAATGGGGACAATAAAAATATCTACCCCAGAGGGTTGCAGAGAAGACTTAATACACACAGAGCACTTAATAACCATGTCACACACAGTGTGTGCTCAACAAATGTTAGCTATTATCATTACTATTATTTTTTAGCTATGTCAGATGTTATTCTCTGGCATTTGTATCCCCTCCTTTTTTCCCCCTGTATTAGTTCGTTTTCATGTGGCTAATAAAGACATACCCAAGACTGGACAATTTACAAAAGAAAGAGGTTTATTGGACTTACAGTTCCATGTGGCTGGGGAGGCCTCATGATCATGGTGGAAGGTGAAAGGCACATCTCACATGGCAGTGGCAAGACAGAGAATGAAAGCCAAGTGAAACAGGTTTCCCTTCATCCAATCATCAGATCTCGTGGGACTTAATTCACTACCATGAGAACAGTATGAGGGAAACTGACCCCATGATTCAATTATCTCCCATTCAGGTCCCTCCCACAACACGTGGGAATAATGGGAGTGCAATTCAAGATGAGATTTGGGTGGAGACACAGCCAAATCATATCACCCCCAATGTTTTAAGGGGGAAGAGGTTTTAATTTTATGAAGGCAAACCAGTTCCCTGACACAGGAAGACAAACAAAATAGTTCTCTTACAAGCTAACATCTTCGACGTTTGTACATTCACTGTAAATTTTGAAGGAAAAAAAAAAAAAAGACAAGGAGTCAAAGTGTTGAAATACGTAGGGAATGTGGTGATAGAAAATGGCACCGATGCTTTTGACTGAAATAAATACCTCTACCCCTTCCAGGAACTGTGCTCTGCAAGTGAGTGAAGGTGTCAGGAGAGGTAAGAAAGCTAGACAAAGCCTGAAGTAAAGGAGCAATGTGATTAAATAAAGCCATGACACAGTGATGACGTGCATGGAAGTTAATGCTGCTGGGAAAGAGAAAGTGTTGAACACATTTACTATAATACATTAAAGTCCCACACAATGATGGCCTATGTGAGGAATACGGGCCTGCAAAGCCAATAAAGATGACCTTTCATGCATTCTGTTCCCTACTACTTGCTACTTGCAGTTCTAAGACTCAAGAAAGAGCCTGCCTTTAAACCGTTCGGAGTGAAACATTGCCTCGTCCTTCTTTTTGCTCTCACTTTGTAAGAGGGTGTTATTATTCATTTCAAAAGAAGATGTACAGTAGCTCCGAACTGAATAGAGAAACCTAATTTTCAAATGTGTTACAACATAATATTTTCAGTCTTTCACTGAATGACTTCAAATATTCAACAAGTAGTACTTCCTATGAATATACTACTGTGAAGTGATACTCTGAAATTTATTATATTGACTGCTTTTGTTACTGGCTTGCTTTAAAAATTAGTCATTTTAAGGTTTTATTTATTTATTTATTTTTTCAAGAGGAAAAAAAACCACTTCATAATGCCCAAGTATTTTAGATTAGCTGGAAAAACAAAGTATATTTTATTGCTTTTTGCTCTAGGCCACTTAGATTTTCATTTGTACATTTCTGTTGCCTGTCTACCTTTTTCTTTTCATAAAACTTAAGCTCAATGTAGAGAGGCTGAACAGACAATTGCAGCTAAGTTCATGCTAGAAGATACCGCACAAGCTCCTTTAAAAGCCCCACCAGGTTTTCTTTACACATTTTGCCATCTTAATCCACTTCATTTTTCCTTTATGACATCAGAGTAGCAGTGGTTTTTAATATCATTTCAAGGGGAAAGAAGTGGCATTTAAACCTTAATTTACTAAAACCAACACAGCATAAGTTAAGGGTAAAAAAGAAAACCCACTTCTCTTGAATAAAATAACGCATTAAGAATGTAAGAAAGCAACAGAAGCACCTCAAACAGTCCAGGAATTTGGAGGGAGGGAGGAGAATAAGGGAGTCTAAAAGCCATTTTCTCCCCTAACACTGAGGGGAAAAAACCTTTATGAAAATCTTACTAATTTTGTGCAATCCATTTTTATAATTCCAGTCTAATTCTTAGTTGTAGTTGTATCTGTACATTTGCTAACTGATATTCAAATTCTGGGACTAGGCATAGGTAATGTCATTACATTTAGTTGTCAAAGAAGTGCAACTTAAATAGTAGTAAATATTCAACATTTTCTGCAGAGGTACCTTTTGACATCAAATTTTAGAAATTCTGTTTAACACAGCCATTTGTTCTTCATCAAAGTTTATTATTTTCCTCTCCTTTTTGCTCTATTAATGTAAAGGAGTCCTTTTCTTTTAATATTCTTTCCAATTACTTTCCCTTAGTCACAGTTTTACTTTTTTTTTTATGCCAGCTTCTAATTTGGTATTAACTTTCCTTCTCCTATGCTATAAGCTCTTTGGGGCAAGAACATACAATATACACTTCTGAAGTTTTCCACAGTGACTAACTGCTGCAACAGTAGGTACATGGCAAGTATTAAATTTGTGAAATGAATCTTTGGAAAACAGTGTTTACTCAGAACATTTATAGAGCTACGAAACCTTGGGCATGTTTTTGGAAGTACCACAAACAAAAAAGTCATAATTTCCCACAAATTTTATTTAATTGAAACATTCTTGCAGCAACAGATGTTGATCCCTGTAAAAGAAATATGTATTCCACAGACAGTGTCAGGGCCCATCTGAAACATACAGAACCCTACTCAGATTCTAAATGCAATGCCTAGGAAAGTCAAAGGCAAACAAATGAAAATGTGAACTTACATATATAAATGAATAGTGCTAGAACAAGCTAAGTTTATGGATGTGGAATTTCTGAGTTTAAATTTCAAGGTCCATGAAAGAATGAAACATGTTTGCTGCTGAAAACCACTGGCCATTTTTAGACGACTAAATCACCAGTGGTTACCCTAAAACTAAGTGCCGTAATAATAGGATGTGCAAAATGGAGATGTTGGAAATGAGAAATTCTGAATTTGTTTACTTTGGTCTTTTTTACCATGGCTATGAGAGTAACTGTTTTGACTTCCGACTTTGTTAACCACAATTGTTCCTAAGGAGATTGGCTAGAGGAGGCAGCGGGGTACACAGAAAGGCAGCAGGAACAAAGAAAGAAAAGGAAAGGATGAAAAGAGGACAAAAAGAGATAAGGAAGACTGAGAAAGTATTACTTGCTTTTGAGATTACAGGTCATATGCAATGTCAAAATTATCCTTTATTTTATCCAGTTGAAAAACTAGTAGGTCTCTGTTGGAAATAGGCTTTATACAGAGGATTGCCGGAAAACTAAGGAAACAGGTTCTCTTTTGCACCTGTAATGTTCATTTATTCTTACTCAGTTTTAACGAATCATTTAAAAACTCCCACTTCGCACCATAATTAGCTATTTTATTGGCACTATTAGCAGTGCTAAAAACAACCCAAAGTCGGTTAGTTCTCATTTTAAAATGAAATGAGTTTACACCAATAATACAAAAGGTCCGGAATAAATAGCAACCAAGGAGGAGTACAGAGCTTCCTTGAATGCTTTTTTGGCTGCGAAAAAGAATGTTGCCACAAAAATCTGTTTTGCATCATCTCAATGCTTGAAACAAGAACACATAATTTAGAAGGAAAAAAAAAAAAAGCAGTGGCTGCCACTTAGCCATAAAGAGCGAAGTCGTGTTAGAAATAGCTTCCCCGTGATATTTTGGTACATTTCTGGGTTTTTTCAGCAATCGACGTAATTATGTGGTTTGAGAGGGCAGTGTTTACCCATATTACCATTTATACACTGTATACAAACAGAGGACTTGACTCCAACAGTCTGATGAGCACATGGGTTTGCGGGCACATCCTTGACCTCGGAGGAAGCCCAGGTGGTTTTATCAGAAGTAACTGCAATCTTTAAGGCTAATGTTGATTTCTGATTCAGCTTCTGTCTGGCCGAAACACCCAACACTTTTTATGCTAGAATGCTATATTACTGTTTTAGAATACTGTTTATGTACTGTATGTCAATATGCTAATTCTTTCCAAAGTTACTGACATGGTGCAAAGACGTGGAGAGGGTGTATGTGAAACAACCAAAAAAAAAAAAAAAAAAAAAGAAAAAGAAATCCACAATCTTTTGTTGTTTCTCTGTACAGCTTGATGCCAGAAATAAATTCCTGTATCTTTCCCTGTGCCTTCTCTGCAAACTTTGGAATAATTTCTGGGAAGTAGAAAAGGAAACTTATGCCTATAAGAATATTCAAGCTTGGCAAATCATTGCATATGTTAGGATGACTCTAAATGCTAACTTTATTGTACAGAAAGTTCTTTCATGAAAATGACATTCTTTTTCAGTTAAGAATGTTCAGATGTCAAAACTGGTGCAAAAAAAAGTAACAAGCTGTAATAGCTGTTCTGAGCAGCAAAAGTACAAAATCATGTTTTAAATATCACACAACTGAATCTATTCAGCTGGCATCCTAAGTGGCATGCCTGTTTCATCAGGCTGATGGCCAAAGCCCTGCTGGAGTGATTCATAACAGTGGCGCACCTCGCCCATTCATGTCTCGTACTGTCTGCGACACTATTTACACAAGTTAGGAGATGTGAATCGACATTTTGTAGCATACATTTTCTTCTGTGTGGCCCTTTATTAAAACGAGGCTGACTCCCAGTAGCATTATATATTCTACATAAGTTGATCCACCCTCAATAAAGAACCTCGTTCATGTAATCCTTGTTATTAAAATGACTTCTGCGACAAAATGCAGATACTACTCCATGTTAAGATTCCAGAGTCTTCTGACTAATTTTTCACAATTCTGTTTTCAAAAGCCTGTCAAATAACATTCTAAATACATCATGGTTATTTTACTTCAAAAGACTACAGATTTAAATGCACTATTTTGGTACCTGCCCCTCTCTATCTGTCTCCATAGAGAGAATGTGAATATGTTATCCCAACTCACTGCATGTGAGGAGGCTGTGGAACCTCCTGCGCCTACATTTCCTTCTCTGTTGAATGCGGACAATAATTCTACCTATACTCCACGGGTTGGTGCAAGGATTAAAAGAGGAAATGCTTATCAAGAGTCTAGTACAGTAGCTGGTCCATAAGACGCAGTCAGCGTCTGACATGAGCTGAGTTTGTTGTCGGTCACAATTTGAATTGGGTCAGAAAACTAAGGCAAGCAAGTGAGAGTCAGGTGGAGGAAGCTGCTGCTTCCAATGGCGCATGTCTATATGTTGGAGGCATACCTGCCAGGGGAGCGATGCCCAGTGGTCAGCTCATCATCTCTCCACAGGTGAACTCACAATATATTACTTTGTGATACAAAAGTCATCTTGGCATGCTTGGTCCTTTTCACTGTGCTCTTACTCATTCCTCCTCTAAAGTATTTCTCAGTAGTACCCTGAAAAATGGCTTGACTTCATGAGTTCATAAGGAGGTAAGGAGAAAATGTGTACCATAAATTCTGACTGTTAATTTCTGTTACCTATTCTGATGCCAAAGTTCTGCCTTAATTACAATGACCGGTAGGATGCTAGAATGTCCAGACTAGTAGCAAAACCACCCCAAATACTACCATAATAATACTAAGGAGAGGAGGGGAATTAATAAAGAAAAAGGATACGTAAATTTATATCCCTTCTGAATCTTAACGTGAGCTTTAAATTCTATTGTAGACTCTAAACAAATGGTCGTCTTGAATATAGTGCATTTGCCCCTATGCCAGTTACATCTGAACTTTGACACAATATGTTTTATATACAGGAGAAGAAAAGAGAACATTATATGTGACTGCCATATGACAAGGCAACTTTGGGTATTCTGGGGGAAAAAAAGCTGTTTTGGCAGTAGGAGAAAGTGCTGGCAATGTGCACCAACATCACTCGTCTGTCACTTTAAGAGCTGAAATAGGAAAACCTGTACCATTTTTGTACTTTTGTTCATTCTTTTCAACTCATTCTAAGTTGCCCCCTGGGAGTTAGCCCTCCACCAAAAGTCTCTTTCAGTACACAACTAGCTCTCTCTATTAAGCGTACCCACCCCTGCTCTGCTATAACACTGCTTCCTTTGTACTTGCCTGGGGAACTGACCAGCCATACAGTACAATGGCCACAATTACTAAATTACACTGCCTGTCACTGCCTTTTGTATCACACCTCTAACAGGTGCCATTACCATGATAGGCAAATTGTAATAATCCATTCACAGCATCCACAGCCTTAATAATGTATTTTTTTTTTATTTTACATAATCTGTGTGTGAATACCACAAGGCATTTGAATAGTTAGTAAATACACAGGACTGAAAGACGGAACTGCATGGAATGCAGCCACAAACAAAGGCGCTTAGGACAACAGACCTGAATGCAACCGCATTCCTGATAAAGTGGATATACACACAAACATATCCAACAGAGAAATGGCCTTCAGATTTGAGGGTTTTCTAAAATCAAACTTAGGGACCTGAGAAAATGAAAAAAGAAGACATTACCAAACCGAAGTTGTTATCCGGGCTTAAAACTACATATGGTGTCTAGGTGAGTAAAGCCATACAAATCCTCTGCCGTTATTATCAGCCTCCAGGGCCAGAAGGCACAAGAGAATCAGGAAAGTACCAGTTGAGCCCCAAGAACTCTGCTCTTGATTTTCGCTTATCCTTTTATCGCTCCCCTTTCCTTCCTTTATTTCTATAAGATGCCCACATGCATATAAGACATGAAACACGAAACCACTTAAACGATTTGTGAAGAGTTTACAGAACTGCTCTAGTATTGAATACAGGTATCAGCAAACATGCCTCCCTTCCTGGGCACCATGGTCAGTCCTAAAGCTGGGCAGGTCACTGATGGAGATTTAGAGGGTCTTATTTTCCTGGAGGTTATCACAGACAAGACATACTTACTGGTGTTCTTCAAAGCTGGTGCACAATGGTGGTCTCCAGGCGGTCGACCTCACAGAGGAGTTATATTTACAATACAATAATATCTATACTTTAAAAAAGTGACGAAAAACACGTTTAAGTTAAAAGGCACTAATCAAGTATAAGATGGCATCACTATTATAGATTACTAATTTAGAACACTTCAAGTTTAAGTATCGCCTAGGTCATAACACATTTAACAAGGTAAGTGATTCGCGGTTTCCCCTCTACCAAAGTCATTCTTGGACCAAAAGTTTTTAAAATCACTACTTGTGTACCACCTAAAAGGCACAGCCATGCCCTCAAAGGTTTCCACTAGCCATGTCACCATGAGACCTGGAGAAGGGCTCACAATCTAGAGGACCAGAGACGGTTCCACAATTTCCATACTTAACAGCGACCTCGGGGGCTGCTGGGGTGGAAGGAATGTATTTGGCATGTGAGAAGAACACATATTTGGGGGAACAAGAGGTGAATTCTATGGATTGAATGTCTTTGCCCACTAAAATTCATAGATTGAAACCCTAACCCCAACGTAATATATCTGGAGAACACACACTGGGGAGGTAATGAGGTCATGGGAGTGAGGTCCACGTGATGGATTAGTGCCCGCGTAAGAAGAGACAGGAGAGAATGTCCTTCTCTCTCTTTCTAACTCCACGACAGAGCAAGAAGACAGCCATCTGCAAGCCAGGAAGAGAGTCCTCAGCAGAATTCCACCATGCTAGCACCCTGATGTCAGACTTCCAGTCTCTAGAACTGGAGAAATAAATTTCTGTTGTTTAAGCCACCCGGTCTGTGGTATTCTCTTATGGTAGCCTGAGCTGACTAAGACAGAAATTAGCATCAAGACAGAAAGGTATATCAAGGAGGTAAGTCAGATATATTGTCGTGAAGCTGCATTTGCACATCAAACATGTTATTTTTACTTAGATGTTATAGTAAAGATATTCCAATTGTAGTTTAGAGCATTTTGCCTATTAAGTTTCTTCTTTCCACAAATTAGGTTGTGATACTATCAACCTAAAGTGCTTTTCAGGGGAGGGGCTAATAGAGATTATAGAGGTGACTAGTGTCCTGCCTCTTCAATTTGCCCCTTAAATTCTGCCATTGATGAAGATGCATCAGGAAGTGCTATTTGCTAATAGAAACGCTGTCACTGATCTCTATAGACATAAATGGAACTTCTAGTGTCTATACATCATCATCATTATCATCATAATTTATCAAGAACTTACTATTAATATATACCTTGCATTGTGTAAGGATTTCACATCATCAGATCAAATTGTCTACCAAACCCATAAGGTAGGTACTACTGTTATCACAATTCATCAGATCAAATTGTCTACCAAACCCATAAGGTAGGTACTACTGTTATCACAATCTTGCAGATTAGAAAAGTGAGGCTGAAAGCCTAAGTAACTTACACAAGGTGATTTTTATCAGTCCCAATAAAAATCGGACCACATACTCAAATTGGTAATTTAAGCAGACCTTATTACATAGGTAATTTAAAAGGCGTGGGAAACCACAAGACCTGGCACACTAACCTGGAGCAAGTAACAGCGGACAAGTTATCACCCCTTGGCTTGAATATGGGAGGGGAGGGAGGAGTTATCAGGACTCTGAAAGAAAGGACTGCACAGAGAGAATGATGTAGCCAGCCCAGTATAATCCCAGAGGAAGAGAACTAAGTGAATTCATACCTGGACTACACTCTCCTCCCTGTGTTTCATCTTCTGCTAGAGCTCCCCACGGGTGACCTAACTGGAACCCAGCAGGTATGGGGAGCCCATTGGTATGATCCATAGGGTTGGTCTTCCTAGGAACCATGCAGGGCGCATGTGGGAAAGGCAAACTTACGTTTAGCATGATCATACAGTGTATAAATGCTAGTAGGTCTTGGGTTCAGATCCAAATCTATTGCTATGGAGTACCAGGCTATACACTGCCTTCTAAGAAGACATGTACATTCATAATTCCGGTACATAGTTATTCCTAAATATTCTATATTCAAAATCTTGAAATTCTCAAAATCTCCATTTAGCCAACCAGACTCCCACATTCCTTCTCTCCCTTCTTGGTTCTCTGTGCACACTGTGAAATGTCAATCACCTGATGCCCCGCTTTTCCTCCTATCTGTCACCCTGATTTGGCCTTCCACTGCCTCCTCATCTGGCCTGCCTCCCACAGTTAGCCACTTCAACTTTGCACTCACTACTACCCTACAGTCACTCCCTCTTTGTTCTCCTGTCACTCCTAGTCTGCTAGTTCTCAACAGGCATCAACTTTCCACTGTTCACTTTCTTGGCTTCCATTCTTGGTCTGCCAAGCAATCCTGGGGAGAACTGTGAAACCATGCTATTGAGCCCACTACGCATTTATGCTTCCTAACCTCAGCTGGACCCTTGCAATGGTTCAGCAATTTCTTTTTTTTTTTATTTTTTATTTATTTATTTATTTTTTTATTATACTTTAAGTTCTAGGGTACATGTGCATAACGTGCAGGTTACATATGTATACATGTGCCATGTTGGTGTGCTGCACCCATCAACTCGTCAGCACCCATCAATTCATCATTTATATCAGGTATAACTCCCCAATGCAATCCCTCCCCCCTCCCCCCTCCCCATGATAGGCCCCAGTGTGTGATGTTCCCCTTCCCGAGTCCAAGTGA
>NC_045442.1:21036010-21195802 GCF_002776525.5 Piliocolobus tephrosceles
CATGATAGGCCCCAGTGTGTGATGTTCCCCTTCCCGAGTCCAAGTGAGCTCATTGTTCAGTTCCCACCTATGAGTGAGAACATGCGGTGTTTGCTTTTCTCTTCTTGTGATAGTTTGCTAAGAATGATGGTTTCCAGCTGCATCCATGTCCCTACAAAGGACGCAAACTCATCCTTTTTTATGGCTGCATAGTATTCCATGGTGTATATGTGCCACATTTTCTTAATCCAGTCTGTCACTGATGGACATTTG
Organism: Piliocolobus tephrosceles; assembly: GCF_002776525.5. NCBI lineage: Eukaryota > Metazoa > Chordata > Mammalia > Primates > Cercopithecidae > Piliocolobus > Piliocolobus tephrosceles. The sequence continues at coordinate 21,036,263 of NC_045442.1, forward strand.
GGTTGATTCCAAGTCTTTGCTATTGTGAATAGTGCCGCAATAAACATACGTGTGCATGTGTCTTTGTAGTAGCATAATTTATAATCCTTTGGGTATATACCCAGTAGTGGGATGGCTGGGTCATATGGTACATCTAGTTCTAGATCCTTGAGGAATCGCCATACTGTTTTCCATAATGGTTGAACTAGTTTACAATCCCACCAACAGTGTAAAAGTGTTCCTATTTCTCCACATCCTCTCCAACACCTATTGTTTCCTGATTTTTTAATGATTGCCATTCTAACTGGTGTGAGATGGTATCTCATTGTGGTTTTGATTTGCATTTCTCTGATGGCCAGTGATGATGAGCATTTTTTCATGTGTCTGTTGGCTGTATGAATGTCTTCTTTTGAGAAATGTCTGTTCATATCCTTTCCCCACTTTTGGATGGGGTTGTTTGTTTTTTTCTTGTATATTTGTTTGAGTTCTTTGTAGATTCTGGAAATTAGCCCTTTGTCAGATGAGTAGATTGCAAAAATGTTCTCCCATTCTGTAGGTTGCCTGTTCACTCTGATGGTAGTTTCTTTTGCTGTGCAGAAGCTCTTTAGTTTAATGAGATCCCATTTGTCAATTTTGGCTTTTGCTGCCATTGCTTTTGGTGTTTTAGACATGAAGTCCTTGCCCATGCCTATGTCCTGATCCGGCTCTGGCTGAGTCACCTTGACATTCCCCACCACAGCTGTTCTCAGGCTTTCCCGTCTTCTTTCTAAGTTCTTGACCTTGTCTTTCACCTTCAGGGAGTAACTTGGCTTCCTATTTGGAATCATGGTCATTTTCCAGAAGTTCTCTCTTCTATATTTAAACATTATTCAAAATCTATATTCTGCTTCTTTCACTCCTGCTTCAGAGAAAGCAGGGATGTAACCTCCTTTCTGAGGTTACATCTTCAACTTTAGCTGTTGATTCCATCCCTTTGTACATCTTCCAGGTCCTGAAATGATCAATGAGGTTCCTTCATGTTGGCACCACTACCCCTTAACCAGTTTCCACCTTTAGCCCCCAACACATGCTCAAGGATCTCTAGCCTGAACGTAAGAAAAAAAAAAAAATAATTCTAATCCTCATCAAAACCACCTTTTTTGCTTCCCCAGTCACTTTTTCTTAAAAAGAAAATTCTAGGATCAACTTTTCCACTACTCAAACTTTTCCATTCCTAAAAGCCACCACTTCCTACTTGCTGGAATACTCTCTGGGTCTTATTTAATTATTCTAAGTTACTTCTCTTTCTTGAAAAATCTCTTTCTTTGGCTTCCATGCTGCTGCACTTCCTAGAGTTATCTGCAAATCCTCTTCACATACTTTCTCCCACTTTCTCTTTTCTCCTGTGAAATGTACTTTCTTTAGGGTTCCAAGACTCTTTTCTTCTCTATTAGTATTCTCTGGGTGATCTTATTTATTCCCGTGCTTTAAATGTGTTTCTAAAAAGTAGCATTTATGAGATGATTTTAAGTGGAACATGAACTGACACTTTTTTATTTGGAAACTGTGTTTAATGTAACCTTAGTCAGCATCCATTGTAAGATATACCTTTTTTAGTTTTTATTTTAAAAGACAATGTCTCACTATGTTGCCCAGACTGGTCTCAAATTCCTGGCCTCAAGCCATCCTCCCACCTCGGCCTCCTCAAGTGCTGCAATTACAGGTGTGAGCCACAGTGCCCAGCCAGATGCACCATTTTTTTAAATACAGTACTCAGAAAACAGCTGCCAATTAAATTACAACACTATGTTTTCTTATCATTTAAAATTTTCATTTTGTACTGATTCAACGAGCTCTTTTTGACTCAGAGATCTTATATGCATTTCTCTTGTGCATACATAAAAGAGAAATATAAGCAAAATGAATGGGTTAAGGTTTTCCTAGAATTTTCCACACATCAGTGTCCACCTTTTCTGATTTACTTTTCAACTTACAGTCATCAATGTCCTATGCACCGGATGCTGCATCAAGGGCACTGGGATACAGCATCTCTTAAGTGTGTCTCTGGGGTTATCTTCCATGTTGCTGATACTGTTCTGGAAGTTCCTATGTTGGTGCTTTCTTAATTGTACCAGAAAGTAAGGTTTTTGGATGACAATTAAACTCATGTTCTTTTCTATAAAGATCCTTAAATGGTTTGTTGATAGAAATGTTGAGGGCTTATACTTTGCTGACGTCACCAGAAATAGCAAGTAAGGTGGCTCATGTGCTGACAAGACAAGTATATCACCGCTGCTGCTGGCCTGCAGAGTTTGTAAGACGCCATTAATTGTAAAACACTCTAATTACAGAAAGGTTAAATTGTAAAAAGGTATACATCTTACAATCATGCAATATGGTAATTATACATCTAATGGGTATCTTAAAAGCTATATCCATCCCATCAAATTCAAGATATTATTGTTTGGAATGGGGCTATGCTTTTAAAAAGTGAGCTAACTTAAAATAGATTTGAAAATATTAAGTAAAACTATCGTGCCAATATGGCAAAAAGCTTACAAGTTGCACTCATATGGATAAAGTTTGAAATACGTAGATTTAAATGATTATCTGTTGAAGAATGATTTATGTTTACATATCTAGCTATAACTTCATTCCTAAGCTTTCATCCCAGACTTCTGACTGGCTACTCAATGAAAACACTTGGGCAATTTGTTAATATCTTAAATTCAGTATTTTCTGCCCTCCAAACCTATTCTTCCTCCTGATTTTCCTCTACTGTTCACTCAATCAGTATATACCTTTCACTCAACCAGAAACCCTGGATTTCTGGTAGGGTTTCTCCTGACTCTCCCTTCATCCCTGCCCCTCACCTCCTATCCTCAGAGCCCAATTGCTGTGTCCGTCGATCCTACCTCAGTGATGTCTCTGGCATCCATCCTCTCTTCTTAATTCCTGCTTTCACAGTCCTAATTCAAGCCTCAGTTATTTCTTCTATGACCTGCTGCCATAATGTCTGAAATGCTTTCCTTAGGATCCCTGCTCCTCTGAGCTGTCCTGTATGCCACTGGCCAAATTCGTCTCCTAAAGCATCATTATCACCAGGTCACTTCTTGGGTTCAAAAAGGTTCAAACAAAACAATAAGAAAGTTACTTCACATTTACATATTTCCGGACTTTTTTCATTTGATTTTCTCAGCAAATCTATGAGGTCAGATAGGCGTTATTAACCCCATTCAAAAGAAGAAACGAGAATAGAAAACGGGTATATGATTTGCTGAAACTTAAACAGCGAACGGATTTGGTGGTCTGATAGTCTTTTCCCTGCATCATGCCCTCTTGCAATTCTTCACTGCCTGGAAGCCTGCTTGGTTGATCTAATCACGTACATATGATTCTAGGTCTAATTTTAAAATACAATTTTTGATTAAATTATATTTCCAACTTGTCCTTCTCCCAGTTCCTTTCCCATACTACTACCAGGATAATAATGTTCCTTAAGTATAGGCCTCATCCTATCACCCTGTCGTTCATATGCCTTTAATTAGAACATATTAGAAGCTGTTGAACACAACTTTCTAATTGGTGTGTTATTTGTTCACAGTGTTATTTCCACAGGGGATGGCTTTCTTTGTAACTGCTCCCATCTTCAAGCCCCCAATCCAAATGTTATCTTCTTCTTCAACCTGGACTTAGTTTCCCAAATCCCTCTAACTTTTAACTGTGTACCAAAGAGTGCCTGGTCTACTCTCAGGGGTACATACTTCAATCATTACACAAGTATGTATTTAGATACTAGGGAAAGCTTGACTGGTATGTGTAACTCATGGTTTCACTGAGGATAAGGATATGTAATACAAAATTTCAGTTGCTTTAAAGTTGATTGATATAAAAATATTGTTATAGAGTGAATGTCTCTGTCCCCCAGAACTCACATGTTGAAGCCCTAACCCCTAGATGTGACAGTATAGGTAATTAGGTTTAGGTGAGGTCACGAGAGTTGGGTCTCCGTGATGGGATTAGTGTCCTTATAAGAAGAGGAAGAAAGATCAGAGCTCTCTCCCCACCACGTGAGGACTCACTGAGTTCTTTGTAGGCATGTTTTATGTTCCCTCTTGGAATACACAAGCTCTAAGTTAGAGCTAAAACTTATTTATCTATGCATCCCTAACATAAACTGTGGATTGTGACCTTGTAGACGGATTATAAAATCAATTTAGAAATCAAGACTGTCATTTCTTTTTTTTAAAAAGAAAAGATTAGAAAATACTGGCATATAGTATCTGTAGTTAGAAAGGCTAAGTATTCTTTTAGAAAATATTCATTTCAGTTTTGTGTGTGTGTGTAGGTGTGTGTAATATAAATTGCGATGTGAAATGTATTTCTTACTATAGGTCATGATAACAAAATTTGAAAACTACTGCTGTGACATGTATAGCCTAGAGCCCTGTACATATTTGACATTCAAATATAGAATGAAGGAATACTTCTTGAAGTGTCAGAAAACATCTTATTTTTAATCTTCTTCTGATTATGAAAGTAACGCATTATTAAAATGTTACCATTATAGATGGTGGGAGGTAGTACCTTGTAATCACCATTCTACCATCCCACCCCAAGATAATCTTGAGAGTTTAATATTTATTCCAAGAATATATTTAAAATGTAATTTCAACTTCCACTTGGAAATATTTTTTATTACCTTTAGATTCCAAAGTTTCTATTTTGAGAATGGTACAGTTCTAAGGCTATTAAATTGGGTGTCGTCTGCATGTTAGCACAGTGCCTGATTCCTAGGAGGTACTTAGAAATGATCTAATGATTAAATGCATGCTAAAACAGCAAATAGTTTGAACATGTGTAGGTCTGACCCTTTTAGAAGAGGCAGGGTGGGAATGGGCAAAAGATATACAGAATGGACAGAGAAAAATTCACAAGACAGGTTTAAAGTTTTCTACACAATAAATTGCTAATTAGAAGCTATTCTCTTCAACAAGATATCATCTAAAATAATGGAATAGTATTAATTTAAACAATTTAAATGCTAAAAATACGAAGTCTATCAGGCAAAATCATTTCAATGGCTCCAAAGCTGCCTAGAAAATTAAAAAGCCAATGAAATGATTTTATGAATGTTCCTTCATAACAAGAACAAATAACAGAGTGCCATCCTTCAAGTTAAATATTAAACATTAATTAATTGCATAAGGTAAAATGTAATTTTGTTCTGTAATTAGTTAATAAATTGCTAATTTAAATGAGGGCAGTATTCATTCCACTGGACTGTAAACAGCCTGCAAGTTTCCCTGTAGAGCACTCTCAGCAGGGATGAAGATGAATCTAACATTCTCGAAAACACACATGAACAAACATTTACTGAAAGCAGAAAACTGCTGTACCTTTGGTCATTATCAAAATCCACTCTTGCAAAGACAGGATAAATATCAGTGATATTTAAACACACATGAAGAAAATCTTGACTTGTACATACACGAAAACAGCTACAAAGATTATAATGAAAAGATCCATAAATTAGATCTGCATGTCAGAGACTGAAAACGAGCTACAAGAACACAACCTAACTTTTCATCAGTTTTCAGTGCCAGGGAAGAGACATCATTAGGTGAGAAGAAAGCAAAAAGATTTTTAGGCTGTGAAATCTCAAAAGAGAAATCAATCATTCATTTCATAGCTATTTATTTAGTGCCTACTATTAGCACCAAAGAGAGATATAGAGGTAAGCAAACCATACAAGGTCCCTGCGGTCATGGAAATCGCATGCTAGTGAAGCAAACTACAACAGTGATCTGGAATCTCAGTCCTTCTTTCCCCACTACCTGGCTATGTAAACATGGGCAAGCTACTTAACACATCAGGGCCTTATTTTATCTGTTAAAATGAAATGGTCGAGTTAAATCATTTTGAGGAGAAAATGCAAATATCAGCTTTCAATATTAGGACCAGCATTCAAAAAGTGAATTCAAACAATTCAACAATAGTCTAGTACCAGCCAAGTCAAATTCATGCAACATTTTCCTTTGTATCTCAGGTGAACACATGATTAGACCAGGACATTGAAGACCTCTGACCCAATGCATTCATCCACACCGTACTCGCTCATTTACTTCTGTCCTGTCCATTTGATTTTATGCTATGTGCCTAATACAGTATGTATCACCTGATAGGTTTCATCTATCACTTAACGTGTGGTAGAAGATTTAAACAATAAGCACTTCAGCAAGGTCTTATTAAGCCACTATTGTAGATGAGAAAAAAAGAAGCTCAGAAAGGTTAACTGACTAACCCAAAGTTACACAGCTCATAACAAAGAAAGCTGGAATTTAAATCCAGGTTTATTTGATTCCCAAACCCAGCCTCTGCTGGGTATTTAACAAATGTTTGTTGATTTAGTAATCAATGAGTAAGACTGCTATGGCTTTAGAGTAGTGGCTCCTAAACTATGGTCTATAGACTAGAGGTGGTTCAAATTTAAAAATAAGAACACTAGAACAAGTTTTTCCTAAGACTAAACATATTTGCATTAAAGGACAATCACTTGTTCTGAGCTACAAATGCCCAATTTGTGGCATTCAAATATCATTTCCTTTATACAGAATTAGTAGACATCAGTTCTCCCTGTCCCCTTTATAGACATACTTGAAGCAATAAACAGCTTCCAATCATGTGCCACTCCTCAAACTTATTTGATTTTATTTTTAAAACTTTGCTTGTTTTTGAAATCCAAGTATCTAGAAGCCAATGATTTAGAGTATACAATGAGTACTGTACTTTAAGTCACTGAGGAAAAAAATGGAATTTAAACAATATGATTCACTACAAACATGTAGAGATCTATGAGAAGGAACAATTATATTCAGAAAAAGAATCTAACCTTTTAACAATGTACTTTATCTATATTCTGAAGCTTCTGGGGGAAGACAAAGTACAAAACATTCCTCACAGAAGCCAACAGTATTAGTCTTATTGCACTTTCAAATCACAGGAAGCCATCTCAAATTACCTTATGCAAAAAAGGGTTTTTTTAATTATAATAAACATTACAAACTTTTTCAGGCAATAAGACAGTTTTGCTGTTCTAAAGGGCCTTCACAACTAGACCCTGGATCTACCTCAACTAACATGCATTTTGGATGCATTTCTGAGCTTGCCAGAAAATACGGAGATGCCCAGAACAAATAGGAGGAAGTGTTAGACAAATAATTTTCCTAAAGGCATAGACAGTGAATGGTGTAACTGACAATAAAATTTGAATCTCTTTGATTCCATGGTCTTTTCACTATATACGCTGCCTCTCAGGCAAGTAGGATAGGTTGTACCTGAGTCAATTTCCTTTTTGATCTATCACCTTTTCACTTCTTAGGGATTGCATATTTTCACCAAACATGCAAATACCATGGTCATTTTATGTCTAATAATAAAATTATTTCATGGATATCATTAGGGTTTTGTTGTTGTTTTTTTTTTCCTAATAAACATACCCTCTGTTATCAGCAAGAGTTGCAGAACCTTTAAGTGCAGGGCACTGGGCACTGGACAGGAAAAGGGGACAATAAAGAGGTCTAAGGCTTAGTCTTGACTCCCAAGTTGCTTAGTTTATTTCGGGTAATGAAGCAGATAGCATACAAGGACAGGTATATAGGCAGTGAGCATTAAGGACCATGAATACAATTCATTCCAGGGACCATAAACCTTGGGCTGAATACTGCTCCAATCACATTTGTTAGGCCAGCACAATTCTTCTTTAAGCTCAGCAACAATTCTCAAAATTTGCTACATTATGAGTATAAACCTCGAACCATTTGGGTCTGTCACCCCTGAATAAACCTAAAGCAGTACAGAAGTTGGGTAACAACTTACTAATCTAGTATTGTGGTGGGATGGGATGCTTCAGGAAAGATAACTTCCCAGACAATTAAAGCTCGTTTAACTTCATGCAGCAATAATTTATTTGATTAATTAGTGAGGATCTTCTAAAATACACCATTAAAATACAGCTCATGGTTTCCTTAAGAAGAGAGAACATTTCAGTTTTTTTAATTGACAAAGTTATTATTAAAAACAGCCATTTTTGATTGTTTAATGATAGTTTCATGACTTTCTTTAATGGTAATTCTCTTATTTCATGATATCTATCCTCCTTAACTATTCTGGTGAGGGCTGCAAGATAAAAATAAGAAAACTACCAAAGTTCGCTTGTAAAAGCAAACCTTTTTAAGCATTTAAATGTAGGAATAATATCAACAACACCCACCACCATGCATACCTTTCATTGAAAGCTTATTAGGTACACAATCATGCTATCATTGTCTTCAGTTTATTTGATGATGAAAGATAGAGAGATTAATTAGTTTACCCAAAGTCTCACAGCTAGCAAAGTGGCAGAGCAGGACTTACACAGAAACAGAACTCTACAATCAACCACTATCTTTCTTTTTCACTTTTGTAAATTTTAGAATTTGGGGGGGTAAATGAGCAAGTTTGTTACATTAGTATACCGTGTGATGCTAAGGTTTGAGGTAGGAATGATCCTGTCATTCAAGTCTTGGCACAGTACCCAAAAATAATTTTTCAGCCTTTGTTCCCATCCTCTCTCCCTCTTCTAGTAGTCTCCAGTGTCTGCTGTTCCCATCTTTATGCCAATGAGTAGCCAATGTTTAGCTCCCACTCTTAAGTGAGAATATGTGGCATTTAATTTTGTTTCTGTGTTTGTTTAGGATAATGACCTCCAGCTTCATCCATGTTCCTGCAAAGGACATGATTTTGTTCTTTTTTATGGCTATGTAATATTCCACAGTGCATATATACACCATCTTTTCTTTATCCAATTTATCGTTGGTGGGCACCTGGGTTGATTTCATGTTTTTGCCATTGTGAAGAGCACTGCAATGAACATACAGGTGCATTCTACCTTTTGGTAGAATGACTTTCCTTTGGATATATATATATCCAGTAATGGGATTGCTGGGTCGAATGGTAGCTCAACTCTTATTTCTTTGAGAAATCTCCAAACTGCTCTCCACAGTCGCTAGACTAATTTACTTTCCCACCAACAGTGTATAAGTGTCCCTTTTCTCCATAGCATCGCCAATATCTGTTATTTTTTGACTTTTTAGCAAAAGTCATTCTGACTGGTGTGAGCTGGCATCTCATTGTGTCAACTGCTATCTTATAATGCATGTTGTGCTGTGTTTTTTCTTTTAAGGCATCCCAAGATGGCTTTCCAAGGCTAGTGTTGTCTCCTATAGAGGAATGAGTTTCCTTAAGAGGAATCACTGGATACAGGAGATATTACTAGTCTTTTCTTTGGAGTATAAACTTGGAAGGAATAGACAAGATGGGAAGATATTTTAAAAGCATCTTAGGACAAACAAAGTAAAATGGGGAACTAAGAAGCCTGGAATCTCTAATATCTACCAGTATGGCATTTTGAATAAGCCACTTAGTCTCTCAGTTTCAATTTCTTCATGTGTAAAACAAAGATAAATACCCATATACCATAAAATGGAATGTTTTCAAGATAAAGATAACACAGGGAACAGCAGAGTACAGTATTCAACACATAGAAGATGCTCAATAAATATTAGCTGCACTGGTTGCTGATTTCCTCATTTGTAAAGTGGGGATGATAGGACTCATATGGTTGTTAAATGAAATAATCTATGTAAACTCTTTAACATGGTGCCAGACACACACAGTAACCACTCAATAAATGTTCGTTATTATGGTTATTATTAGTCTAGTTATTTGTTAACTCTCTTATCTCTGCTTTCAGCAATGAATCAGGAAGCAGGAACGTGAGAAAATGCTGAGATGGATACCTTCTATGAGATATTATGTGGTGAATTCCTCTACTGGCTCCAGAAGCTGTTGAGAAAATTAGCACAAAAATATATCTGGCATTTTAGCCTCTTTCGAGATGTATGCACAGAGGTACTCTGGCTACTACATGAGCAACACTTTATTTTATTTAAATACTATATTTTCTTTCATTAAAAGAGCTATCTTTTTATTTTTTTTGTTTATATCTCAAAATATGAGTCAGCATTCACTGAACTTTTCATCTAAAATACATTTTATACTAATTTTTCCAACTGGAAATTAGGATATTCCAGTATCCAAAGTATTACCAAGATCCAGGCTCAATTCTTACCATTCTTTTACTATTAGAATGCCAATACTAGGTTTTCTTCTCTTTCTTTCAATTTTTTTTTTTCCGTAAGAAGTGCTGCTTTGCTTTGCCACAGGGGGAAAATGAAGGAAGCAGGGAAACTGACTTTAAATATGCAACCTTCAGGCAGCTATCAGTTTCCAAACTTAAAAAAAAAATTTTTGTACACAGCCAGTTTAGAGTTTGTTGGATTCCCAGATGTATGCCCTGACTATATTTTTCACAAAAGATAATTTTCTACTTTAATATGATGGTGTTCCTGGCAACACTGCATTTTATATTTGAAAAATGACCAACACAAAAAACAAGCGCCATATAATTGCATGAGATACCACACAGTAGGCTTTTAAAGAAGAAATCACCTTAATTATGTCTTTGAGGGTCTGAGCACCAAAATGCGGGGAATTGGCGGTACTGAATGCACACTTTGCACAGAAAAGACCTTTCTCTAGAGAAAAACAGACTTTGCAGATAGGCATGTAGAGTTTCAAAGTACAGGTTCTCTTAGGTTCCATTAGCTTCATACGTGAAAGCAATAACCTCAGAAGTCAATATGCTTCTCAAGTACCTGAAGTTACTTCTTAGGAAGGAAGATGCCTGGGCCACACCTCCAGAGACTCTGATCTGGTCGATTATTGTTGACACCCAGGAAGCTGCATTTTTTTAGTAGGCACCCAGGCACTGCTGATGCAAGTTTTTACCCACTTTCAGAGGCATGCTCTTCGCAGCATCCTATCACCACCTTCCAAACTTTTCCCTGGATACCCTCTTCGCTTGTCAGTCCTCACTAATGTACAGTTATCTGCCAACAGCATTACAGATGGCATTGCTTTGGGAGTTGGCTCCATGGTGACAGCAAAAGCCAACCTCTGTCTTCAGAGTATAAACTCAAGAGACATTCTAATTTAACTTTCAGTTCTGCTTTCTAGACTAGAAGTCAATTGGGATAACTAAACACTTTATCTTTATCATGTGATAATGAAAAAAAGTAAAGGATTTGACTTTATACTGCCCTTCAATTGGACTGATTCCTTAACCTCTCTGGACCTCAGTATACTTATTTGCAAAATGGGAAAAACACTATTTACCATGTAAGATAATCATGAAGATCAAATGAAGTGTATGCCTGGATCACAGAAGGCAACAAATGGTTATCCGCCTTCTCAACAAATCTATCACTAGGGTTTCTGGCATACAATTAACCTACTTGAGTTTCACCTTTTTTTTCCCAAAACTTTTTTCTTTTCTTTTCTTTTCTGTTTTTTTTTGAGACAGAATCTTGCTCTGTGCCCAGGCTGCAGGGCAGTGGCATGATCTCATCCCACTGCAACCTCTGCCTCCTGGGTTCAAATGATTCTCCTGGCTCAGCCTCCCGAGTAGCTGGGATCATAGGTGCACACCACCACACTTGGATGATTTTTGTATTTTTAGCAGAGACGGGGATTCACCATGTTGGCCAGGCTGGTCTCAAACTCCTGACCTCAGGTGATCCGCCCGCATAGGCCTCCCAAAGTGTTGGGATTATAGGCATGAGCTACTGTGCCCAGCTGAGTTTCACCTTTTAAGTGGGCCTACTGCATGGCAGAGGAACACAAAGGTAGAAAGGTGGTCAAAGGAGAGTTATAAAAAGTGGGGGGGAAAAACATGAAGACTTGATCATCTCAAATTGAATAAACAATACAAGTAGGTAAAATATGACCACTTAAAGCGAGAACATAAAATCACACCTGATAATGTTTAGGTGGCTGGGTGATTGTTATAGGATAAGATGGGGATCATATTTAGAGCTCTCTAACCTTTCCAAAGAGGACCATTTGTTATCATTTAGGGAACACTTCTCTTGGTTCCACCTCCTGAGCACAGTGATGTACAGCTGCTAATATGAAAAGCAGTTCCATCACAACTTTTTTCTGTTTTTGAGACACAGTCTCACTCACTTTTTTGCCCAGGCTGGAGTACAGTGGCACGATCTTGGCTCAGTGCAACCTCCGCCTCCCAGGCTCAAGAGATTCCCTGCCTCAGTCTCCCAAGTAACTGGGATTACAGGCGCCCACCACCATGTCCGGCTAATGTTTTGTATTTTTAGTAGAGACAGGGTTTCGTCATGTTAGCCAGGCTGGTCTCAAACTCTTGACCTCAGATGATCTGCCCACCTCGGCCTCTCAAACTGCTGGGATTACAGGCGTGAGCCAACCATCACATTTTGAGGTGCATAATTCCTCCTAGGACTTGTAATTTGGTGCTTCTGAGACCACACACTTATTTTTTTCTCTGTCCACAATATCATACGGTGTACAGCGTATTTTTTCTTTATATCTGAGTTTTGGTTGCTGTGAAACAGCTATGAAATATCACCGTGGGCTCCAAAATGAAATCTGGGTATATTCCATAGTCTTATTTTAAGTGAGATGATCACAAGCTTAACTGCCAAGTACTGAAAATTGATTTAGTCACTTTAAGATTCAAAAATATATAAAGAGAAATCTGGTTTTGCCTATACAGATATGTGCCCTATTTAAGCACTAATTGTTAGCATCTTTGTTTAAAATGCTCCTCCTTTCCAGAGATCCAAATAATCTAAGGTCATTACCAGAGAGACATGATCTACCATGCCCTTGGGAATAACTGTGATATAAATCAGTGGTGACTCTCCAATTTGAACAGGTCACCAATATAGCACTTGCTAAGCACCCCAAATCATACCACACAGTTATTCTACAAATAACAGACTAACAACGTCAATTATCCAACATGGCAGATTCCTAAGCCATAGTTTTAGCTACAAAAAGAATCATCTGCCCCCAATCATACCTCTGATGCTTTGACAACATTATTGACTATCAGAAAAAAGGCTTAATTACATAAAATACACTAAGAAAAAAACATGTTAGCCTAATGCTATAACTTTCAAATCAACCTATTATTTCTAATATGGTTGTTTGATATCACAGACATCACAACACAATTGAGATATAGATAATATAAATGTGAGCAATAATAAATTTTCACAGTATCATAAAAAAAGAACTGTCATTCATTTATGTGAATTCATAAAATGGTAAACCCCTAACAAATCAAACTTTATAAAGTAAATTATGGCCAGGGTAGTGGGTTCACACCTGTAATCCCAGCACTTTGGGAGGCTTAGGCAGGTGGATCACTTCAGCCCAGGAGTTCGTGACTGGCCTAGGCAACATGGCGAGAACTGGTCTCTACACAAAATAGAACAATTAGCCGGGCATGGTGGGGTGCGCTTCTAGTTTCAGCTACTTGGGAGGCTGAGCTAGGTGGATTACCTGAGCCAGGGAGGTCGAAGCTGCAGTGAGCTGTGATTACACCACTGCATTCCAGCCTGGGCAACAAAATGATACTCTGTCTAAATTAAATAGAGTAAATTACATTATAGCATCTGAAGTGAATATTATGAGATACAAAAAAGGCATCTTACAAAAAACAGGTTGTACTAGGTCCAAATAAGATTTTCTTTTTAATGAAAATCTCAGAGACTATGTCCAAATCATCAGTAGGACAAGTTAGCAACAATATAAACGTTGGGAAAGACCCCTCCCCGCCCCACACATAACTGGCTGACAAATATACTTTCTATAAACCCTTCCCTAAAGATTCACATATAGAGTGACGGAATATTCATGAAGCAGCATTTATGAGCTGGAGCATGCAAGTTCTTGCATGCTGGAAATCCAAGCAGAGTCACATTCGCCAACAATACTAATACTTTCATACTATTATTATAGTAGAGAGAAATATCTCACTTTTCCCAATAAATCACTCTAATTATTATTATTTTTTATTATACTTTAAGTTCTAGGGTACATGTGCATAACGTGCAGGTTTGTTACATATGTATACTTGTGCCATGTTGGTGTGCTGCACCCATCAACTCGTCAGCACACTCTAATTATTAAATAGTAAAACAATAATTCACACAGAGTATTTTTGCAAAGAAATAGTCCCAGGGCAGTTTCCAGAATCTGCCGATCTGCAAGATGCAAGATCAAGGAAGGACGTTTAAATGTACCGATAAAGTCAAATTTTTTCATGTATTTGACAAAAGTATTTGATTATTCTTAAAATTTATTTTCCAACATATAAAAGTTAAGAAGTGTTTATGTTTAAATGCAATGCAGTTATAAATGTTATGTTAAATCTATTAACATTTTTATTGAATTAAAAGGTAAAAATGCAATAGAAATATTACTGTAAGTTTTTTATATGTTATCTAGTCTCAATATGAATGGAAATAAAACATAAAAATGCAGTGTGTAATAATAATAACAAACAGTTCTTACCTAGATTAATTGAAGTTTTGTATCTTTCATTAGGAAAAAAATACTCATTTTGACTTCACAAATTTCTAATGCAGAATGCTAAATACCTAGATTTTTAATGTAAAGTTTCTAAGCACATATTTGTTAATTATATTTGACACTTTAAAGTTGTTTTAATGTTTACCTTTTAAATTATAATAAATTTTAAATAATCTTCAAAAGATACCAAAATGACTTCACATGCTTAAGTTACAAATCATATTTTTCTATTAACACATTTATATTTCTATTATACATTCACTAACATCTACGGGAAATAGTAAATAAAAACTTCTAAAAATGAGGTTTTGAAAGTATCACATTGAAAATTATTAGAAAATATCTTAAAAGATTAAAAAAGTGACGCATACCAAAATATGTTCCTTTTTGTTATATTAATTATAGTAACACACATTTTAAAAACTGATAGCCCGTCCTGTTGATTTCCATATCTTCCACATTTCCATTTCCGTGTACTGCTGGCAGCACAAGAAACATTTCTTTAACTAGTGGCTCAATGGCGCAGCCTATGTGTAGAAAAGTATAATACAGCATGACGTGCAAACTACAGCCAGTCGTGTGAATTGTAAATAAGGGTTTAAAAATATAATACAGTTTTGAAAAATGATCAGAAGTATACAGGAAAGAATTTAGCTTCTATCGTATCATGACTTTCACTGCTACTTGCAAAATGATTTAAAATAAACTGAAAGTAAATATAAATAAAATGTAAAAATAAGTCTTTTAAAATTAATTTTAAATTGCCTTTGAATACAGAAAAAAATTTTCTATTTCCTTCACTGTCATAAACCTAAGGAAGCATGGTATTTTGTGGCCAACTATTTAATATTTTCAATATTTGTTACTGTCAGGTTAACACATGACATTGTGGTTGGTAATGTCTTTAAAATAGTTTTTCCCTGAAAAACACCAAATACATATACTACAAATTTTAAATCAGAAAAATTATTCCAATTTAACACTGCATTAGGCCAACGAAACAGAGGCCCACTGTTTTATGGTACAAGTGATAGGAAGGCTAAATAAAGCCTGTTCTGCTGCCTCATGTATGAACTTGATAAATACATTCACTTCCATAAATCTCCTTCAATCCATATATACTATGGGTCTCTGGTCAAATATAAGAGGGGGAGCTGTTTCATTTTACGGCAGCATAGGTGATCAGCTCCCACCACTTCTTTAACATTAGCATTCAATGAGGTAAATATACACGTAAGTATATGTATATTTGAAATTTTAAGCTAGCCCATCTCCTAAAAAAAGAAAGAAAACAAAAATTATTGGCAAACACTCATGGCTATTAGTAAAATCTGAGCAAAAGCCAATAAAACCATTTTTTTTTAGATCTGCAATGAAAGCCAGCATTCCATTGTACACAGTTAACTTTATTGTTATTTCTGTATCTCCTTTAAAAAGCCAGGAGCCATCATATAGGGAAGTCTTTTTCATATACTCTCAACTTTTCTCCTTTCACACAGAGCTGGCTGCTAATTCTAACAGAGAAAAGAACCATATTCAAAATTTGCACCCATTCCTTTTCTCCATTATTTTAAAAAAGGGGGGTAACCCTGTAAATCTACTTAAGCTGTTTAAACAAGGAGGAAGTGCAAAAACTCAGGCTCTGTTGCAAAGCGAATGTAATCAGAAAAACTGTTTCAGTGACACTACAACTTAACCGTTTTAACTTCACAATATGAGTTTTTTTTTTTTTTGAAAGAAGTACTTCAATCACACAGTAGAGGTCTGATCAATTTGACATTGACTATAGAAAACTAAACTCACAGTAAAGCAAGCACAATGCACGGAAAATTATTTCTGTTTGGTTCACTATTACTTCATCTTTTCTTTCTATTGCTTTTATTATAAAGAAATCAATAACGTGCTGAACAAAATTAAAACAAAAGCCACTCCGATGTTTATTTTTCAGTCACTGCCAAATGATTTAATTCCAAAAGCTCTTTTCATTCCATACAAGTTGTGGTTGCATTTATTTTTTCTCTCCCTCAAGGTCAGATATGTCAATTAAAAAAAAAAAAACTATTTTCAGGGTGAAAGTGAAATTTTTCCACTCACGCTTATTTCATTAACCACCGAGATTTTACAATTTTCAAGATTTTAGTAGGTAGTTTAATCACCTTAGGTTTTTAAAATAAACTTTA
Organism: Piliocolobus tephrosceles; assembly: GCF_002776525.5. Taxonomy (NCBI): domain Eukaryota; kingdom Metazoa; phylum Chordata; class Mammalia; order Primates; family Cercopithecidae; genus Piliocolobus; species Piliocolobus tephrosceles. Next base: position 21,052,918 of record NC_045442.1, read on the forward strand.
TGATGTCTAATGTTTAAAAATCATATTTAAATGCACTGAGAATTTACAAAGTTAAAATATTACATCTGAGAACTGAAGTAATATGCTATACCTTGCCATGAAAAAAAATGTTTTTGTCCAAAAACTACTCACGTAGAATAGCCAGTACACATCAAGGGATCATTTTGCTTTAAAACAGAGATATATATGCCCTGAGAATAACCCCATGGAACAAATTAAAATTAAATTTGCCAGTAGTTTCTACTTCAGTACTTTCTCAACTTAATTGTGTAAAAATATATTGGTGCTAATTTGACGTTAATAAATTAAGACCATTAGAGACAGTCTTTCATTGTTGGCCTTCAACAATTGTCAATGACACTATTTTCTGTTTGCATTTCCTCAAGCGTGTTAATGTCTCTTTGTTTAGGCTCGCAAGTCGAATGGTCAATGTAAACACAGTCAATGAAACATCAGGACTGGAAAACAAGTCTACTGAGAGGACCTATGGGAAGAACATTTGGTCTATTGCCAAGTATGCAATAAGGCTACAGCACTGAAAGGCTACTTAAAAATTTTTTTATATGATGAATGAATGACCCTTTAAAAAAATTCTCAAAATTCTTTGTTTTGCATACAAAGTCCATCAAGGATGAAGGTGATCTGCAAGTTGAACTTAGTACCATGTGGGTTATAGCCTTTGTTTGCAGTCTTAACTGGGGATTGTACCTTAGCTACCGTAGTTCAAGCGTAAAAATACTTTGTCTGTAATACTATATACTGTTGCCAGTGACCCTCTAAATCCTTGAACCAACTGTGTCTTCTGGTGTCACAGAAGATAATGCCAATTTATTGCAATGTGTGGCTTTTTTAACTGATTAAAATTAAGCCGTAAACACGTGACAATGGAATTAGCACATTTAGAGAGTCTGTTTTCCCACATCCCATTTTGTGCTAGTACGGCTGGTCCCTGCAACTCTACGCGGGTGCAATTTTAATGACTTAGCTGGGTTTTGATGTTCTTATGAAAAAAGCACTGCTTGGTGTTTGTGGAGAAGGTAGATATGGGGGCTGAAGAGCTGTGATTGGGAACATGGTGACATCGTTTCTGTTTTCCGATAGGATCGGTGTCATTTTCCTCTCAGCGATAAGACACCTCCACTGACAGTGCCCGATTAGGGAAAATTTTATTATAAAATTCACTTTTATCGAATGAGGATAGAGTGATAAACAGTTCAGCCTCAGGGAAGGAATAGGAACAGATTTTTCCCCCTTTTCAAATTCCACCTTTTCCCTCTTCTCTTTCTCTCCTTTAGAAAGATGATTGTGTTTTAGTTATTATTAATGGTACAAAAGAACTCCCCACAACATGTGATTGCTATGATAAAACTATCTAAATCAAGAGATACTCAGATGTTGTCATAAAAGAAAATCTATTTTATATAGTTATATATGTGTGTGTATACACACATGCACACACACACACATACACACACAAAGATAGTATTACTTTCTAAATCCTTCCATTTCTGGAAGTTACCTGGAATTTATTACTTGGGAAAATATAGCACTCTAAAAACAAAGCAAACTGGAGTAATATTGACTTAATTATCCTAAATATACTGACATTTCATTCTTACTTCCAGAAATAAACATTTGCCAAGCAGAACTGCAAGGTAAACACACAGAAACAGAAGAGTGTGGCCCTTTAATTCTCGAACAAACATTAAGCTTAAAGGAAGAATATGAAAAAATATAGAGTGTTTTTAAATAATAAAACATCATTGTTTCTGGATGATGATACTTTAAACCTGCAGTGTCGTAAGTTATATCTGCCTGTTTGCTCCTGATAAACCAGCGGTAACTTAGGAATATATGACAAGTATTGGAAAGGTCATTTGAGAAGCAGAAAAATAGGCATTTGCCATTATTTTATTTTATTTTATTTTTTCTGAAGGAAAGTTCATCAAATGACTCAGAATACTCCTTTGGCTTTTATGAAATAAAAAAAGTTGTGTCTCAGGGGCTAAGAACATCAGGTGGAATTGGTAAATTCTGGTAAGAGTTTGATGACAGATTTTTTAATTTTCAGGGAGTGAAATGTTGATGATAAAAGCAACTCAGAAAAGTATTTCTTTATTTATAAAAAACTCTTTCTGAGAGGGAAAGAGAAGACAATAGCCTTTAGTTTGCAATATTCTTCCATATATTTCTAGGGTCTCCCTAAAGTCTCTTTAAAAACTTTTTTCCGGGATGTTTTTTTCAAGTGCTGACTGTAAGCATGATCTATTTTGTGGTGTGAGTTCCTATATTATTCTAATAGAATTTTTCAGTTATCAGTGATCTGAGAACCATGTTAAAATATCTTTTTCCCATTTGAGTTAAACTTCCAAATTTAAACAAAAAGTAAACAGTTTTCAGAAATCATTGTTATGAACTGATGATGCTTACAGCTTCATGCTAATTAAGTATTTGTTGTATCCTTATAGGCAACCAAAGATAAATGGTTATGTGTTTTACTTATCATATAATAAAGTGGAAAACTGAGATTTACACAAAGACACTACAAGTAAATGTCCCTAGTCCAACCATTTCTGCCTACTCCTTGTTACAAAATTTCAGCAAAACAAACTTTATACTCCAATTCATGATAAAGCAACATGATCACACTGCAACCTAATTTTCACTATTAATTTTATAGCCTAAAAACAATTACCAAAGTAAACTTATGAAATTGGAATGGGTAAATAGTGAAAAAGAAACAAAGCTCAATAACTAAAGCATGCAGCAAATTAAAAAGGGAACCCAGATTCATTATTGGCTTAAAATCTTTACCACCAAATGCTTATTAATGAGTATACACTAGTTTGCATTGTAGACTAACTTGAGTATACTTTTCTCAATTATAAATTCACCGAATAAAACACAATATTCTTTTTTTAAAAAATACTTTTTTCGAGAGAACCACTTGAATGTATTAAGAATTTCAATACAATAAGAGACAAAGATTAATTCTAAAATGTCACAGAACCACACTAAATCTTCTTAAAAGCGGTTCTGGGATGGGAAATGGCTATAATTATTATAATACTAAAGGTAAGTGAGAAACTTTTTGAAATAAGTACTTCTGGCCAGGTGCGGTGGCTCACGCCTGTAATCCCAGCACTTTGGGAGGCCAATGTGGGCAGATCACGAGGTCAAGAGATAGAGAGCATACTGGCCAACATGGTGAACCCCCGTCTCTACTAAAAATACAAAAATTAGCTGGGCGTGGTGGCGCACGCCTGTACTCCCAGCTACTCGGGAGGCTGAGGCAGGAGAATCGCCTGAACCCTGGAGGCAAAAGTTGCAGTGAGCCGAGATCATGCCACTGCACTCCAGACTGGCGATAGAGCGAGACTCCATCTCAAAAAAATTAATAAATAAATAAAAATAAAAGCACTTCTATTTGCAGTAAAGGAATATAGCTGCTCATTTCTTTCAATCATTCAACAAAATGCCGCTCAGGAAGCTTACATTGTTTTGGAGAAGGCAAGCAAAAAATGACTAATGGATTACTCCTTACAATTAATGTTATGAGGAAGGGGCTTGGTAAGATTTAGGGGAAGCCTGCTTTAGAAAGACTGGTCAGGGTAGTCTTCTCTGAAGACATAACATTAAACTAGAATCCTAAACCACGAGAAGGAGCTTAGCCAAGTTCCTTTCACATGTGAATGCATTAATACTTTTTTAAAAAGGTATTTCTGGAAAGTTGCATATGACATGTTTTCTTATTTTAAAAAACCATAAACTCTAAAGACCTATCACTATTAAGATAATCCAGTAATAAAATATCTCAAAGCAGAGAATCCTGAGTAGAAAATCTTTATATATTAAAGTACACCCATTACTAAGCATCGCTCACCCTAATCTTTCTAGAGTCAGAAGGCCTTTCAAGATCATACACTCAGTGGACCACAGTCAGCAGTGCAATTACCCCATCTGGGTCAGTGAGAACTACAAGTGACAAACTGGCTTTTACTATCTCAGATGCCTTAAAAGCAGGATGCATGTTTTTAGGTACCCATGAGTACATCCCCACACACGTGTGTGGCCACTCTGGCTGGTCAGCACTGTAAAGAATAGAATACCTTTTCCATTTCAGTAACTACTACCCATCATAACTTTATTTCCCCCAATTTTTTCTCATAAGACATCCAATACAGTTATTCTTCACGTCTGGGGTACATGAATGCTTTTCTGTCACAAGCAACATCTAGAATGGCTGTGTGGCTCTGTGCGTACAGAATTAACATCTTATTGCAGTAAGCACCAGTCTTTCCTAAGAGGGCTGCCTGATTGGTTAATGGAAAATGGATGGAGTGAAGGGAAGAATAGCTGATAAAGAGATAATCCACTGTGGAAACGTGGCTGTGCAGGATGGCAGCACTGGGGGGTGCATGTAGGGTGAGGGAAGAAGAGGAAGGCCTCCTTTCTGTTGTTGCATTTGAAGTGGGAAGGAGGCCTGCAGTGAGCAAACTTCAGATGTAAAGAACAAAAGGCCAGGTTTTCCCCCTACACCACTGCTCTACCTTTTTCTCAATACTGACGAGATGATGAGGTCTCAAGCTGAAGCCCTACAGAATTATACTTTGACAGCCTATATTTATTAGTCAGGTTTATTTTCCAGATATACAAAGTAAAGCATTCATTATTATGTATAAAACAATTAAATGGAGCAATGTTGCCAATCTGTACTTGGGCAAAATTTAGAAGTATCTCTGTTCTTTACAACAGAATCAGTGCACATGAGTATAACCAACATGTGTTATATGTTCATCCAAAATCTGAAATCTCTTAAAGAAAGAAAAACTTGCGGTCAATCATCATTAATATTGCTTAGGTCAATTTACACAATTTTTCCTATTCCTTTAAATGAATAATTTGGAGAGGATGGTAGTTCCTAAGCTGATGGTGGATCTGAGGTTGCCAGTTACGGGAGCACTTAAGCGCCCATTGGCACAGCAAGATTCAAAGCCCTGGTAGGCTTCAAAGAAACACTTTTTTTTTTCTTCTTCTAGAACTCTTTGCTTTCTAGTAAAGCTGCAACCACAATGTTCTCTCTCTTAATGCCACCATAAAAAATCAAAACACTTTAAAACAAATTGATGTACTCTTTAATACAGTCACCACATCATCACAGGACCCTTGCACCCTGCATGGTGACAACCGTAGGGATGCATACCACACATCTCTTTCTTTGTTGCCTGCTTCAATGCTTAAAGAAAAATCGAGAGAGAGTGTGTGTCTCTCAATTGAGATATGGGCACCTTTGATTGACAAGACCTAATCAGCTTATCTCCACACTAATAAAGTTGGGGCCTGTGGAGCCGGTATATGCCCAGCACCAAGTGAACTTTTACTAGCCAAAGCTGCACAGGCCAGGTCTCAGGCTCTGCTTCTCTAAACTGGTTCAGATCAATTCTTAATGGGCTATTTTCATCTTGATAAACTGCTATAGTCTTCATTCATGATAGCATTAGAGGCTATTTAGCTGGATGAATTGCCTAAAGTAATGGCTACACAGTAAATCTATGATAAGTATTATGCACACTGAATCAGTAAGCTGTCTTTTCCCAGCTCCATGTAAAGAAGTAAAAAGTAACTTCTTCTCAAATCAGAGGATTTTTCCCTTTTACATGATTACTTATTAAAGGGGATGACTTTTTTTTTTAAAAAATTAAAGGATGACAGGATCCCCTGCCCATTAGGAAACAGATTCTTTTAATAATTTCTACTGTATAATACTATTGGATTTTCACTTCCTTGGGTTGAAGCCCAGTCCTGACACTGCCATACACTGTGATTTCTCTGTCTCCATCATTCTGGTACTTAGAGACACTGACTTGCTCAGACTAGACATTCACTAAAGGTGCCTTGATTTTTGGGGAATGAAGAATGCGAGTCCAGGAAACACACATGGACAGGAGTTGAGGGGTGGGTGGCTACAGACACATGTGCATGCATATTTTCTTCTTCAATTTTATTTGCAGGAAGCCCTTTCAAACCAAGCCTTTTCTACCTCATTCAAGAACAGTATCTTTGTTCTTATCTGTTTCTAATTGCTATGTAAAGGCTAAATTCAAGAGTTGTGGTGTAAATAAAGTTATTAAAACACCAGGTGCTTCTTCATCTACATGGTGGAGCCCTGGAGCAGAAGTCCTCCTTTACACATGCCAGGGTGAGAGTAAAATACACAGTGGGCATTTTGATCCCACCTTTTGTATGCAGTTATCTAAAGAGAGAGATGGGCTCACTGGAGAAAGCAAGCTTTACAGAAAAATCTCCAGTAGTGGAGAAACATTTTGAAAAGGTAACAATTGTCCAAGTGTGAATATATATATATAATTTGTTCCTCCTACCATATATAAATGGTCCTTAAAATTATTCAGTAATGCTGCTTTCAAACTGCGATATACCTTAAATATTATAATCACCTGCATAAAATGAGGCAATTTTAAACACATTCCAAAATGACGTTTCTACAGATTATAGGAAATCCTGAGCAATATTTTTCATTCAGAATATGGTCTTCATGCTGTAATTGCTTTATATAAAATCCACTCCAGCCTTATCACTCAATATTATCTTTACTGCTGAACATCAGAAGATAATTTTGCAATAAAATTTAATTTACAGAGCTTATTTTCCATTAATCTCCAAGCAGAGGAAAAATTAAACATGCCAAGGTACACACTCCAAGTTATGACCCTAATGGCATTTGTAAAAGTTTCTGGAATAGCAGGCCACTAAACATATCAATTTTATCATATTGAAATGTTGACAAATTTTAATTATCAAAACTTTATATCCTAGAAGAGAAAGTAAAAGATGCTATTAAGAATATGTATGAAAATAAGATTCTTCAAGTAATAAAGTTCCCCTGTGGAAAGCTTTTCTTCCTTAAGAAAAAAAATACTTAATATAAAAATATGGGACTAGTAAAGTTATTTTATTCAAACTGTTAATATATCAGTAATGGTTAACAATGTTGAGATTTTCAAAGAAAAAATTTAAAGCTAGTAACAAAGGGGACTAGACATCAAGACTCACTTCTCTGCATAAAATGACTAAGTCAGGTTTCTTATCTCCAAGGCTCATTCCAGCTGTAAAACTTTTAATTTTAAATATATAGATACCATGCAAAATTTGGAAGAGTAAATTAATAGTAGAAGGTTTATTTCTATAGGCCTTTTGGTCTCTATATATCCATTTATGTCCTAGAAGGCATTCACCGCTTGAAAAACAAAAAAAAATCTTCTTTTACAAAAAGTATTGAGCCCTCTAAAACAATTAATACCACAAATTAGGATAAGATATAAGCCAATCCTGTTGCTCACAAAGAAATAGCTTCATTTTTACAATGGTGCAAAATACTTAAGAGTTCTCATGAAAACTTAAATTCTTTGCCAGAATGGTAACATAATAAAAAAATTAATGAGCATTAATGGGTTGAGAGATTCATGTTTGATGTCTACCCTGAATGAGACCACCATTTTCTAGAACAGATTTAAATCACTCTGCCTCTTTCAAAAGTTACATCATAACAAGGCCAAACTGATACTGAATCATTTATGAGGTTTTTAGAGTTGAAATATCAGAGTCATATATGTGCAGAAGTATTGTTCTGACATTTGAATTTCAGCAATAGGCAATTCTGAGACATTTCAAGTTATGCAAAACTTGACATTTCCATGTTAATATACAAAACAATGATGATGTGAAAAGTGACTTCTCCATCAATACTTAAAACGTTTAAGTTTTAATAAAACTTTAGAATCACAGGCTTCTAAGATTCAGACCCACACAAGAAGTTCTTACCTAAAAGCTTTAAATGTTTATCCACATGAGAAGTGTGTGCTAAACCTCAATCTACACAGATTATTTCCATTTATACACAGAAAAGCAAAACATTATTAATCTCTTTTCAGACCACATGTTTCCAATTTAACTTTCTTTTCATTTCTCATATATACATGTCAGAATATTCTTGCCATGAGCTATATAGATTACTTAAAATTGTTTCTCAAACATTAATAACAATAGTAAATCAAGTACTATTAAGTATATTTCACTTTTCTGTACAGTATGAATCTCAGACAGTTGCAATTTTATAAGAAACTAAAATGGAGCACTGATAAATGACCACCATGTCCAATGATCATCTCCTTAAACACCAAAACTAAAATGTTGATCTAGATATGATGATCTCTAGCGGAAACAGTAGAGACATTTTTTTAAAGGGCTGAAATAAGTAGGGTAATAATGAAGAACAAAATGTATAACATTTTCAAGCTGCAAATTAAGAAGCAGATATTGACTTTTCTTAGAGGTCAATAACAGCTGTTTATTGATCTAAAAAGTTAATACCTACTAAGGTCAATATAAGATCTCAAGGGTCAACGAATCTGGATTCTAATTTCCACTTTCTTTCACATAGAAATATTGCTGAAATGGGTACAACTGTGTTTAGAGAAATCAGGAAATCACCATTATGAAGCCAAAATAATCCAAAGGAATAGGCCAAGGAAGTTAAAAGCATACATAGAAAGGGTTTTTAAAGTCTGCTACTGTAGAATTTCCAGAGATATTGAACGTTAGACATAAATCCTACTACTACATAATTCAGGCAGTTAAAAAAGGAGAAACAAACGTTAAGTAAAAATTGTGTTTCACCAGCCTTTGGCTTCCTCATGATATTGACATATGGAATCTCTCCCCACTCACACCCCGTGTCTCTGTGTATGTTGTGTGCGTATGCATATACATTTGGAAAACTAAGATGTGAAATAATTTTTCAAGAATAGATTTTAGGCACTTATTTCAATATAGAGAAAATTCTTTTTTCATTGTAAAATTAAATAGTAACAGTTTAGAAAATTCAGAATAGAGAAAAAAATCTATAATCTCCTTATTCTTATGTTACCATTTCTATTATTATCATAATACGCTCTTGTTTTTCTAGATTGAAAAAGAAAAGAATATTAACTCTCATTCTTCTAATTGGTAAAACGGTCTATTCATTCTTACGCATCTTGAAGATGGGGATAGACCACATGAACGCTGGGACCACGTCCCCATATACATCTAATACTTCCTGGAGTCATCAAATTAAATGACTGATTAGCCTGATTCTTTCAGTAGTGAAGTAAAAGTTCATATTGTTGTTTTTGTAATTACTAGAAGCACTTAGGGAGAGGTAGAGAGTGGGAGGAAAGAAAGAAGCAGCAAATATTCTTAGAGCATTTACTAGTGCCCAAACCTGGGTAAGGTGCTTTTAAATAGACATAAGGCCTTATAGTTACTGGAAGGGACAAATTTCTACAATTGTAATAAAAAATTAAAAAAGAGAAGCCAGGTTTGCAACAATGATGATATTACACGATGGGTACTCAATAAATATGAAGACTACCGTGATTGTAATGTCCTTTTGTTGAAATCAACTTTTAATTTCAGAATAGCTTTAGATTTACAAAAAAATTATGCTCATGGTACAGAGTTTCCATTTACTCTACATCCAGTTTCCCCCGTTATCACCTACATTACTATGGTACATGTGTCACAATTAACAAACCAATATTGATACATTATTATTAACTAAAATCAATAAATTTATTCATATTTCCTTGGTTTTTGCATAATGTTCTTTTTCTGTTCCAGGATTCCATCCAGGACTTGCATTATGTTAAGTTTCCTTAAGTTCCTCCGGGCTGTGACAGTGTGCAGTGTAAGTGTACTTTTAGCATTTGCTTTAGAAATTACAAACATAAATTTGCGAACTTACAACTATTGTCACCACTTAGATAAAAACACACAGAGCAGAATTATTTTTTGTTACAGATCTAAGGAATACAAATTTGAAAAGTGAATAAAGATAAATGCCTAGTAGAAAAGAAAGCAGATGATATCGGACTCCTTACTGTATCTATTAATATAGAAAAGACAGAAATAGTTTCATTTGCCACAAAAACTAGAAGATTACAACTACTGACCTGGTCTGTAAGTCATCTATCCCTTCACTTCTGTCCATTGTACTGTTAATAGCTAGGGTCTTAATTGATGATGTATGAGGCAGTGAAGTAGGCAATAAATAAATACTAGGCAGAGATAGATAAACAGCCCCAACCCACCTATATTGTTCTCCCTCTTTCTCAGTACAAAGTTGTGATTAGAAAGTGGTCATTCAGTTGGAACTGTATTTCCCAGTCCCCCTGCATCTATGTAGCACCATTCAACTGTTCTTGACAGTGGAACACAGGTAGAATTAATGTGGAGCTTGAAAAGTGGGTATGCCTTCTCCATTCTCTTTGTCTAGCTGCTGGCTAAACGTAAAGGACACCAAAGCCCCGGGGCAGGGCAGAGCCAAAAGACAGCTGAAGCCTAGATTTCTGAATAACTACCTGAAAGGGCTGTCCGCTCACTTGGATGCTTGCATTACACAGTTTCAAGAGTGAGAAATTAACATCACTGTATCAAGCCACTGGGGTGACTGGGGTTTATTTGTTACAGCAGCTAGTGTTACTATGCAAATTAGTACAAATGGAAACTAACATTTATGGATCACCACTGTGTTGGATGTTTTTTATCGTTTACCACATTTATCTCTCGTGACAACCTCCATATAGAAGATCTCCGAGGATTTTTATACATTTGAAAAGTAAGACTCAGAAAGGCTAAGGAACTTGTCTAAGGTCTTACAGTTATTAAGTGGCAGGACCAAGATTTGAACCTGAGTCTGTCTCGTAGCAAAGCTCCAGGCACATTCCATTTTGCTTCACTGCAGGTGAAAGAGAGGTGATCTGACTTGGCACTTGGATTAAAAAATAATTTCTGTGCATTTTATATGCGTAACTTTTTTTTAAATCCTCAAAGGAGAGCAGAAATTGTACGTGTGTTCTCCCTACTTTTTATGTAGAAGACACAAAGTCCCAATTTACAAGGGGTGGATATGAGACGATTAGTTCGTTTGAATTTGTTAGCATTTTTCAGATCAAGACAACCTTATACAAAAATGCAGAAGAGAGAGATACACTACACCTTTGTAACCTGCTGATAATCTTACAGTGTTTAATTTGAGCAGAGGCCAGCAACTTACAGAGGGCACGAAAGAACTGTTGCTCCACAAGGCTTACAGTTAACAAAAGAGAGAAGAGAAAGACATACTTGTTCTCACAACAGTATGATTTTAAAGAACTATATGGGGTGTGCATTCTACAGGAAGCCCAAGTAGGAAGAAAAATGAAACACTGTACCTTGCACACAGCAATAAAAATGAGGGGATTCATTGTAGTAAGAAAATTCACAGCTGGCAGGCAATATCAGTGAGGCAATAAGATACTTGGTCCATCTTCATGCTTACCTTTTAGAGTCAGTGGTTTTTTTTTTTTTTTTTTTTTATTCTTTAAGGTCTCTTATTACATTAACAAAGTCACTCCAGTCAATCTCTTTGACTCACCTACATGAAAAATTTGGATGTCTGTAAAAGTCCTATGCTAACACTAGTGAGAAAAACTGGTGCATCCTTTAAATTTGTGTAGCCTTCTTAGGACAGAGTTTGTTTGTTGGTTGGTTGGTTTGTTGGTTTCAAACGAACAGGTCCTAATCATCAACAGTCTGCACAGAGTATTGAACATTACATAGATAATTCAAAGATATGCCAATGAGAAAGAGGGAAACAAAAAGTACTTATTTCTTCACGAAACCAAATAAAACTTAATACACATTCTGTTTGGTGAAAGTAGATGGCATTTGGGGAAATATTCAGGGGATCAGTGTACTCAGCTTGAACAAATAATTTCCATTTCAGATAAGGTAATTTATTGATTGATACGATGAGTTAATAGATGTAAAAGTAGTCTGAAAATTTTAGAGCAGAATATACAATGTTATCGTCTGTGGTACCACTGTTATTTTTAGCACATAATACATTAACAATTACCAACATTTATGATTTAAGCATTAAAAACCTCCATAATATATTAAATAATTACATATCTGACTATTAATGAATGGGTTAATTGGGATGGTTACTCTGAAATAATAACAAGTTTGATGGAAAATGTTTTAAAAATAAATGTTATCACTTCCAAGTAAAAATTATTGAATGATGAAATGTTAAAAGATGAATGTTAGCTAGGCCATAGGACACCCCCCGGGAATTCTCATAAGCCATGTATTTGCCCCAAAGCCTGGCTTTGCTCAGTTTACTTACTTCTCCTTCCTCCTCTCCTTATGGATTTCATAAGGCCCATCTTTCCCAAGTCTTTCCCGGACATAATGAAATAGACTTAATTACTTCCTCTACCCTCCTTAAAAACACTAATTGTATTTATTATTAGAATCTACAGCTATTTATTTTCACCATAAGCATTTTGTCAAGATATTCCAGCTTATTAAAGGAAATTTATATTCTAAGAGCCAAGGACAGTGCCAGGATTTGTTCCTTCCTAAATGATATGAAATCTATTTTCCCTTTCAGGTGGCCTGAATTTCTCCTCCACCTTAATTCCAAATGCAAAATTTGCTAATAATAATAATAATAATAATAATGTAAGGCAGTATTTTTCTTGCTATAGCAGAGATCAATAGAAGTCCAATCCACATCCAACGAATCCAATCCTAATTTCTTACGGCCTAATAATTGTTTGCTGAACAAAATGTTAAAGTTCCACTGAGCCCTATTTAAGTTTCATATATTGCAAATAACTTTGAAAATGGAAATTAAAAAAAAAAATAGCTCCACTGTGAAGGTATTTTATATGAACACAAATATCAACCTTTTAATGTAGACCAGGAGCTTAGATGATTGATTACAGTGAAATTAGCAACATGGAGGGTAATGGTAGGACTACTATTCAACAATGTGCTTTCTTTATCCTCCAAAAAGAACAGTTCCCAAAAAGCGTTTTTCCTTTTCTGGCTTTAGGATAGTTTCTTCCTCTCTCTAAATAAATAGATATTTATTTAACTACGACTTCACACTTAAATCTTAAGATACACAAGGGCAACACAGTGCCATATGTGAATCATGACCCACCACGACAGTCTCTTTGATAAGGACTTTACTTGGAAAAACATATTCTTCAATAAAAAATTATTTTTTAATGTTTACTTTGTTCTCTTGTGGCAATGTTGGAAAACACTGTAGCCCAACAGGAAATACAGACGAAAGCTTCAAATATAGAGCACACACAAAAAAGCCATTTTTAAAGCTCGTGCCTATCAAGTTTTCCACTTGATATAAGTCGTACACAAAGTCTTAGTCCAATGCAAACCCATGCTGTGAAAATTCTGTAGCACCCATCTCAAAAAAATTCTGTTAAATACATAAACACTGCTGAAAAAAAGAAAAAAAAAAGAAAAAAGAAAAAACCTTCTGGCACTAGAAGTCAGACTCAAAGGGAAAATAAACTTGATTAAAAAAAAAATCCCAAAGAAAGTTCTATAAGTACAGTGCAACAAGGTCATAAGCTTCACTGTAATATTTGAAAGTAAATTGTCATTTTCACAATCTGCTGTAGTCTTCATTCTTTTTCTCAACTCACAGAGATGCAACAGAGTAAGAATGGCTCCACGTGTATCTTACAAACCAACTGGAAAAGTGATATAGGCATTATGGGGAAGTCACCTTTAAAGATGAGTATAATACTTTTTAATAGATTAAAAATGAACCCTATGAATTCCCTTGGACCACCTAAGGAGAAGGTTCTCCAAACAGGGTTTAAATGACATTCTTTTCTTACCACCATGGAGCTCACCAATATCTCAGAGGACCTCACAAAGTATATATAAGCACAACTTGAAAATACTCTTTAAGAGCTTTGCCCAAATGATAACCTCCTCGATTCTTTTCAGTAGAGAATCACAGCTTTTTGAGATATCAGACTTTAATAGGCTTGAAATTGTAAGGTAAATGATAACTGCACATTAGAAATGATGATTCTACAACTGAACTGGACAGACTTTTAAAAATTCATAGGACCTGGTCAAGTAATGCTTCTCAGCATTAAAAAAATACCTATTCAAGCAGAGATATCCTTCCACTGTCCAAAATAATGAATAAAGAAACTTTTTCTAGAGAGAGAACTTTCTCTGTCAAAAAGTTTAATATTTCTACAGAAAATCTTTTCTCTAAAATATTTATGGTTGGATAAAAGATAGTTAATATCAACCTAACTGTAGAATCCTATCTTCGGTCCCTATATGGGAGAATAACATAAAGTGTTAATTTGTTATTTTTGCAATAATTTGGACACCATAGTGCCTTTCTAAATTCCAACCTGTACTTAAACAAAATTACTTCAGCTAATAATCTGAATCAGTGTTTATGGACATAACATTCTCTAGTCAGATAGCCCAGACCAGGACTGTGTTATCTTACTGGCCCTAGCTCCGCATCTCTGCCGCACCTGACACTCAGTAGGGCTCAACGAAACCTTGTTGAATAAGTGAAATATAACATTTACTTTTTTTCATACAATCTTATACCACTTTCACCAATAGGACAGAATCAGAAATATATTCTTCTACCTTAACAGATAACAGCTCTGAGGGAAAGGAACATGCAGTGAATACTTTTTGGGTCTATTTTCTCAGGAGTATTAAAAATGACTCATCAGTAAATGGGAGGGGGGTGGGGGGGCGGAATCTAAGCTCTGATAATCTGCTACAGGAGATGTTACATTTTACCTGGCACAGTGAACACTCAAAATATTTCTCGAAGAGAAGGCAGGAGGCAGGAGGCAAGGAGAGGACGAGAAGAAAGAAAGATATAATTATGAGGAGGAGGTAGAAGAAAATGTCAGTGGATGTGAAGAAACTTCTAAAATGATTTTTTAAAAAGTGATTGATCGTCGTTCTGGTAAAAAGTTGGAAGACGGCTCTAAATTCTTAAAGTCTGGTGATGCTGCCATTGTTGATATGGTTCCTGGCAAGCCCATGTGTGTTGAGAGCTTCTCAGACTATCCACCTCTGGGTCCCTTTGCTGTTCGTGATATGAGACAGAGAGTTGCTACGGGTGTCATCAAAGCAATGGACAAGAAGGCTGCTGGAGCTGGCAAAGTCACCAAGTCTGCCCAGAAAGCTCAGAAGACTAAATGAGTATTATTGTATTCATTATTCAATAAATAATACCTGCCACCCTGGTCTTAATCAGTGGTGGAAGAACGAACGGTCTCAGAACTATTTGTTTCAATTGGCCATTTAAGTTTAATAGTGAAAGACTGGTTAATGAATCATAACAATGCATCGTAAAACCTTCAGAAGGAAAGGTTTTGTGGACCACTTTGGTTTTCTTTTTTTGCATGTGGCAGTCTTAAGCTATTAGTTTTAAAACTCAGTACTTTTTAATGGAAAAAACTTGACCAAAAATCTGTCACAGAATTTAGAGACCCATTAAAAAAGTTTAATGAGAAAAAACAAAAACAAAAACAAAGTGACTGGCTCTGAGTTTGATAAAAACTGCCTCAACAGGTATTTCCACTCAAAATTTCTGAATGAGTTCTATACTGAGTTGATTAAAATAATAAGGTGAGTGGAAAGACAGTGTCAAGAACCAAAAGACAGAAGGCAATCAAGTTGCAGTACTGTGCTTTTATACCGCAAAATCTCCATATAATGAGACGACTTAGGAAAACTCTATCAGTAGTTCAGTCAAGACTTGGAAACAAATAAATGTATTAAAAAGGCACCTCAAAATTTAAATGCATTTGTTCAGCATCTTTAAAAAGTTCTAAACATCAAGCACATTTTAGTTGATTTTTTTTTTTAAGACAGAGACTCGCTCTGTCGCCCAGGCTGGAGTGCAGTGGCGCGATCTCGGCTCACTGCAAGCTCCGCCTCCCGAGTTCATGCCATTCTCCTGCCTCAGCCTCCCGAGTAGCTGGGACTACAGGCGCCCACCACCTCGCCCGGCTAATTTTTTGTATTTTTGGTAGAGATAGGTTTCACCGTGTTGGCCAGGAGGGTCTCAATCTCCTGACCTCGTGATCCACCCGCCTCGGCCTCCCTTTAGTTGATTTTTTAAAAGTGTAAGCCTGGGTAAGCATATTAAAAAAGAGAAAAAAGAAAAAAAGTAAGCTTATACTGCTGTTGATCGTTTTTCCTTTAAAAATTCTTTAAAAAGAGCTAGGTAAAGTAAAAGAAAAAAAAAGCGGCGTACATGAATTATCTAATTCTCATTAAAATGCCATAATCTATTTTTTTTTTTTTTTTTTTTTTTTTGAGACGGAGTCTCGCTCTGTCACCCAGGCTGGAGTTCAGTGGCCGGATCTCAGCTCACTGCAAGCTCCGCCTCCCGGGTTTGCGCCATTCTCCTGCCTCAGCCTCCCGAGTAGCTGGGACTACAGGCGCCCGCCACCTCGCCCGGCTAGTTTTTTGTATTTTTTAGTAGAGACGGGGTTTCACTGTGTTAGCCAGGATGGTCTCGATCTCCTGACCTCGTGATCCGCCCGTCTCGGCCTCCCAAAGTACTGGGATTACAGGCTTGAGCCACCGCGCCCGGCCGACTAAAATGCCATAATCTAAAAATTATTTGTTTTCTAAAAGAAAAAATGCTCCATATCTTTCTCTGGCTAACTCTATTAGGTCAAATGAATTCAAATTTTGATCAAATAAGCATAAAGGGCACACATAAACTGAACAAATCATATAAAACAGGTCAGTGGAAATATATTTCTATAATGTGGAATGCCTGCAGCTTAAAATTATTATTATTATTATTATTATTATTATTATTATTATTATTAAGACAGAGTCTCCCTCTGTTGCCCAGGCTGGAGTGCAGTGGCACAATCTCGGCTCACTACAACCTCCACCTCCTGGGTTCAAGTGATTCTCCTGCCTCAGCCTCACAAGTAGTTGGGATTACGAGCATGTACCACCACCCCCAACTAATTTTTGTATTTTTAGTAGAGACAGGGTTTCGTCATGTTGGTCAGGCTGGTCTCGAACTCCTGACCTCAAGTGATCCGCACTCCTTGGCCTCCCAAAGTGCTGGGATTACAGGCATGAGCCACCACACCTGGACTATTATTTTTTGAGACAAAGTCTCATCCTGTAACCTGGGCTGGAGTACAATGGCGCAATCACAGCTTGCTTACTGAAGCCTCAACCTTGTGGGCTCAAGCCATCCTCCCACCTCAGCCTCCCAAGTAGCTGGGACTACAGGCGCATGACATTATGAACAGTTAATTTTTGTATTTTTTGTGGACATGGGGTTTTACCATGTTGCCTGAGCTGGTGTCGAACTCCTGGGTTCAAGTGATCTGCCTGCCTTGGCCTCTTGAAGTGCTGGAATTATAAGTGTAAGCCACTGCTCCCGGCCTGCAGTTTAAAATTAGGTAACAATAACATGGCATGGAAATACTGAAATTGAAGAGAAATCCATATTTTTATTTTTAAAAAAGAGATAACCTTCATAGAAAAGAAACAGAACTCCCAAGGAAACCCTCAAGCAGAAATGGAAAGAATCCACTCTATCAATTCTACAACAAATAAGGTTTGGGTAGAAAGTATTTTCTTTTATGCAAGGAACTTGAAAACACACGGCATTGGTATTATTCTTACTCAGAAAGTCTATTTTTGCATTTCCCTAATGAAACAAGATATATAGGAAATTGTGATGAATATGCTTTTTTTTAAAAAAAAAAAAAAAGAAAGTAAGTACTGTTAAATATAGAGATAAAATGTGTTTTGACAAAAATAAAGGTGTATAATTAGTCCCTTTTGGGTTACTGGATGCTTTACTAGCTATTCTAGCTGCCAAGTAATGCCTACTCACATGTTCCTGAGGTAAGACAGATAATTATTACAGCTCCTAAAAAGACCATCCCTCATATCCAGTGCCACCAATAATGAAATTAACAGACATAGCCATATTAATTATTTCATAGGGAGTATACATTTGTAAAATTTAATTAATTAATTTTTTATAGAGAGGGGGGTCTCACTGTGTTGCTAAGGCTGGTCTCAAATTCCTGACTTCAAGCAGTCTTCCTAGCTCAGCTTCTCAAATTGCTTTGGATTACAGGTGTGAGCCACCATGCCTGGCCAGGAGTGTACATATTAACTATAGTTAGCTACCTGGCCAGATTTTTGCATATACATACACACACACACAGACACACACACATATATATGTATATATATACACACACATACATATATACACACACATACACATATACACACACATATATATGCAAAATACACACACACACACACATACACACACACCTGGTCAAATTTTTGCATACATACACATATACATGCAAAATACACACACACACACGTGCAAACACGCATGCGCACACACACACACGAGATTCAATGAAATGACATTTATCCAGTTTGAATAAACACAGACTAAATACTAGCACTGGAAAGTAAGCATTTAACTCAACTTTAATATGCATACAAATCACAGCTGATCTTGTTAAAATGCAAATTCTGATCCAGTAGATCCGATGTGGGGCCCAAGACCCTGCATTTTTAACAAGCTCCCAGAGGATGTCAGTGTTGCTGGTTCTGGACCCCACTTAGAGCAGCAAGAAACTAACCCATTTCCTCTTTAGATTGATGCAAAATTGAACAAAATGACAATGTATGTATAAACTCAGAACTTACCTGAAAATGATTAGACAGAAAAAAAACCATAGTTTTGTGAGATAATTTACAAACATATAAATTATTTTATTGTGCCTTCTTGAACTCTAGTTAATAAGTATCATTATCATAATTCCTCATGTAAAATATTATCATAAACTTGGTTTTCAGCCCAGATTTATAATCACAAATGTTCATTACTGCCAGCCTGATGGGACTGGCCACTGTCCATTTGTCCCTACAAGGCACAAAGATTAAAAAGTCCCCATTTGTTTTGGGGATAGCCTTACAAAAGAATGTTTGGAAACACACGCCAATTGTTAAAGAACTAATGATAAATTTCAAGCTCTTTGTTCCTGAATGCCTTTTAAGCCAGCTTGTAATTTCTCCTGCATCTTCATAACCAAATTCCTCTGTCAGCAAGTTCAGTTGGTAAAAGAACCAAATCTTGGATTACTATAATAAACTTCCTAACATGTCTCCTCATTTGCAACTCTGCTCTGCCACCCCTCCAATCCCTGTTCTCCACAATTCAGATCAGGTCGCTTGCCTGATGAAAGTCCTCCATGACTGTCACACCCTACTCAGAATAAAATCCAGACCCCTTCCATGTCCCATGGCCCCACACGACTCTGCCCTAATCATGCTCCATGCCCCCTGGCTCACTTCACCCTAGCTGTACTGGTCTTCTTTCTGTTGCCTGAACATCCTGAGCACATTCTCGTTCCAGAGCCTTCCTGCTTGCTCTTCCCTCTTCTTGGAATCATCTGTCCCAGCTTACTGATGGCATCTTGGTATATTCAAGGCTCAGCTTACAGGGTTCTTCTCTGGGAGATCTTTCCTGACTAGCCAACGTAAGGTAGCATTTATCAGTTATTCTTTTTTTTTGGAGGTGGGGGTCTTGCTATGTTGTGCAGGCTGGTGCAGTTACTCTTGAATACCTTGCATCATTTATCACTATCCAAAATGGTCTTGTCCATTATTAACTTAAGAAATGTCTGTCTCGGCCGGGCATGGTGGCTCACACCTGTAATCCCAACACTTTGGGAGGCCAAGGTGGGTGGATCACTTAACACGGTGAAACCCTGTCTCTACTAAAAATACAAAAATTAGCTGGGTGTGGTGGTGGACGCCTGTAATCCCAGCTACTCGGGAGGCTGAGGTAGGAGAATCACTTGAACCCAGGAGGCAAACATTGCAGTGAGCTGAGACTGCATCATGGCACTCCAGCCTAGGCAACAAAGCGAGACTCCATCTCAAATGCCATCCCCATCAAGCTACCAATTACTTTCTTCACAGAACTGGAAAAACTACTTTAAAGTTCATATGGAACCAAAAAAGAGCCCGCATTGCCAAGACAATCCTAAGCAAAAAGAACAAAGCAGGAGGCATCACGCTACCTGACTTCAAACTATACTACAAGGCTACAGCAACCAAAATAGCATGGTACTGGTACCAAAACAGAGATATAGACCAATGGAACAGAACAGAGCCCTCAGAAATAATACCACATATCTACAACCATCCGATCTTTGACAAACCTGACAAAAACAAGAAATGGGGAAAGGATTCCACATTTAATAAATGGTGCTGGGAAAACTGGCTAGCCATATGTAGAAAGCTGAAACTGGATCCCTTCCTTCCATCTTATACAAAAATTAATTCAAGATGGATTAGAGACTTAAATGTTAGACCTAAAACCATAAAAACCCTAGAAGAAAACCTAGGCAATACTATTCAGAACATAGGCATGGGCAAGGACTTCATGACTAAAACACCAAAAGCAATGGCAACAAAAGCCAAAATTGACAAATGGGACCTAATTACGCTAAAGAGCTTCTGCACAGCAAAAGAAACTACCATCAGTGAACAGGCAACCTACAGAATGGGAGAAAATTTTTGCAATCTACCCATCTGACAAAGGGCTAATATCCAGAATCTACAAAGAACTTAAACAAATTTACAAAAAAAAATCAAACAACCCCATCAAAAAGTGGGCGAAGGATATGAACAGTCACTTCTCAAAAGAAGACATTTATGCAGCCAAGAGAGACATGAAAAAATGCTCATCATCACTGGCCATCAGAGAAATGCAAATCAAAACCACAATGAGATACCATCTCACATCAGTTAGAATGGTGATCATTAAAAAGTCAGGAAACAACAGGTGCTGGAGAAGATGTGCAGAAATAGGAACACTTTTACACTGTTGGTGGGACTGTAAACTAGTTCAACCATTGTGGAAGACAGTGTGGCAATTCCTCAAGGATCTAGAACTAGAAATACCATTTGACCCAGCCATCCCATTACTGGGTATATACCCAAAGGATTATAAATCATGCTACTATAAAGACACATGCACACGTATGTTTATTGCGGCACTATTCACAATAGCAAAGACTTGGAACCAACCCATATGTCCATCAATGATAGACTGGATTAAGAAAATGTGGCACATATACACCATGGAATACTATGCAGCCATAAAAAAAGATGAGTTCATGTCCTTCGTAGGGACATGGATGAAGCTGGAAACCATCATTCTGAGCTAACTATTGCAAGGACACAAAACCAAACACCGCATGTTCTCACTCATAGGTGGGAATTGAACAATGAGAACACTTGGACACAGGGTGGGGAACATCACACACCGGGGCCTGTCGTGGGGTGGGGGTAGCAGGGAGGGATACCTTCAGAAGAATCCTAGGTTTGTAAGTGTGGACCTAATTAGTTAATCTCTCTCTACCTTGTTTTCTCATCTTTAAAGTGAGGAAGGGATAATTACTACATAGGTTTGTGGTGAGGATTAAAGAGAGAATGAATATAAAGTATGGAAAACAGTGTGTGGTCCATATTAAATGTTCAATAAACTTTGTATTATTTCTACATATGCTCAGTCATCAGGAAACACAAGGCCCTGGGTGAAGGCTAGAGTCCCTCTTCTTCGCGGCAGGAAGGCTAGCAGAAGGTTAACTCCCTGTGGTGAAGAGATCAGCAGCCACCTGGGAAATCAGGGCCAGGTGGCCTGCAGTGACTACTGAGAGAAAGGGTGACAACTTGTAAGGCTTGGTGCTCAGGGATGCGGGAGCAAGGTCATCACAAGTGGTACAGATTGTGATTCAAGGATGTGAGGCTGCTGAGTGTAGACAAACTCTCACAGTTCCAAAGATGCACTGCCAGGTGCAGGGGCCCATCTACAGTACCGGTGGGACAGTTGGGAGGGTCTTAAGTTATCTGTTTACGTATTAAAAGCAAGAGTGAGCCTTGCATTTCTGCCCTTATACAATTTCTCTTTCAGCCTGTTTCTTTCTTAATAATACAGCTCCCATTAGTTTTGTGCCTATTGTTAATTCTGGGATATTTACTTCAGAGAAAAGAAGAATCGTAATTTCAGAACAAAGGGCAGATGACCCAGAATTTTGAGTATTAAGTCCCTGACCTCAAACCAAATGGATATCTCCACATCTAAAAGTCATATCTGACTATTAATAGTACCAAAAAAAAAAGAAAGAGCTGCTTTTTATTCACAGATTCTAGGACAAGAACTTAAAAGCAATGCCACACTGGATCAAGCCAATGGTTCAGGCAACCAGTGTAGTGTTCTGTCAATTAACTTGTTGCTTCATCAATTTTCTCAAATAAGAAAGGATCCATGAAACAAACTTGATTGGTAGTAAACTCTGTGCATATCAGGGTGTGAACAGCACTTAGGAATAATTATGTGCCTTTTCTCAGACTCAGCACATTGTGAACATGTGACCCTCTGCTGAGTTCCAGAAGAGAAAATGACTGCCTATATGACAAAATAAGATATCAAAAATGATTCAAGAATTTTAGACAATGGATTTCATTATTTGTTAGGAAGACCCTATAATATGCATTCTATTCTACTCTACTCCGTTCTATTTTCTACATAACTTTCTTTTATAGTATTTGCCAATTACACTCATCAAGTTAATGAATAGAAAAGTTTACAGATTTTTGTTGAAACCTTTGCCAATGATTCTGAAAGTTAACCACTTCTGCTGATCGTGGTTTTTAAAAATGATGACTTTAACAGAGCTCTCTTTAGTTTCTAAGCCCCTAAATACATATGACCTTATTTTACTTCATAACAACCTTAAGGGATACATAGGATCTGGTTGACAGTTTCTATTTTGCAAATATAAGAACACTTGCAGAGAGGTTAAATGATTTCTCAAAGTCACACAGCTGATTAATGACATGGACAGATGATGCGGTTTTTCTCTCTCTCTAATTCAGTGTATCAGGCCATAGTTTCCAATTTTGTAGTGAAGTAAAAATTTGAAAAAAAAATTGAAGGCCTAAAATAGGGATGCCAATTTTGTTATTCTTCTAAGTAAAGGGAAAAAAAAATAACTTCTACCTACTATTTCAATCATATTACAACTTTCCTTTATACCCCAAAATAGGAAAAACATCATCTTCCAAATAAGTGTAGCCTTGTGAATTAATAAAATATGCTTTATGAGAAACTCACTACGTTCTACTTATCTTCTCATTTTGCAGTGCACTGGTGAAAACTGTTGTGGTCTAGAACTGGCTCTCAGATCAATACTTGGAATCCATTTCCCTCTTTTGTGCTGTTTCAAAAGTTATACTAGCTCTTCCACCTCTCTTCCTCCTTGCATTCCATAATTTTTAAGAAGAAGACTTCAATAAGTGCTGAAAGTTTTTCCTTTCCAAAGATGCCATTCTGACACTTTAACAAATGGTAAGTATCCTAAATTTACATCACAATCAAAATACAGAGCTATAGCTTGACAAGCCATGACTCGGCTGAGGACCAGTAGGGAAGCAGGAAATACAGAAACAATATGGTGCCCACCCCAATGTATTCTGTCCCATTACTTCAGTAAGTAGAAAGAGCAGGAAAAATGCTTTGTCCCTGCTTTCTCATTTCCCACTCCACTTTCAAATTCATCCACAAAAGTAAATTAGCAATGATGACTCCTGTCTATGCACAGGCTGAGCCACATCTGTCTTTACTTCCACAAAGCCCATTCTTATCCATTCTCCCAGACTTGGTCTTGTATTCTGCAAGAAGTTCCCAAGCCTTATATGCCAAGTCAACATCTAATTTTATAACACTTCATAGTCAATACCATAGTAATTTACTAAAAATTCCAAAGGGACTGAGGTAGGCTGATGGGACACTCTTAAGTTGACATTTCCATGTTGGTTATGTTGACAGTTTGATGTGGATGTTATGTTTTAGCACACGCCAAAAATAATAACTATCAAATCCCATTCAAGCATATAACTTTGATCAATACACAGTCATTTGGTATCTGCGATCTTCTTTCAGCTTTGAGAGGGAGCTATATGAATAGTGTAGTGAAAGAAAAAAAAGAAACGCAACTATGTAGCCCAATCAACCAAAGCAAGCCTTGCAATCACGGTCACATCGAGAAGACCCCCTGAGCATGAGCCAGCCCCATGTGGAAAGAGGCTGACCAATGGATGCTGTGTCAAGGAAGGTCCCTGTGATTATGGTCATATTCCACAGACACAGTGCTATGTTCCCCAAGGATTGTCAAAGTAACATATTTTGTTTCCTATTCCTTTAGTATTTATAAATTTCAATCATAATAAAAGTTATCTTCTAGGAGATAAAGATAAATGCCTGTAGATCATCAATGACCACACAATAATAATAACATTTATATTTGTACATGTGTTTTTTGGTATATAAAACATTTTTACATGTACCATTTTTTCTTAAGAATGTTCGGAGATAGGCAATATTATTTCCACGTTATTGAAGAAGAAACTGAGGCTCAGAGAGGTTACGTGATCTCCTCAAGGTCACACAAACAAGAGCTAGAACCCAAGCCTGGTCCTCTGACCTCATGTTCAAGGCTCTTTTCATTATTCACACTCTTTCCAAGAACAGTCACCTCTAAAGATGAGCTCCCAAACAAAAAGAACACACAAAAGCTGGCTTTTATTCCAATCAGGGCAGAAAGCCAATCTATCAATTACCTCAGGGCGAAGGGCTGTCCATAACTATTAAATCTGGAAAGGTTTGTGGTTTTCTTTAGTTTTTTCACTATTAATATAATGCAAACGTTGCTTGTATTATTCCTATTTGGTTGCCTAGAATTCATCATATTAACCAACCAATATAGGGCAGCCATGAACACAGGACAAGAAAAACACTGGCCATTCATAAAAGAAATTATTTGGAATCATTTTCATCATACTTGCTCTTGCAAAATAAACATTTCTGTGACTCTAAATTTTTAAAAATTGATAAAAATATTGTGGATTACGTATTTTTGAGGCTTACACATTGGGTAAGAGCTATCCAAAATATACAAAATAGACAAAATAAAAAGGGTAGAGTAATAATAAGAAACTGATGACTAATAAGGTATTAATGGATATTTATTTACTCTGGAGACAAATAGTCATTGCATGAAACATTTATAATAAAAAAGCACGTTCATTTTAAGTAGACTAATTTTAGAAGTCATACTAAGATTACGTTTTCTGAAATTAATAACTGGGGTTAATTCAAACCAAAAGTTTGAAGAGCATTAACTAATGCTAATATATAATAATAAGATTATCATGAACATGAGCCTTACTCCTTGCTATGACTTTTTCATAATTTTTGTATCTGATTATAGGCTCTATTCATGATTTTTTTTTTAAACAGGATTATTAGGAATCATTTCCAACACCAGGACAAATGTGCAAAGCAAAGTAGGTATTGTTATTTCTTTGTCCCTAGTTCACATGATTTAGATTGATTAAAATGTTAATTTTTACATATGTGAATAAAACGTCAAGGAGCAAACAACTGGAGACTGCACCATGTGCTAGCAATCATTGCGGGTGGGTAAACTGACAACATGTAACTGCATATTAAGACAAATGTAGAATTTAGACAAAGTATTCCATCTCTTTTCAGATGTATACTTTTAAACCTCAGGAACTGTTTTCAGTAGATGTCATGCCTTTTAACTTGAAAAAAGATAAGCGCAAATAAGCTCCCAATTGTCTCCCCAATATGTAAACCACATCTCGGGCTGCTGTCTCTGCTACTCCTTTGAAGTTTCCCTGAAATGTCATGTGTTGTGAAGACTGCTGTGCATAAGCAAGACAATTTGCTCACTCTCAGAATTCTTACCGGTTTCCACTGCTATTTGGTATCCAGCCTCTAGTCTCCGAGATGACCTTTCCAGCCTCTCTGTGTTATCGAGCAGATGTGCCCTCTGAAAAAGAAAAAGGGGGAAAAAAAAAATCAGACGGCCGTCTACAATGTTCTTTTTTTGCCTTAAAAAAAAAAAAAATGCCTTCGTATGCCCTAACATGGGGCGGGGGGCTCATAACCCATTACAGTTAATTTTTAGTGAATTTTCCATTATAGGAACCACTACCCCAGACAGATTTCCAACACTCACGTATGGACCATCCACTTTTTTGTTTTTAATAGGAGACTCACGTTGTATGTGGCCACAACGAATCTTACTCCAAAATACTGAGAAAAGTACGCAGACCATACCCAACTGGATCTTTTCTGTTTCAGCAGAGATAGATATATGAGATACTTGCATAGATCTATGTTCCCTATTTGTATTTATTTTTTATAAAATGCAATCATTTCAAAAATCCATTTGCTCCTTTGATTCTTGCATATAGAAATTTTAAAACAGGAACTTTATTTGTAAGAAAATGATTCACAATTTTGGATGTGCAACAAGATGCTATATAGAACAACATATGCTACTAAGACAGAATACTAAACAGCACTTCTAGTTTTCAGACAACTGGAGGCAACACTAAGAAACAAGAGACACATGTTTCTCCATTTACATAGATGGACAAAATTGTGGATTTGTTCCTAAATATATGGTGCTATGTAGATTGAAGTTGACATTTTAACACACAGTGGTTTAGACTGTGAACTAAATTTACAGTCATTATATATACCTCTTTTATATTTATCTGACGGGGAAATTAGAGGATTTTCTTCAAATCCTCAGCTTCTAAACTTTCTTTACTCCATTGAGATGGTTGTTGTTAATTTTTTTTAATATAACCATAATGATCATACATTAGATCTATTCAGGTTGCCAGATTTATAAGCTAATCATGGTTATGAATGGATAAAAACTGATGCATGTGTGTATGTGTGTGTGTGTGTATATATATATGTCTAGATACTTAGAAATATACAAATGTATGTATCTGTGTGTGTGTGTACATGAATACATGTATCTACATCTATTAATATCTTCCCTTCTCAAATCAGTATTGGTATTTGGCCAAAAAGAAAGAAAAAACACAACCACAACTCCTACAACTTTGTGTTGTTGACAGATGTCATTTAAAATTGGAGAAATGCTTTCTAATAATAATAAAAAAGGAGGTGCCACACATATTATCTGAGTGGCTGTCGAGCGAAACGATCTACCTTGCTCTAATGAGCCCCCATGGATCTTGGAGATGCAAGCTGTATTGACATGCACACTTAAGCTAATACACCTAGACCAGTGCCTCCAAGCTCTAGCAGCCAGGGATGCTGACAGAATATCTCGCTTCCATCTTCAAAGAAAGGAAGTGATTAGTATGTTATCATTACCATTCAAAACGTGATTTCCTTATTCCCTCCCGGCATAGGTGACACATCTGAGATGCGGCCAGACGTTGGAGGCAGCTAAAGCCACATCAAAGCTTTCCTTGAAATTTTTTTGGGGGGAAGGGTGGGGGGGTGAGAATCATTAAAACAATGCATTTAGAACAGACAGATAGGACCTGATGTGAAGGTCAGGAAGCTGCAACAACAGTCTATAATAATTAATAGAGTTGTCCAATGTACAGCAGAGAAATTAAGAGAAAAATTGTCCCCTCCCTCTGCAAAAAAAAAAAAAAAAAAACTAAATAAATAAAACAGAGAAAGGAAGGAAAGCTTCTTATATCATTAAAAAGCTAAATCACTGAAGGCTGTAATTAAGAAAAAGAAGAGAAAGGAGAGCTCTATGTGTCTGACATTGATGACTGTTTTTAAATAAAATTAAACACTTTACTAAGGCTTGTCAAAAATAGCTTTCTTATCCCTAAGTTTTCTTATGTGCAGGTTCTGGGAGCAAGGACTGCTCTTCCCTTCCCTGAAAACTGTTTTCTACCTTAACAAAGGACTTAACTTCAAACTGGCGATTCTCTAAAAAGATATCAGATCTGTGAAATCAAAAGTAAATCTGAATTTTAATCCAGAATAAGACAACAAAGATTTTTGCTTCATTTTCATATTGGATGAAATCCCAAAATTAAAAGAAAACATTTAGTTATTAGAGATTAAAAGAAAAAAAAAACAAAGATCGATACTGGAAATGGATTTCCACTTTTATAATAATATTTAATGTAGGAAATAAAGCATTTAAATGTAAAATAACTGGGGGGGGATTTCATGGTTATAACAGCAAAATTTCTGAAAGACCTTTAAAAATATATATATATATATATTACTAAATAATAGAAGTAACTCTTCTTCAGGACAGTTCAATTTTATCAGAGTAAATCTGCACACAAGAGGACTATCAGTTTACCACCAGCTTACAGCAGGATTTCACTTTGTGTTTTGGAACCTCTTCACTTAAGTCAAACTAAAATCAAGTTCTTGAAACAGCTGCACTATTTACATTGTTCCCTTAGTTGTACATTGCCCTGGTCTCTGTAAATGAAAGGAAATACACTACAGTAGCAGCTGATGCTTTCAACTTGCCCCCACACTCCATCCCAAACTCATTCTCTCACCCTCTTCTCAGCCCTTTTCAAAGCAGGTAAGTGAAGCTGTGCAGGAGCTTCAGACAGAGCTCAACTTGTGTGAGGAGCTGCGCAATGTGGAGAGCTGGAGACGCAGGATTCAAACGGAGCTCGGCACAGCCAACACCAGATCAGCTCCCTCTGCACTACAACCCTGCCTCTAAGCATGCCCCCTTTCCAAAACTGAGCCCAAAAAGAGCATCACAAGGAAGGGAAGGGGCATATTTTTGTTTCCAAGTGAAACAAAACACATTTTGGAGCATCTTGTCTTTTTAGCACAGTTGCAAGTTAAGAAACATGGGGGTAACATTCACTCTATGATTACTATTAGAATCCCGACTGAGAAATAATAACTTCTCAGCAAGCCATATACCAATGCAGCATCATCACTGTAATCTAGTCTATAAATACCAATGCTAGATCCATATCAAAGACTGTTAACAGAATATTTCAGAGTGTATTATTCTATTAGTTGATTAATTCTTCCAATTATAATGAAATTACAGGTTACAGTTTCGGAAACATGAATTCCAGAACCATAACTGATGAAACTGCTACTACAGGCACAAGAAAAGAATTAAACCATCAAACAAAAATAAAAAAATACTTTAAAAGAAATGCAGATGTGATGTTCTAAGTTTTTGGAATTAAGATTTCTAATTTGACACAATTAGGCTTAACAAAAATAAATCTTCTGTCAAAAATGTTGATTGTAATAAGCCACAATATATAAATAACATTCACTGCTTAAATTCAGGGGCAAGGGCTTCACGTAATTTCTTCATATAGACGTTTTCAAGTTAATTGTTAGTTCCATTAACACTGGAAAATTCAGATTCTTCACCTAAACATGAACATATGCAAATACAACAAGTCTGCAGAAAAATAATATTTATATTATCCCTCACCTCAAGAATAATCTTACACATCAAAACTGCAACTGATTATATTCATTTAGTAAATATACAACTGCTCCCCTGTAGGGAAGATAAAAAACACAAAAAGGTTGGAGGGTGAGGGTTTTTGTATATTTCTCCCCTTCATTTTATATATCATGATTACTTTTTCTGAGGCAGGATGTCAGTAATGCATCTTAAATTCAAAGAGTTGTTGAAAACCACTATCTAGAAGCTTCTAAATTAACATCTGCATCACATAATGATGACATACCAATAAAAAAATTCTAGAAAATTCTCAATCAATGCAGTCAAACTAAACTCAAAAGTAATTCATACTACTCAATACTATAAGAAATTAGACAATTTTTAAATTGCAATATAGGCCATTATGTCTTAATAGAAAAACAAAACCCAACCTTACTAAATAAAAAATATGATTATCTCTAAAAAAGAGTACCAAAGCATATTTGATATGTTTGACTTAATTTTTTAAAAATAGTATTATTCAGCATCCTTCATTAATACAAGGATACAGTTATAAACATTGTGGTAAATATTTGCTGAGCCACACAAAAAAAGTCTGGAGTTGCATTATGAAACAGTCCAGCAAACTCAGAAAAATGAGAACTCACTTGGGTGCTGTATGCTACAAAAAGGAAAGTGTTTAACAATGACGAAAACTTTGGCCATTCTTAGGTATCTATGTATACAGAGTAGCAGGGCATTTATAACATATGTGTGTTTCCCCAAAAGGATAATAGATCCATGGTGTCTTATGTTAAACCTAATAATTTTGGGTGGGGGAAAGGAGTTTATTTAAGAACAGCTTACAGTAAAGTAAATCAGAATGTTAGGGAAAAAAAATCATGCTAGCTTCTTTGAGAAACTACATAAACAAACTTGAAGTTAGAGCCTACAATAAGACTACACTCAGGTAGAGTTTTAAGATATTCCTTTATTATTCCTCCTTATTTTTGGCCATTAAAGTATTAACTTTGTCCCAGTTCCAACAAAGAACAATGATCCCTGAGATAAGCATGATTAGGATATAGTTGTGTTTTAAAAGATTGTGAGCAGAAAAGATTACTGAACAATATAAATGATACTTTTTGCTCTGTGTAGATTTATCTGGAAAAACAAATCCAAAGATCCACTTCAGATTTAAAAACTCAATTTTATAGGGAAAAGCAGAATTAAAAAAAAAAAAAGAAGCTAGGAAGTACTCACCTCTTCACGTAATTTTATCAACTGCAACATGAATGCACAAAAAAAAGATAAAAAGGAAAGAAATGGCAGGAAAGAAAGATCAGTTGTGTGACAGGATACAGAATTAACATTGACAATTTATCTGTTTACATGTTTAGCATTTAAAAATCACAGACAAACACATTAAAAGAACCTAAACATAGACTACATGCAGAGTTTTTTGAACGAATAAAGATCACTTTCTCACACTGTCACATTAAACAAAGAGAATAGTGTGAAATTCTCTTTTAAAGTACATCTAAGACACCATCATGAAATAAAGGGGAACGACTTCATAGAAGTCTATATTATAAAGAAAGAAAACAAGTTTACTGTTCCTCTCTTCTAAGAATGTACCATTGAAGAGGTTTTGTATATACAAGTTTTCAGGATGTTTCTCTATTTGGAATCTTGACAACTGATTTCAGATTTTACCTACAAATGAAAATGATTAATAGCTCATGCTTTGGTTCCAAAAAGTATTTAAAACAACAAACTATTATGTTAGTTAATGTTATACTTGTACCCACTCTAGTAATAAGACTGCATTTGGAGGTAATGTTATTTTAATAGAAAAGAAAGTATGCCAGGATAGAGAATACTTATTTAGAACATAGTATCAAAAATTCACTATCATATGAACTTTCGTGTATGTAAGAGTCAATTTCTAGGTTTTTCTTTTGCTTAAGAGGCTACTGCAATCATGTGGCATGTTTTCATTTTAATTTTTGAATGATTTCTTCATTTTTCAATTTTCTTCATATTGTAAACTAGCAATGAGCTCTTAATTCATTTATATTGCAGTTTGTTTTCACTAAAGTCAAATAAAAAAATCACTCCTTACTTGTTAGTCAATTCTCCTATGATAACATTTTAATTCTCTTACTTAGAACATTTTTCTATTTGCCTTAAATATATAGATAAAACAAGCTGCTTAACTCTTTAGGAACTAAAATAATTATATAACCATATATCTGGCTCATTGTGTACGTGTGTGTGTGTGTGTGTGTGTATGTGCATGTGTATTTGACACTATTCTCAACTACAAATATCACTGTATAAGTGAGATGACGACCCCAGTTTCTGCAATGACTAGAAACTGAAACCTATGTTGTTAACAGACTAAACCACATTCCAGGTCTGAAATTTGCATCCTCAGCAATTCAGGTCTACAACTGATAATTTTTAAACATCCAAATATCTGTAACATCTGTTATAACACTTGACATATGCAGGCCAATAAATTAAACTATTGCTTTGGGAGAAATGTGCCTGAATTGCTCACTATAAGTCTCCTAAAAGTATCATGTTTACTATAGCCCGGATATCTCAACGCTTAATGCTGTTTTTGTCCCGAATTCAAGGAAGGCAGTATGCATTCCAGCTTATTCTGTTATTTCATTTGTTATACGAAAAGTATTTTGAGTACCAAAGAATAAGATTTTAAAAACTGTTAAGAATCCTTTATAAAAAAGGTACATAAGTTAACATGTAATGTCTCACAGTACATTCAGTGAAAATGAAACTATTATCATAGTTTCAAAATAGACAAGAAATTGTCTTTATTTTTAGTAACACATTCTCTCAGCAACCATCCAGTAACACACAAGTAAATCATCTTGCCATTTCACATGAAAAGTTCTAATTCTTCCCCAAAAGAAGCAAAATTTTATACGAAAATACCTGGCCTATCATATATCAGAATCTTTCTCTTTGCCATCCCAACATCATGGGAGAAAAAGACAAACATTAATTCTCAGAAAGAGACGATCTGGGAATTGATCGGCCAGCTATCTTTTCTTTCTGGGGGCACTATTCTTCGGTTGACTATGATACTTAAAGGGCCAAAGTTTAAAACTACTCTTCAGCAATAGAGACCATTTGGGGCATGCCACCCTGCCATAATCAATGAGTGTTTAAAAATGCTACCCATTTGTTTTTTCAATAGGTTCCAAACAAAAAACGTTCTATCTTGTTTGTGCTGCATGGCTGCATTCAAGCTCTACATCGGATTTGTAGCTAAGCTAGGTAATGGGAGGGTTTTTCATCTGTATCTTTTTTTTTGGTTAGGCCGAGAGTTATTCATTCAAGTAAACAAAAGATGGCCTATTTTTGAAAATTAACAATGCTTAGACTAGACTGTAAGTCGTGATTTCGTATTTTCTCGAGTTACTAGCTCCATCATAGGCAATGCGAGAGTGTGCAATGCCACCATGTTGAGCTATGATAATCAACATCTTTTTTGAAACAAAGATTTTTTTCCCCCCAATGCAGAATTTGATACAAGAGGTAATCTGTTCCTTTGTGGGCTGAAAAAATCTGGTTTACGCTGGTTTGAACCAGTGGAATCTCTTGTGGTTAAGCCTTCTGCTGTGACTAAAATCAAAACTGCACTGCAGAGCATGTGAGGGTTCATGCGCGCGCGCCTCTGTGTGTGAGGTGTGTCACGTGACCCCCAGAACTACCGAATTTTTTTTAAAGCTGATAACGCGACTGCCGTCTCTGTCCGCATACAGATAACGAATAAATGCTGAACTCTATTAAACGCCCTTTACACATTATCGTGGGTCGAAGACACAATTTTCTGAACTTATGATGACAGTCTATTTATTTTGCTATAAACCCTCAGCACGTAACGAACAGATTTGTGCCTGGTAATGATCTGCTCTGCCGGGGCTATATGCAATGATACCGACCTTCTTTAGATCTTGGGGAATTAAATTGACCGACTTCACCCCCGGTCTGTAGCTGAAGTTTGACACACTTTATGCACAGCAAGCCCAAATCAGAACTTAAGAGAACCTCGTATTAAGAAATTAAGCAATCATTATCTGCTAAATATTGCTTTGCCACAAAACTTTCCACACATTTGGAAATAGTCTACTCTTTATATTTTGAATCTTCTATTTAGGATTTACTCAAAGTCACTGATCAATGTAATTCTGCATATAGAAACTGAGAGAATATTAGGGTTCAAAACCAAAGCTTGGAACAGTTTATTTGCCCCATTATCATACATCACTATGAAAGGCTTTATGATTTTATTCTACAACTTGTGTTTTTCCTTTTATGAGAATGGTTCTCATGAAATGCAATCAAGTTAGGAACTATTAATTTCCACTCTAAATACATCACTACATTCAAGAACTCAACTCTTCCAAAGAAATAAAATGTTGCCTCATGGAATGGTAAATACGGTATTTTCAAAGAATAGAATGATAATGCTTAAGACAATAGTCCTTGGAAAGCTGATAGCCCAACAGTACTCGAATGTACAAAGTAGGTAATTTTCTTGTCCCTTCTTTGTAAATCAAGCACGAGCTATATTTGATTGAATGAAATGAATATGAATCAGAAATGAATGTATACAAAAGCACTTAATTTGGAATTAAATGCAAGGTGTATTGTATGAGGGACATTAAAAATGCTTTTGAAAAATTCTTAATTTCTGAATTTTTAACATTTCTAATCATGGCAGAAATGTTTATGTACCTAAGTATATTAACGTACTTTATAGTTAATTGGCAGACTATAATTATATGTATTAAAAGTCAGGTTTCAGATGCCTAAAAAAACTGCATCATAAATTACCAGAATGAGAAATAATAGCTATTGTATTCATATTGTCGAATCTTCGCAAAGAAGCAACTATGAGGAGGCTGTGTATGTGACGTTGAAAATACCTAGCCAGTATTTTACCTATACAATCATTGCTATTAATTCCTTATTTTCCTATTTTGATCAATATTTTTAAACTGACAGATATATCCCAATTGCAGTTAAATGAATATTACTATTTTTATCTCATTTTGTTTATCTCCAAGTTTTATCCATATATTGTTAGTATTCCATGGACAAGAAGTTCTGAAAATCAATTTATTAGGAAATAACTTAGAAGTAAACTTATTTGTAGGCAGAAGATCTTTTCTTATATAAATTATAAGTAACCCTACCTAGAAAAATCTCTTCCTAGCTACCAAGCTACAAAAATTAATATAGAGCCAAATTAAAATTTTTTCTTTCTTTACAGAAAGAGCTTCTGTCTTGATTCCATGTTCTGAATGAATGCTGATATGGAATAAAAAAGTTATTCTCAAGTGACCATACCTAGTTAAGGATGTGTTTTAGTTTGAGGGATTTTAATTCCTGTATTATGACAAAGAGCCTTAAAACAAAATGCAATGACTTCATATGAAATGGAAACTCTGCTGCATTTGGTAACAAAATATCCAAAAAGTTAAGTGTGGTCTCTTTGAACTTTTACACCTCATTCAAATTTTAGACGGAAAAGTTCACACAAGTAATAATCTAACAGTATATATTCTCGTGACTATAATTTATCATATTCTATTTATTGAAGTGACAGTTCCTTACATCTAAACTTCAGGCTCTCCAAGCACTTTCAGAATTTGTAAGTTTGATTTATACAAGTCCGGGGAAATCTGTGCATAATCACTTTAAAGTGACAGGAATATAATTTGAAAAATTCAGAAAATATGAACTCAATCTATTTTTGTGGAACAGTTTTCTTTAGGCATAAAAATCATACTTACATGTACGCAAGGCAAATGTTTTAGACATATAAAATGTCCATTAAGAGAAGTGAACATGTTTGAAAAAAAAAGGGATCCCTGTCATAGAACTACAACATCCATTACAATAAAGGCGTCTGAGTTAGACAGGCACACCCCCTTCCTTTCTATTTCCTCTGCATTAGGCAGTAGTTTCAAATGAAGGAAAGATCTATAGCTGTTTAAAGAACTGACATGGGAACTATGCATTCACTTTTTTGCAAAAAAGTTAATGCTTTTTTTTTTTTTGCAGTAGATAGGAAATAAAACTATGATTCATTCATTCAAGAGGTATGAGCAATCTAAATCTCACTTTAAAAACAGAAGAAAATATTTCTCTCATCCTCACATTATTTAATCTATTATGAGTAAAACCCCTTTATCACATCACCCTTTTATGTTTGATGTGCGGTTTTTTTTTTTTTTTTTTTCCTTTAGCTAGTCTCACATTTCAATCAGGGAAGCTGAAATCCCAAGTCAAATCTGAACGTGTTCACATGTCTGAACTCAAGCTGATAACATCCAAATAGTGGAGGAGGTGAGATCTTTCCAAAAACAAACATAATCAGCTCAGACATTCTTCTCTCTTTTTTGGGGGTGGGTGAGTAGAGTCCTTACTCACACAAACAACATCCCTATTACGGATTATAATATAATAGATAGCAATATACTATTAGCATATATAGACCTACAATATCATTTATTTGAGATGGCAAATACAATTATGCAATTTTCATAATATGTATCAACATATAATGTTTCACTATTGTATTGAAATTTTGGTTTACTCAGTGACTGATTTATGTTCATTTTCATTTAGGCAGAGTAGAGACTTTTATAACACTTGCCAAAGTGGCATTAGTGAACATGTTCAGGTCTTACTTCTGAAGGTCCCTATCATGTATTTTCTTTAAAAGTGTCAAAGAAAATCAGTCATTAGGGTTCTTTTGAGACATTTTTAAAGTCATGTCTATACTGAGGTTCTTAAAACTTTTTTAAAGTTGTATACAGTATCTGCATGAATTAATGGAGTCTGTAGTATTAATTCAAAGAAAGAGGTGGGACATTAATTAGACTCATGACACTACGGTATGATCCAATGAGAACCGACAGCCAAGGTGTAAAGCCCTTTTAAGAAGAAATTGTATCTTATTTTTTTGCCTACGTAGATCTTAAACTGCAAAAAGACTTATCCTATTATTATTATGATGATGATGATGATGACTATTATTTGACAGAAGCAGGTCCTCTATATTGGTATCCAAGTTCCACACTGTTGCTTCCAATTTGCATTTTGGTGAATGTATTTTTAAGAAGCCACACAATAGGAGACTGGGCTACCCTGTTGAATTTTGAAAGCTTACTTTCATTTGTTTTGCTGCAAGTGTTGATTTAATTATACTGCATTATTATCAAAGCTGTATTATGTACTTTTTTATTCCTTTTACATGTGTTTGAGGTGAAGACCTTGGCTTTGTCTGCAAACGGTGTGTTTCAAGTTATTCCTTAAGTACTAAATAATAAAGAAAAGAGAAGAAAAGATTTTTTTAAAAGATAGCAGACAGTGATCACAAGGTAAAGGGTTAAATGTAAGATCTCCAAGAAACATTTTGAAGTTGATTAAGACTCCAGCTTTGCATTAAACAGTATCGCTTCCACATGAGTTGCTGCTAATACCGTTAAGGAGCAGCTTGAGAGCCCAGTGCGCCAGTGACCTCCTTCACCCTCCAGCCACCCACCGGGCCTTCCTGATTAGCATTCTACCTGGTTCTCGGAGGAATTCCCATCATCCCCCAGGAGCTCATTCCGTACTTCGTCACTGTAGGCGATCCGTGACCTTTTCTATAAAACAAAACAAAAAGGCAGAGAGTGAGAGGAACGTTAGAAAGTAAAGGCTTCCAAGCTTTATTGGTATCAAGGCTGATCTCAAACCTCGAGAGCCCCCTAATGGAAACCTATTGGCTACAATCTGCACACCAAAGTTGTGTAAAGTTCCTGAACTTGAGAAGTTTCATGTAAATTAGAAGTTTTTAAGATGTCAATAATGAAAGGAAACTCTGCGTTGTGTAAGTATTCTATTAATATTCATAAACGGATCCGAACTTGTATATTATTCCATACATTGTCATTCAAATAAGACCACTAAACTGAAAGAAATACAGCTATATAACTGTATGTCTGTAAAACTCGCTAGACTGTACTTAAGACAGGTGTATATAGTTTTTTTTTTTAATATTGTGGCAGGAAATGGACATTACAAAGCTTTCAGTTTAGGACTTTAAAAGTCTCTAATACTAGCGTAATAATTATATCTCCAACTATACTCTGCAATGCCTAGAATAGCATGTCTATATTTCTTTCATTATTGTGATGTTACTAACCAGAAAGAGAGGGAATATAAAAGCCCCTCCCCTGTACAAACAATAATTTAAATGTCTCCCAGCTCTTTATAAATAATGGCCTAAGGAAAAGTAATGAAAGTGTGTGTGTGCATGTGTGCATGCATGCGTGCATGTGTGTGTCTGGTAAAAGAAACTAAATTTCCCAGTCACAGCAAATAAAGGCAAGTAGGCTATGAGTCAACTTTTCACAGTCCCAGTAAATAAAGACAAGTGGGCTATGAGT
Organism: Piliocolobus tephrosceles; assembly: GCF_002776525.5. NCBI lineage: Eukaryota > Metazoa > Chordata > Mammalia > Primates > Cercopithecidae > Piliocolobus > Piliocolobus tephrosceles. Next base: position 21,090,674 of record NC_045442.1, read on the forward strand.
CAATGTTTCACACACTGAAAATGTGTTTTACAAGAAATACACCCTTCTCTATAAAGTCAGAGGGACATGTCTGCAAGCAATTCATGAATTATCTAAATGTATACACATTCGGAAAAGCCAAAAGACTGAACATTCATTGGAAAGCTAAAGTGTGGGCCTCAGATCCCACTTCAGCATCACTATTTCAGATTTGCAAGTTGCTTTGTTGTCTTTTCTGCTTCAGAATTCACTAAGAAAACCATTCCATTAAAAAATGGCAGCTGGAAAACAGTAATCTCTTCCTCACTTGCGATCTAGAGTTTGGGACTTAAAATTTCTTACTTGTTCAACTGTGATCTGAAAAAGTGTTGTAGTTTAAAAGGACTATTAATTCCAGAGCAGATGTCAACAATATGATTTTTAAATTAGATTTTAAAGTAGTGAATAAGCAACACTGCTTGACCACATAGACATCATAATACCTTAAACATCAAACTATTACATTTGAATTTAAAAGAACCTTAGACATGAACAACCAATAGACTTTAAATCATTTTGAAGTTACAACTTTTCCCAGTTGGGGTTCCTTATCTTAACCACAAAACACAGAAAATTATTTCAGTAACTATGTTTATCAATTCTCCCAAGGATGGTGCATAAGAAAAAATTTAGTTCATTACATATATTTGAAGACAAGGCTTAAGTCTCTGGCAGAACCCAGTTGAAAAGGCTGAATGGAGTAGAAATAAAAATAAATAAATCTAGACATTCCTTTGCTTTTCAGGGAAAAAAATAAGTTTCATGGAATTCTAAAGGTAGCCCTGGTTAAACTGACACTGGAACACTGGGGTCCTGACTCACAGCTCAGTGCTCGTTCTACCACACAAAATTTCCCTTAATTCTATTACCTTTTTAGGAAAAAGGCACAAGAATTGCAAAATGTTTTGATATTAAGGAGACGGTGGCATCCACTCCCTGCCCTGAGTCTCCACACTAACCCCCATTTCCCCGCCACAAATGCATATCTTATACCTTGGCTTCTGCAATAAATCTATAAGTAGATAAATAAAACCAACAATATTGCAGAGAGGAGGACAGAGTAAAGAACTCAAGTCCTCAGCATGAAGTCAGTAAAGATATCTATATCAGATCTCTCGACAATTCAGTAGTGACCCAACTCAGTCATTTGTGAACATGCCAGACTTTTTACCATCACAAACAGCATATATTAAGCCTGGTTCTCTTATTGTATTTACTGAAGCCATTATTAATTAGCTATGTCTATTGACTTCATACAGAATCACATTTAAAAATGCTAAATTATCAGGGCAGTCCACTTCAGGGCCTTAATACAATATTTAGATCAAGCCAAAGCTTGCTTTTGCTCATTTGGAGTTCCTACTACAGTAGCTTCAAACTAGCTAAGCAAAAGTATTTTACAGCATTAAAGGAAATGGAAACCTTTAAACAGGCTGTGGTATCAGAGCTGCCTTTTTAATTATTCATTTCATCACTATGGGGGACAAAAACATTCCACAGTATGCAAGAGTATCATATGGAGATTGTTTTTGTTTTCTCCCCTTTTTCACCAAAATACCAACAAATTGGCATAGATTGTTCAATTACATTATATTCTTATTTTGATTTACTATACTTCAAAAGGAGAAAATTATAAATGTGTATCCCTAAATATCTAATCTTGTTTTGGTTAGAATCCATTGCTTTTAAAAACCAGCAATTAAGAGTGTACATGCTCAGCAACAGAGGAGAACTAAGGCTTTATCCACAGTTGAAGGGTGGTCCCTGTAAATGTCATTCTTTACCATTGGGATGGTAAAAACCGGTTGTTTGGATGGCTTTCTGGATATAATTAAGCAAATGATATGCTGAGTTTGACAAAGTGGTCTCTAACAGGACTGACTTTTCTTAAAGAATGAAAAGACAACTCATTTCAAGTATCAGAAATAGTTCCTCACGAGCATGACACGACAATGCTGAAAACTGAACTCTTCACACGTGAGTTTCATTTTCCAAACAGAAAACAAATCAAGACTATTAAAAAAAAAGAAACTAATTATATTTAGATGCCCAACATTGGTATTTTCTCATAATTTGTTACGACTTGAAAGTTTAAGTTAGCTGATTGTACCTAACCATAACTGAGCCTGCAAGATCATCATTAAACTAACTGAATACCAAAAAAGGGGAAAAATCCTTTGAATGACAAACTGCTTATTTTATGGGTAATTTTCCTCTAAGACATCAATAAATTATGTTACCTTTTATGGAATTAAAAAAAATCTCATGCTACATTAATAAGTACCTACACAATAATTTAATTTCGAAGATTCCAAGTTAATAAAACTCAAGCATTTACTGTATCTTGATAAAGTTCGCTAAAATATTTTTTCTTTATTATCGACGGTATAAAATTTATACTTTAGCCAAATGCAAACATGAGAATTTGAGCTGGAAATGTCACACATTCAGCTACAGTTTGAAGGAGCCCAATTCATAATGCATTTTATAAATAGTTAATGACTTCTGTACGTAAGCTAACCAGGCAAATCAAGAAATTGTCAACATTTTTAGTCTTAGTTGTCAGTTACCACTGTCTACTGGTGCTTTATATGTGGCTTCTGGAGAAGACAGAAGCTCTATGCAGTTTGTAATCTACTGCAATTTCTGGTCTGTACCATAAGAGTGGAAAAGCTTCAGCTGACAATACTTGCCACACACACACACACACAACATACACAGAGTTAAATACAAGAGTACTCCTCACTTTTAATTGTGTGTTTGTGTAAAGTTTACTTCTTCTAACTTACATACTTTGGTAGACTACACGGTTAGAAAGAAAATCTACAGACCATACATGAACTATAGAAAAAATATGACAAATAAACAACTGATTGTTACCTCTAAGAAGTTAGATGCACTAGTTTCAATGGCTATTTTAAACTGGTAACACAAGTGAGTTATGAATGCAAGAATTTCGGATTCAAGGCGATTTTCGATTTTTACTTGGTATAAGAACAGGTCCTTTGCATACTGATTGGCTGATTTTCTTAAAGCCAAGTTCAAACAGATACACTTGCTCAGTTCTGTCTGGAAATTTGGCTTGAAACAATCTTTCTACTTGACCCAAGCCTTGACATTTCCCAACTGAACTGAATGTGTTCCTGGACAGGCACTGCGAAATTAGAAACAAAACGAATTAACTTAGCTTAAACTAATTAAAAACTGTGATCTGTGGTACCGCCTCCTGTATGACTCTACATGTGAAATAGAGTATACGTAACCAGAATGAGGATTCTACAGCCCAGAAATAGCAAAAGCATAACAATGAAGTTGGTTTATTACTAAAGCGTATATGAGAATTTAATTTCCATGGCGTGCACATGGCAAAGCAATTGCTTAAATTGCCTCACCTGGGAATTTAATACAATGTTATCATCAGACCAGCCACATTGTAAATAGATTTATAATGCTTTCCATGTGCTGTACTCTGTTGCATATGAATTAAGTAATGATCTGGTATTACAATAAAATCAGCTAGTTCCCACACCTGGCAGACAGGATATTTCACTAAATTAATACCCACACAGCTACATCACAAGGCATAGGAGAGGAAACCATCTCAAAGGCATTCGACTTGAGTTTTACATGGGATGCAAATACTTGATGGCTATGTAGAATGTCACCACACTGAATAGGGCTGCTGAAGACAATCTGTTTCTAACATCTGTATCACAGAATTAAGACATTCTCATTCCCATTCGATTTTGGCCTAATTTTCTTCATTCAGCACTTTAATTACTAATCAGCAATCCACAACATTCACAAACACTAAGCAAGCCCTTTATTCTAATCTATGTGCTGCAGACAGCCAAATAATTGATACAGAGTGCAGTATGGTTTTGGTAAGTAATGAAAGAGCAGCTTGTCCTACTTCCTAATCAAATGGGTCTATAGAAGAAATGGTTAATAGATTTCTCCATAGGTCTAAAACAAATTACCCAGTCTGGCCAGACTTTTCCATTGCTTCTACCATGTCTTTCAGTCTCCATATATTTAATAATGCCCAAGGTTACCAGGTGATACATCTATTAAAAATTGCTATGCTTTCATAGCCAAAGAATTTAACTGCTCTAAAGAATTTAACTGCTCCTGTTATAATTAACACTTTAGGATATCTACAGAAAACCATGAAATTATATTGATTAGTTAGTCATATAATTGCTGGCATTCATTTCTTACCTAATTTTATCTGGTTCTAATTAAATAATATCATACTTTTGTAATGCCCAGATGGCATTTTCCAAAATGCATCTATCTTTGGCACCAAGTGTTCCATTTTTAGCCTCACTTCTATTTCTCACGGACAATTTCAGCTTTTCAGCCACACACCACCCCTGCACCAGGACTCAAAAAGGCTCATCAATCCAGGACAGAAAGCTCACATAGTCCAGAAAAAAAATTAAATGCAATGTATGAATTTTTGTTTATCACAGTATTCTCCATGCTGTATTAATTTCTAGCAAAAAGTGATTTAAGGTTAAAACATGTATCATACTACATGGCTTAGGTAAAGGTAAAGAAAACTGTTAGGTAAATGTTTGATCCCTGGAACATTGTTAGGATGGATGGAAAAGCACAGGGTACTAAATAAAAAGAACAGAGATAGCATTTCAGTATGTGATCTTGGTCGAATTAAGTTTTCTGAGCATCAGTTTCTTGATCTCTAAAATAATGGTATAGTATTTATTTCCTAGGGCTGTTGTGAAGATTTAAATGTTATAAACAAATGCAAACCTATCCTAACACTTTGTATATGATGACCTTCAGAGCATGTTCAACTAAATTTTAGTTGATAAATACTGGAAAGTATGCAATAAAACTAGTAGCCATACATGGCTGAAAGTATAAATTATGCATCCTTCTTAAAAAATCATTTGCCAATACATACCAAAAATGGCTTTAAAAATCTGTATTATTTAGATCCTGTAATTCTACCATTACTGTTTTGCCCAATTCCTTATTTTATGGTGCTGCAATTTCTGGATGGCTTCCAATAGTAAAAAACTTTACTGCATTTCTTCAATGCTATCAGAGAAAGTAAGTTCCAATCTGTTTCTTCTATGTAATCATTCCTCTAAACATGGCTTGCTCTTGCTCAAGGGACTGTTTAGAGTTAAAGGTCAAGCTCATTCGCTGGAAAGTGCACATGCCACATGTCACCAATACTGTAGCATTGAAAAAAGGGAAAGCACACTTTGTGTCTATCATAAGCTCATGGACAAGGGACCATATGCAAGCCACCAGAGAAAAAATACTAACACACCCTGCTGCAAGGCTACCAACAGAGCTGGAAAGTAGGTTACCATGAGATTGCTGAAATAATCCATTGTTCTTTAGCATGCAACACCAGAAAAAAAGTTAAAAATTAGTTTAAAAGTATGTTGTCTTTTTATTGTAATCACTTTTGCTTATACTTTCAAACACATTTTCCATGTTCAAAATGGAAATTTATGTTTTGGCTATAAACAGTAAGATAAGTTATACCACATTTCCCCTTGTTTTTAAAATTTAGCTATAATATCATATGCGAATATTTATATGCATATCATGAGGTTTTATATATATATACACACACACATACACACACACACAGAGACTAACCCATTTGCAATCCATATGGAATAGTAACTATGTTTACAATGCTAGGACAGACTTTTATTTATATTAGGAACTCTGCCCATATTGCTGCTATATCGTTTAATGATTTGCAAAACAGAGAGCCCAGAAATTATGCAACCGCACTTCTTCATTTCCTCTTCCAGCATTTCTAAACTTTAGCCTGTAATTTAAATGTAGCATTAACGTTTCAAAAGGCAACATAAGTTCGTATCATGGCCCCACTTGCTTGCATATGCTTGCAGTTTATGACTTTTGACACTGCTATTGAATACGGTGTGGCTGTGTCTTAAATCATGTTAGCTTGTCAATCAACAATTAAATTACTTCATTCAGAAAATCAGCTCGTGATAGAATGCCCAGATGTTGTTGTCAGCATCTGGAATACTGTAAGTATGCAGTGGAGGAAATCTAATCCTTTAAAGTCTTTTGATATGTAAAATAAAATAACTCCATAGACTCTACTTGAAATAATCAAAATATCAAAATGTTTATTATCTTGTTTGTTAATGATTTATAAATACACTATACACCCCACTGGAAAATGTTACTCTGATAAATAAATGTTTTGCAGTAGATGCTTCATGTGTATTTTAAAGTAAACTACTGCAACAAAGTATATAAGTGTACACAAGTAATTCATAGAATGCTAGTTTCTCATATAATGCTAGTTTCTCTATATCATCTGCCTAGCACTGGGAAGGAAAAGGGGTCATTCATTGAAAATCTGTCCATAGTCACAGTTTCAAGTGATCTCAACATCCAAGAACAAGTTATCCTGAGGATTGTCTGTAACTGACACCAAGTTATCACGCGAGGCTTCGTCTGGATCAGGCTGCAAATTTAGAGACAAAGGGTCCTCAGCCAGATGAAGGATCTATCCAAGGCCACAGAGCTAGGAAAGATGAAGCAGAAAAAGGACAGAACCCATTCCTCAGTGCCAGTGTTCTTTTCACTTGATTACACCGCCACAACAGGCTGGAGTCCCCCTACCTTCCTTCTCCAAAGCCAAGGCTGGATGCACGATTCACCTAGTTCTATGAACTTATCACCAGCTAGTTAGTCTAAAGGTTTTGTTTCTGGTCACCCTTCTCTAAAAACAACAAACCAACAAACCTTTATATGTTGTTATCAACAGCTAGAATACTGGATACCAATCGAGAGTTCAAGGGTGATAAATGCTTAAGGTAAACTGTTTTATTTGATAGAACAAAGCATCCGATCTCAGAGGGTGAGTCATAACCACACCTATGGGTGTTATTTAGATATCTTTCAACATTAATCTTCAAAGGCTGTACCATAAAGCAACAATAGCCTACCTATGGCTCAGAGAGGAGCCGCACCAGCTATTAAGATGTGTTCACAACTGCCTGCTTACTCAGAAAATCTGGTGACTCCTGGTTACTTTAAAACTAGATTGGAATCAGCCACCTCATAGGCAAACGATTTTTATAACCTGTTTTCCTGGTACTTACTTTTGGATCCATGTTGCGACAGATTCTTTATTATAGACTACACTGTGTTATAGTGAGGTTATAGGGTTCATAATTCAGAGATATAGAATGTCTTTTAATGTTTTATGGATATAGCCAATGAAACTATGATGTTTAGGCAATATAAGAAAATTATTTTAGCCCAAATTTTCTAGGAAAACATTTTGATGGTTACTTCTATACTAGGGTGACCCAAAACAAAATATAATGAATATGAAACTTCATGTCTCATTCATAAGTAACATATTCTTCCTAAATGATTCTCCATTTTTGGTTGAATAAAATACAATCTTGCCTACTCAGATGTTTTGCTTCATCAATTAAGTGTTTTCTTGTGTATCTTCAATGTTTCACCCTCTACTGGTTCTTTCCTTTATGGTAGGTATATCAACACTTTTAAGTGTATCTCAGCTTTACACATTTTAAAAAGTTATGTCATATATATATATATATATATATAAATTTAGCATTAATGTTTCAAAAGGCAACATAAGTTAGTATCATGGCCCCACTTGCTTGCATATGCTTGCAGTTTACAACTTTTGACATCTATCTATCTGTCTATCTATCTATCTATCTATCTATCTATCTATCTATCTATCTATCTACTATCTATCTATCTATAGAGAGAGATGAGGTCTCACCATGCTGCCCAGGCTGGTCTTGAACTCCTTGGGCTCAAGCAATTCTCCCATCTCTGCCTCCCAAAGTGCTGGGGTTACAGGTATGAGCCACAGCACCTGGCAGTTATTTCATTCTACATTACTCTCCCCCAGCAAATGCCCAAACTCTCTTTATGCTTCCCTTCCTAGTCAAGCTTCTTAACCCATTTATGCCCAGTGTTCCATTACTGGAACGCTAAGCTTGTGGGAGTTATCTATATCCTACCACTCAAGGTCATCACAAAGGTCTGAGTGTTCACACACAAAAATATGTAACCTCCAGCATAAATGGGTTAATAGACTATTTTACATGCACTAACTCCATTTATTCATGTCTCAATCATTTCTCAGCTTATTATGAACTAGATGCCTTCCTACCACTCTGCAGGTCTTTCACCAATGACTTCCTAGTTGTCAAAATTATTGGTCATGTTTTGTAAATGAACTTTTTATTTTATGATTGTTTCAGATTTATAAAAAGGTTGCAACAACAGTGCAGAGAGTTCCCATATAACCCACACCCAGTTTGTCACAATTAATAAATTATTCATTATTATTAATTAAAGTCATCCTTTTTTTCAGATTTGCTAAGCTTTTACCTAAAGTTCATTTTCTATTCCAGGATCCCATCCAAGACTCCACATTATATTTAATAGTCATGTCTTCTTAGGCTCCTCTTGGTTGTAATAGTTTCTCAGACTCACTTGTTTTTGATGACCTTGACAGTTTTGAGGAGTGGTGCTCAGGTATTTTATAAAATGTCCCTCAATTAGGATTTGCCTGATATTTTTCTCACGACCAGATTGGAGTCATATATTTTGCAGAGGCAGATCCCAGAAGTAAAGTGCCACTTTGATCACATCATATCGAAGCTACATACAATCAGCATGATTCATCATTGTTGATGCTGACCTTGATCACTTGGCTGAGGTAGTGCTTATCAGGTTTATCCACTGTAAAGTTACCCTTTTCCTCCTTTCATGTTGTACTCACTATGCATTAGCTCACATGTAAGGAGTTGGGAATTAGGCTCCACCCCCTTGAGGGTTGAGTATCTACATAAATTATTTGGCATTCTATTGCATAGGAGATTTGTCTATTCAATCATTAGTCCAATCATCTATTTATACCAGTATGGCATCATGGCTATTTATTTTATATTCTGGGTTATCATCCAATACTACTTCATTTCTTTTGTTGCTCAGATGCTGCCAATTTTTGCTGCAATGGTCACTTTTCAGTCCTTTTTCAGGTCTGACCTCTTGATAGTACCTGACATTGTTGCCCACTTTCTCCTTAATAGATTCAGGACCACGCTCCCTTTGAATTCCTCCCATCCTTGGAGGAATTGTACTTCTCTTTCTCAGTCTCTCCTTAGTCTCCTTCATTGTAACTTCTCTCATGATCTGCCCATGAATGCTGGTGTTCCCCTAGGTCTCTGTCCTTAGCCCACTTCTCACTCATCTGAATGATCTCTTTTATACCTATTGTTCAAACCATCACCTAGGAGCTGGCAAAGATGTTTTCTGCATATTCTACTACAAATCCAATTCCTGTTGAGCACTTAATATTATCATGGTATTCTTAGATAAAAACCTAAAAATTATCCCAGTCTTTCCTTCACTACACAGATCCAATCAATCAGCAGGCCTTATCAATTAAACCCTTATTTTTCAGAATATCTACAACTGGGGCCCTTGGCCCTATTTCCAGTATATTTGTTATCTTATGCATTAGTCCCCATTCTTTCTTTATAACTGTTACTAACATATATTCATCCCTCTTTTTATATATGAATTATATTTGGGAGATATTTGGATGGAAAGACTGACATGTTTTTGGCAGAGGTAAGCCAATAGGTCCAAAGTCTCAGTTCCTCATGTTGGGCAGAAAAGGAGATACCTTTTCTAGCAGAATGTCACAGCTATAAATGAATAATTGTCTAAAAATATAACTTATTTCAGGATAGAAATATTAAAATAGAAAGCAACTATATTCAAAAAAGCCAATATACTATGGGAAAATGGTAAGCAACAGATCACTCTCCAACTTTATAAGTCAGTACCACATTTCTCTTTAATTTCAAATATAGGCATATCTCATATCGGCTGTTTTATTGTTCTCATGAGTTAGATATTCCCATTTTTTATTATGTAGAAGCTAAAAGACCACCATTTCAAACAAAATGATGTGCATGCATATTTCTTCTTTGTTTGTCTGATTTGTGGACCTGAGGAATAAGGATTACCTCTGTTATCTGCACAAGAAGCTCTGCTACAAGCCTGGCATTCAGTTTGCTTTTATCTCTGAGACCCCAAATTGTACTGTTAGGCAACAGAGGGCACTTATCTAGATTGAACTGTCATACAAATAGATTTCTGTCAGCCATTCAATTTGTATTGGGGAACATGCCAACAAAAACAAAACCCAGCAATTTAAAACAACAATCCTATCCTCTAGTGACAGGAACAAATTGCTGCATTTCAAATGAATAAGAATTACTATAGATCGCACATCTTGCATGTGGGTGCTACAGGAAGAAAAATGTTCTTAGAACTAATTCTGTATAGCTTTTCTGGCTGTAGTCTAATATAAGAAAAGCACATAGTATGCCTAGTACTAATAAACATACAAAAAAAAAAAAAGCCATGAACAAAAAGGAACTAATTGTTATCTGAGGAGAATGAGGCTGCCTAATGAAGTTTCAAGTCAAAATTCAGTGGCTAGATGAAGGTGACATTATGTTGCATTTTGAATCTGTTCTCTGATCTACGGTCCCTCCAGGAATGCAGGTAGTGCCTCTGCCCACAAAACAGTCAATTTGAGAAGTGAGACCATAATTCTCCTTAGGCCTAAATTGATTCTGGCTCTATATCTTCAATATCCATAAAGAAAAAGCAAAAACTAGTAAACTGACCTCACCACAGTTACACTGTTTCTCAGGCCATCTGGAAGAATATTCAGAGTTGATCTATTCAGAGTTGATGTTAACATCAAATGCTAAAGATATTGATAATTCATAATTAAATCAATAAAAAATAATAAAATTTTCACAATTGAAAATGTCTATTCGTCAATATCTAAAATAATTAATTTCCCCCTCTATTATGTTTATGTTATTTGAGTTGAATCCTGTTCCCTTTGATAAGCCATATCTTCATTCTGATATTTTATAGCTAATCCTTCAGTGAAACTCAGTCTTGGACTTGTGGAATCATAAACTACTGTAAGAGAAATAAGCAAACATGCAAATTCAGCCCTATGACTCTGCATCAAGCTGAAACAGAAAATAAGTAAGGGTCAAAAACTTCACTTGAACCCATGTAATTTTACTAAACAAATCTAATTAGTTCAATTTTTCAAAGGTAAATATTTACATTTTTAAAATGTTTTCTTATATTAAAATTAGATAAGAATTTAGTACTTTCAAAATTCTGTAATATGTCACTTGGTAAAGCTGTAGCATTATATGTTGCAGCAACAGGGACTTATGTTAAGACTTAAGACTTTACCAAAGAACAATTACAAAAAATGATACATTCCATATACAGGCATGAAAAGGACCTCATTGTTGGTAGCTAAAATAGATAACAGGACAAAGGCAAGGTGAAATATAATGTTTCAAGTTACTGCTACATTTTGTTAAATAGTAGAGCTATCTGACAATAAAATAGTTTTACTTCTAAGGAAGTTATAAAATTATATTACTTTAAAAACACGAAACAACATATCAATACTTAATGGGATGCAGCAAAAGCAGTCCTAAGAGGGGAGTTTATAGCAATAAATGTCTATATCAGAGAAGAAAATAACAGATAAACAATCTACTCTTACAGTTCAAGAAACTAGAAGAAGAAAAATAAACTAAGCCCAAAGTTAGCAGAAGGAATGAAATAACAAAGATCAGGGTGTAAATAAATAAAACAGAGACTAGAAAAACAATAGAAAAAAATCAGTGATACCAAGAGTTGATATTGTGAAAAGATAAACAAAATAAACAACCTTGGCTAAAGACCAGGTAGAAAAAAAGGAGAGACTACTCAGGTAAATAAAATTAGAATGAAAGAGGAGACATTACAACTGAAATACAAAGGATCATAAGAAACTACTATGAACAATTATATGCCAACAAATTGGATAACAGAAGAAATGGATAAATTCCTAGGCACATATAGCCTACCAAGACTGAAGTAGGAAGGAATAGAAAATCCAAACAGAAAAATAACAAGAAGATTGAACAAGTAATAAAAAGTCTCCCAACAAAGAAAATTCCAGGACCGACAGCTTTCACTGCTGAATTCTACCAAACATTTAAAGAACTAATGCCAATTCTTCTCAAACTCTTCCAAAAATGTGAAGTAGAGGGAATATTTCCAAATGTATTCTATAAGCCTAGCATTATCCTGATATTAAAGCCAGACAAGGACACTACAGGGAAAAAATATATACATCAATATCTCTAATAAACATCGATCCAAAAATCTTCAACAAAATATAAGCAAACTGAATTCCAGAATACATTAAAAGAATCATTCACCATGATCAAGTGAGATTTATTCCTGAGATACAAGGATGGTTCAATACATGCAAATCAATAAATGTGATACAACATATTAACAAAGTGAAGAATAAAAATAATACGATCATCTCAATGGATGCACAGAAAACATCTGACAAAATTCAACACCTTTTCATAATAAAAAATCTCAACAGATTAGGCTTAGAGGGAATGTACCTCAACACAATAAAGTCTATATATATAAAACCCATAGCTAAAATCATTCTCCATGGTGAAATGTCAAATGCTCTTCCTTTCAGATCAGGGATAAGACAAAGATGCCCACTCTCACCCTTTCTTTTCAACATAGTACTTAAGTCCTAGCCACAGCAATTAGGCAAGAGACAGCAATTAAAGGAATCCTAACAGAAAAGGAAGAAGTCAAATTATCTCTATTTACTGATGACATAATCTTACATGTAGAAAACCCTGAAGATGCCACCAAAAAACTGTTAAAACTGATAAATAAATTCAATAAAGTTGCAGTATATAAAATCAACATACGAAAATCAATAGTGTTTCTATATACTAATAACGAGCTAATACAAAAAGGAAATTAGTAAAACATTTGCAATAGCAACAAAAAATTAAATACTTAGGTATAAATGTAACCAAGGAAGTAAAAAAACTTGTATACTGAAAACTATAAAATACTGATGAAACAATCTGAAGAAAACACAAATACATGAAAAGATATCCTGTGTTCATGGACTAGAATTAATACTGTAAAAATGTCCACATTGCCCAAATCTACAGAGTCAATGCAATCTCTATCAAAATACCATCAATCATTCTTCACAGAATTTTTAAAAATCTTAAAATTATATGGAACCAAAAATGAATCCAAATATCCAAAGCAATCCTGAGCAAAATGAACAAAGCTGGAGGCATTACATTATCTGACTTTAAAATACCTTACAAAGCTGTAGTAATCGCAACAACAATGATATTGGTATAAAACTAGACACATGGACCAATGGAAAAAAATAGAGAACCAAGAAATAGGACAGATTCACAGCCACTTGATCTTCCACAAGCCATCAAGAACTTACACTGGAGAAAGGACTCACTCTTCAATAAATGGTGCTGGGAACATCAGCTATCCATATGCAGAAAACTGTACCCCTATCTCTCACCATATATAAAACCAATTCAAAGTGGATTAAGGACTTAAACACAAGACTCCAAACTATAAAATACTAGAAAAAAACCCATGGAAAATTCTTGGGGACATTGGTTTAGATAAAGAATTTATGACAAGATCACAAAAGATAGGTAATAAACCAAAAATAGACAAATAGGACTTAATTAAACTAAAAAGCTTCTGCACAGCAAAAGACATAATCAACAGAGTAAAGAGACAACCTGTTGAATGAGAGAAAACACAAACTATTCATCCAACAAGTGACTAATATTCAGAATATATAAGGAACTCAAACAATTCTACAGGAAAAACAAATAGTCCCATGTGAAACTTGGCAAAGGATATGAATAGATATTCGCAAAAGAAGATACATAAATAGCCAATAGGTATATGAAAAAATGCTCAATGTAACAAATCATCAAAGAAATGCAAATCAAAACCACAATGAAATATTCTCTTACCATAGTCAGCATGGCTATTATTAACGAAAGGTAACAGATGTTGGTGAGGATGATGAGAAAAGTGAACAGTGTTAGTGGGAATGTAAACCAGTACAACCACTGTGAAAAATAGTATGGAGATTTCTCAACAAACTAAAAACAGAAGTACCATTCAATCCAGCAATCCCACTACTGAGTATCTATCCAAAGGAAAAGAAATCAATATATCAAAGGGATACCTGCACTAGCAAGTTTATTGCAGCACTATTCACAATAGCAAAGATATAGAATCAACCTAAGTGTTCATCAACAAATGAATGGATAAAGAAAATGTGGTCCATATACACAATGAAATCCTACCCAGCCGTAAAACAATTGAAATCATGTCATCTGCATGGATGGAACTGGAGGTGGTTCTCTAAAGTCAAGTCAGCCAGGCACAAAAAGACAAGTAGTACAAGTTCTCACTTATATGTGGGAACTAAAAAATTTGATCACATGGAGGTAGATGGTGGAAATACAGGTAACAGGGTCTGGGAAAGGTGAATTAGGAGGAGGAAGGAGGATGAAGAGAAGTAGGTTAAAGGGTGAAAACATTCAGTAAGATAGAAGGAACAAATTCAACATTTGACAGCAGAGTGCAGTGACTATACTTAAGTTGGGTGGTAGACACCATAAATAACCTGAATTGAACACTATGCATTATATAGAAATGTAAAAAACCTCACATAAGCCAGGCGTGGTGGCTCACGCCTATAATCCCAGCACTTTGGGAGGCTGAGGCAGGCAGATCATGAGGTCAGGAGATCAAGACCATCCTGGCCAACATGGTGAAACCCTGTTTCTACTAAAATACAAAAAATCAGCTGGATATGGTGGCGTGCGCCTGTAGTCCCAGCTACTCGGGAGGCTGAGGCAGGGGAATCGCTTGGACGCAGGAGGCGGAGGTTGCAGTGAGGCGAGATCACACAACTGAACTCCAGCCTGGTGACAGAGCAAGACTCTGTCAAAAAAAAAAAAAAAAAAAACCCTCACATGTACCCCATACATTTGTACAGATTAAATAAATAAATAAGCAAATGGAGCAAAATGCTAACAACAGGTAAACCTGGGTAGAGAGCATATGTTCTTCTTTGTACTACTTTGTACTTTTCAGCAAGTTTGAGATTATTTTCAATTACAAAGTTTAAAATGATTTAAAAATGAAAATGACCATCATCCATGGTCAGAGAAGTTCAAAGTAAAAGAGTATTACATACCATTTAAAACTTTTTGGCAATAAAGTATGAATTCTTTTTCTCCTTCATTTAACTGTCATTGCTTTCATTGTAGTGGTGGTGGTTTCTTTGAGTCAAGGCTTCACTCTGTTGTCCATGCTGGAGGGCAGCGGCACAGTCATACCTCACCAAAGCCATGACCTACCAGGCTCAAGCAATCCTCCCACCTCAGCCTCCTGAGTAGCTGGTACTACAGGTGCATGCTGATACAACCTGCTAACCTTTTTTTTTTTTTTTTTTTTTTTTGAGACGGCATCTCACTCTGTCTCCCAGGCTGGAGTGCAGTGGCTCAATCTTGGCTCACTGCAAGCTCTGCCTTCCGGGTTCACGCCATTCTCCTGCCTCAGCCTCCCGAGTAGCTGGGACTACAGGTGCCCGACACCACCCCCAGCTAATTTTTTCTATTTTTTGGTAGAGACGGGGTTTCACCGCGTTAGCCAGGATGGTCTTGATCTCCTGACCTCGTGATCTGCCCACCTTGGCCTCCTAAGTGCTGGGATTACAGGCATGAGCCACCGCACCTGGGCCCTGCTAACTTTTTAATATATATATATATATATATTTTTTTAGAGATGGGGTCTTGCTATGTTGCCCAGGCTGGTTTTGAACCCCTGGCCTCAAGCAATCCCCCTGTCTCAGCCTCCCGAAATGCTGAGATTATGTCCATAAGCCACCACACCAGGTGCACTTTATTCTAAATGAAAAGTTTTGGGGACAACAATTCTAAATTAGATTGCTTAACAGATAAGAATAAATGGCAGATTGATGTTTTTACAAAAATGCCTCGAGGAACTGAATGCAAATCTCACTGGAGTGCTTGAGCACTAACCAAAGATCTTTTACCGTACTCTTAGGTCACTGTCTAACATTCTTGAAGAGAATACACACTTTCGGGTAGACATGAGCCCAGTAAACTTTAACTCGATTTGGCAACTAAGATATTGCTGATCTGTCTAATTTTGACTGTGATAGCACTGGACAGGCATTGAATGTAATTCTAGTCCTTGCAAAGAACACAGCAGATTTTGGCATTCTATACATATGCAATATTAATGGGACCTTAGGGCTAGAAGGGACCTTGAGAGGTCCTTTAGGGTGCCTTGCTCCCTCACAGCATCTTACATTGAATGTATCTTAGGAAGGCCTCAGGAAGGGGGTCCCTTACCTTTCACAAAGGAGCTTACCAACCATCACTGGTTACTGGCAGGAATGATTTTTCCAAATTAAACTTAAACCTATGGTTCTACAGTTGCACATGCAGTAGAGATCAACAAACAGCTGCTGACCATACTTGGCATAATAGCTCTTCACAGACCTGAAGACACTTAACAACTCTACAACTTTCCATCCGGGGAAAATGATCCCAGGACTTTTCTTCATCTGTCTAATTTTCCAACTCCTCTGAGAGGCACTCCCCAGAATTTTCTCTGAATTATCTTTAGGCATGGTAGCCCCAGCTGGACCCAGAGATGAACATTAGTAAATTCTTCCAGAGTCTCACATGAACCAAAGGGCATTCAATCTTAACTCCTGATATGTAAACTTGAAGATGTCATTCCTTTTTGTTTTTCTTATTTTCGCTTTAAGTATATTTCATATTGTAAATGCACCTTAATTTTAACTGAGTTTTGGGGCTACTTTGTACCACTCCTTTAAATTTGTTTTCTTGGCCAGTATTCTCTTGCCTTTAGAAGAAACAATATCATAAAGTAGAAAGGTCTCAGATTTTGGGCAACTGATGAGACTGGGTTCAAATTCCAGCTTTGTCCTTTTAAGCTGTGAGGAAGAACTCATATGGACTTCAGGTCTAGCTAAGATAAAGTTAGTAAAGCAGCAATTACAGTGCGTAGCACATACTAGGAATTAAAGAAATACAACTATTCTGATTATAACAATCATTATTGAGAATGCTAGCAAGTCCATCCTCTAGCATACAAAACTGTGTTTGCCTCTGAGCTCTTTATTTTAATGTGGCCTCAAATACTCACGCCCAACACAGCCACTTTACTCCCAATCTCAGTTATGACCCAAGCTCTCCTGACTAAAAAGACCAGATGGCTACTCTATTCCAGTTCTTCTTGGCTCTTGTGATTCAATTTTGTCTCCCAATTTTGGCCTTTTTGCTTTTGACATTATTTGCTTGTATCTGAGCTTGATTTTCCTCTGCTTTGAGCCTTCAATGTTTTCTGAGGATTTAGGTTCCCATTCACCCTTTGGCTCTGTCCCTACAAGAGAAAGTACTTGTATATTTTATCCCAAACTCTCAAGAATTCAGACAGTAAAAAACAGAAAAACTTCAAAGATAATGCACTTCATTATCAGCACATGATTTAATCGTATGAATTAAACAATGATTCAAATTCCAGTTGTGCTATGTATTATCTGCGTGGCTGCAGAAAGGGTGTCTAACCATTCTTATACCCAGTCTACACATCTGCATAGAGGAAATAAAAAATGCATACTGGGTTGTCATGATTAAGTGGGGCTCACAATATGAACACAGCTTCATAAGTTAACAGGTTCCCTTAAAGTCATCACTTTTGTCTCTCCTACCCCCTTGAGTAGAATAGATCGATGAAAAACAAGAATAAATACACCCTGAATTCTCTATTTCTGGCAAAACTATAAAATAGATATTATTCACAGACTCCAAAATATGTGGAGAGGTATCCAAAAGCCAATGAGATCATGCACAAGCCACTTGGTGAAGGTGACAAAGAGCATGAAAAATAAGAGTGCTCAGCAATAGATAAGCTTGAGAAGCAGCAGCCAAAATACACTTCATAAAGATGAGGGACTTGTTCGGAAGCACAAAATCTATTTCCTTTGTTTGAAATAACAAACGTGAGAACAGGTTTAAGCTGGTTGCTGGCAGAAGCGCTCCTATACACGGTCTGTTCAGAGAAGCAGAGTAGGCCGGGCTATGTAAAGAATAACACAGGACTTCTGGTTCCCAAAGGATATAGAAAATGACAATAGACTATTGTTTGCACCTTAACAAATACACAAGCTGGAGAAGCCACAAAATCATAGTTTTGAAAACCTATCAGAAAGCTGGTGACACAAAGACACCTAAAGAAACTACATTCCAGAATATCATGAACCTTTTTCTTAAAGCGAAGAGAGCCACAGCTGTTCTCATTCCTGGTGGAGTGGGGGAAACCTCCACAGATCTAAGTAAGAAGAAACCAGCCAAACTTCTGGCAAACTTTAAAGGGCTGCATCAGAGCTGGCACAATAGATTAGGATCTCAAGGAGCCTGAGCCACAGAGTGAGGTAATAGGGTCAACCAGCCAATGCTTTTTCCTATAGTTCATCATTGAGTGCTCAGAGCATGGTAAAAGAGCTAAAAGAGACACCCCCTGGGTCATGAGAGACTTCTCCCAATTTTAAGCCAGCCCTCTGAAGGAGGGGTGCAAGGCAGCAGAACTAAAGGAAGTCCATGCTAAGTGCTCTGAGATCTTGGTTATTGTATAGGCTTGAGGGTGGAGGTAGGGGGCAGAAGAGCTGATGGAAACCTATCTAACGCATTCTGGCATTTCAGCCACCAAAAGTTAGAGTGGAAGAGGGGCACAGAAGGGCTGAGAGAAAATATTCTGAGGCATTCAGAATCTTCAAAGGGTATAAGGCAACTACATTTCTAAGGCTTAGTCTATGCAGCAGGGCAGAGAGAACTGTCTCAAGGTGCACAAAGCCAGGAGAATATAGGCAACTTGCCAGAAACCCAAAAAAGCAGTGGTGCTGTAAAGCACAGGAAAATCTCCCTCAAATTAAAAGGCTTGAGGCTCAGCTGAAAAGCAGAACGAGATCTCTGAAAACTCGCCAGCATTTGGAACTTAAGCGATGCTGAAAGGAGAATCCTAACCCCAGCCTAAAGACATCTGAATTAAACTGAAGCTAAAAAAAGCCACACACACAGTGCAACTGAAGATCAGATTGACTTAACCCTTCCTTTCTGGATGCCTGAAACAAAAGTAAAACTTTATTCAAAACCAAAAAAGCCAAAACAACTGCTCCCCTGCTGCATTCTCTACTGTACTTTTATATCAAAAACTTGACATATAATCAAAAATTCCAAGATGCATGAAGAAGCAAAATAAAAAAAATTTTGAAAACCCCACAAAAACCCAAACAATACAACTTTAAATACAGAAAGAAGAGAAGGAAACTGTCAAACTAAAATTCAATATCCAGTGAATATATCATTCAAACATGATGGTGAAATAAATAAATGTTTCAGACAGATAAAAGCTGCGAGAATTTATCTCCTACAGAACTACCCAGAGGTACTAGAAATGCTAAAACCAGTTCTTTACCTGAAGAGGAATGATACTCAATGGAAATGAGATTTGCAAGAAGGAAAAAAGAGTTCCAATAAGAGTAAATACTTGGGTAAATATAAAAGACTTTTTCTAAGCATATGTCATGAATCTCATAGCATATGTAGAAGTAAAATAGAAGACAACAACAGCAAAATGGTGAGAGACAGGTGAACGGAATTCCAGTGTGTAATGTCTACATTATCCAGGAAGTAATATGATACTGTTTGAAAGTAGACTGCAAAAACCCAAAGACTCACATTGTACTCTCCACAGGAACCACTAAAACATAACACGAAATGGCATAGTAGCCCCTCTCATCTGTGGGGGATGTATTCCAAGACCTCCCTGTGGATGTCTGAAATCTCAGATAACAAACACCAAACCCTATATATACTACAGTTTTCCCTACAGTCATGTGCTGCTTAATGTTTCGGTCAATGACGAACCACACATATAAAGGCAGTCTCATAAGATTATAGCACCACATTTTTAGGGTACCTTTTCTATAATTAGATATCTTTAGGTACACAAATATGTATCATTGTGTTACAATTGCCTACAGTCTCCAGTACAGTAATATGCTGTACAGATTTGTAACCTAGAAACAACAGGCTAGACCATCCAGGTTTAAGTATACTCTAGGATGTTCACACAATGAAATGGCAACGACACATTTCTCAGAACATACTCCTGTCGTTAAGCAACACATGACCGTACATACATACCTATTATTAAATTTATTTTATCAATTAGGCACAGCAAGAGACTAACAACAATAATACGGTATCTTATTACACTATACTACAGATAGCTGAAACCACAGAAAGTGAAACTGTAGATAACGGGGGACTACTATATAACTAAAATTTTAATAATTGAGAGAGAACAGAATATTAAAAACTATGTGATTTAAATTAGCCAGGCGTGGTGGCACACACCTGTAGTCCCAGCTACTCAGGAGGCAGAAGTGGGAGGATCGCTTGAGCCTGGGAGGTTAAGGCTTCAGTGAGCCATGGTTACACCACTGCATTCCAGCCTGGGTGACAGAACAAGACCCCATCTCAAAAAAGAAAAAAAAATTATGTGATTTGCCCCACAGAAGGCAAGAAGTAAGCATGAAAGTAACAAAAAACAAGCATATACCATAGTTTATGCACAGCCACATATATATCAAGTATATCTCAATAAAGCTGTTTTTCAAAAAAAGACAATAAAGTGACCACTAACACTACTATTATTTAACATTTTACTTTTTTTTTTTTTTTTTTGAGACGGAGTCTTGCTCTGTTGCCCAGGCTGGAGTGCAATGGCGGGATCTCGGCTCACTGCAACCTCCGCCACCCGGGCTCACACCATTCTCCTGCCTCAGCCTCCTGAGCAGCTGGGACTACAGGCACCCGCCACCACACCCGGCTAATTTTTTTGTATTTTTAGTAGAGACGGGGTTTCACCGTGTTCGCCAGGATGGTCTCCATCCCCTGGCCTCATGATCCGCCCGCCTCGGCCTCCCAAAGTGCTGGGATTACAGGCGTGAGCCACCGCGCCCGGCCTGAAACACTAGCAAACATGATTAGATTAGTAAAAGAAGTTAGAAGCACAAAATTGGAAGGGAAGAGGTAAAACCATCATTACTTACAGATGATATAATTGTATATCTCAAAAATCCAAGAGAATAAACTGAACTGCAAACAATAAGTGAATTTAATAAGGTAGCATGCTACAAAATTAAAATATAGAAATCAAGTCATACAAACAACAACCAGTGAGAACATATAGTGGAAGAAAAGTCCTCATTTAAGGTAAAAACATAAAAGACAATCAACCAGGATTAAACTTAATTTTTTATAATCCTGAGGTAAAAAAATCCTTTGCAACTATGACTCTAAAAGCATAACCATATAAGATTAATAATTTCAACTATATAAAAAACAAAAATGTTTGGCAACATATAGAATAAATACAGGATAAATTTAGTGTTTGATTAAATGAAAGACAAATAGTAAACTGGAAAAATACATGCAGATTTGATCTTTGATAGGGAACAATCTTCAAAGCATTAAAAAAAATTATAGAACTTAACAAGAGAAATCAACAACCAATCCCCACACCTCCCCCACCAAAAAAAACTAGCAAAGCATAAAAACAGTTTCTGAAAACATATAAAAAGACATTCGTTCTTGCTCATAAAAGCTAATAAAAACTACAGTGACCTCCCCTTTACTCCTATTAGTTAACCAATATTCTTCATTTTATAACTGATAATTCAATTTGCAAGTAACCAATATCTCCATGCAATGCCAGGAGGACAACTATGAAAGAATGATCAATATTGTAAATCCACATATTCTTGGAAGAAGTAATTCTACTTCTTATGAAAAATGTCCATATGAAAAATGACATAGTTGAAAGTTATTCATTTCAGCAGCATGTGCAATAGCAAAAGCTAATTCACATGGATTTGGTTAAATAAATTTGGTACATCCATACAATGGGTGCATTAAGCTATAAAAAAAAAGAATAAAAAAGCTCTTTACGTATCGATATGGAAAGTTTTCCAAGATCAACTGGAAAAGCAGGGTGTAAAATAGTGTGTATAGCATATGCTGTCTTTTGTGTGATGTGCCATTTTGTTGTTGTTTAAAGCAGGGTTGGGGGAGAATGTACGTTTGTATTTGCTTGTGTATATTTAAAGAGAATCTGTAAAGATACACAAGAAATTCACAGCAGTAGTTACCTGGGTTGGAGGTTTGGGAGGAGGTTGGAATGGCAAACTGGGATAGGGAACAGAAGTGGAAGGGAGACTTTTCCCTGTACATCTTTATCATCAACATAACTTTAATCATTTTCATCATACTGGCAGAACCATCTCTAGCATCTGCTAGGTAAGTTTTCCAACAATGCAACAAGAACTTCAAGTTGTAGTTTTAGTACAACTTTTCAGCAGTATAGTTTAACTGATGGGGAAATTTCAGGCATGAGTTTAAGAAAAGTTCCAAAACAGTGAGATCTTTTGGACCATGGAGCAGTTTCTCAAGGGAAAAAGAAGGAATCCCCATGTTTGACTCATTTTGTAAAGTGGCAGAATGCTGAAACCTGTGCCATGGAGAACAATCACACTTTGGCCCATTTAAGAAGGAATAAAGAATCCAGTGAATCTTATCCATCCCGTTTCTGCAGATCTATGACATCATACATACATGCATTGGGTAAAATAAGAAATGGTAACTAATGGCCCAAGAGATTACAACAGAAGTGCACTAGTTCACATAGATAGCAACAAGCAATAAAACTTTCAAAACTGACCAATTAATGACACCAGATGATTTCTATCACATACTCCACAATAATTAAACATTAATAAAATGGTTGTCCTCTTAAAATTTCTACCAAAGCCACCATCTGTTAGTTGAAGAAAACTTAGAAACTTTATTTAAAGAAGACATTTGCTCAAAATCAAAATTTTAATTTTAGATTTCACTAATTACAAAATTAGTAACTTACCAAAGGAGCATCTTCTGTCTTCTTAGGAAAAACAATAGGCAGCAAGAAAATGTGTTTGCTTTCTTTCAGAAGTGAGAGAAAGCCTAAGCAATTGAAATAAAAAGCACATTCTATATGATGTTAAGTGAAATAAGACAAGCACATGAAGGCAAATATCACATGTACTAATTCATATGTGGGAGCTAAAAAGGTGGAACTCATGAAGATGGAGAACAGATCGGTGGTTACCAGAGGCGTAGAAGGGTAGGGGGAGAGGAGGATGAAGAGAGGTTAATTAATGGAAACAAATATAGAGTAAGATAGAAAAAAATAACACCTGGTGTTCCATAGACCAGTAGAATGACTACAGTTAACATGAATCTACTGTACATTTCAAAATCACTAGAAGATAATAATTAGAATGTTCTTAGCATAAAGAAAAAATATTTAAGGTGATGGACATCCCAATTCCCCTGATTTGAAATATATAAAATTATCACATGTACCTTGAAAATATGCACATCTATTATGTATCAATAAAAACAAACAAACACACTCCAAACTTCTATAAAACCCTTTATTTTGTTTGTTCCTAAAGAATCCCTATGCAAAAACATGGAAATCAGTTACTTGAAGGATACCAACACTAGACACAGAATAATGAAAAAGAAGTCAAAGTTAATTATGATAAAATAAAGAAGTTTAATCCTAAATTACCATTTTTAAAAAGCACACAGGGTTATATAGGGTTAGAGTTTACACTTTCTTAAAAAGGTCATGATCTCCCCATCCTTGAGGAAGCTGGGGACATTTGATTCCAGGGCTAGAGCCAACTGTAATAAAGATATAGTCATGCTTCTGGTCATAAGCATGAGCTTGGGGAGAAAATGAAGAGAGATGCATATAAATCCAGTTCACTTTTAGCAAAATAATTCAAAACGCATGACCTGATGACAGTGGGTCCACAGTCATGTTCACGTAAGAAATTCAACACAAACACCTGCAGGCATCCTTCTAATATATCATGTTTATCATACTGGTTAATCATTCAATTCTATTTGATTTAATGTCTTCCTTTTTTGGTAGGGGTTGTTGACTGGAAGGTCACAGATATAACCGCAACACAGATAACAACAAGCAAATATGAATATCTAATTTATCTAGAATAAATTAAAAAATTATAGTAGATTTAAAAAGAGTAAGAAGCTGGGCACAGTGGCTCACGCCTGTAATCTTAACACTTTGGGAGGACGAGGTGGGAGGATTTGCCTAGGCTTAGGAGTTCGAGACCAGCCTGGGCAACATGGTGAAACCCCGTCTCTACAAAAAATTAGAAAAAAAAAAATTAGCTGGGTGTGGTGGCACGCACCTGTGGTCTCAGTTACTCAGACTGCTGAGGTAGGAGGATCGCTTGAGTCCAGGAGGTCGAGGCTGCAGCGAGCCATGACCATGTCACTGCACTACAGCCTGGGTGACAGAATAAGACCTTGTCTCCAAAAAAAAAAAAAACAAAAAAAGTAAGGATTCTAGGGAACATGGGCAGAGAGATATTTTGCTGCTTAACTTCAAGGCTAACTAACCACTTTATGTTTATTGGTAAAATAGCACGGAGGATATAATATTATACAAACTTGAGGGCATAAGATCATAGAAAATGAAGTAAATGTCAACTTTAACATTTCCCACATACAAACTGTGCTATTCTAAACTCATGCATTATCCCTTTTAAGAAAGAGCTACATTTTAATTTCAGGCATTATTTTAGAAAATAAGTTGCTCCATTATCCCCAACAAACAAAAACAATCTGACTATTCAATTTAAAAGCGAACATGAAAACTTTAGTGTAAAAGTTTTAGATTTCTGAAGGCTGGAGGTTGGGGAGGGAGTAGCAAAAATGTTTTTACTTCCAATTAGTAATTAAATTACATAGAGTCCTTTTAAAGCATGACTATTAATATTGTATTCTTAAAAATCAAAGTATGTAAAATGTTGATCAGAAGTGGAATTTTAGAATATCTACTTTCTTACTTCATTTTTTTCTTTTTGTTCATTTTTTTGTAAACATCTTTTAAGAACTTTAACAATTTACCTTAAGAGAGAAGAGAAAGATTTAAATTTACTAAAATAGTTTACCATGAAAGACCAGAAATATTGGAATTTCAGTTGTAAAACTGAAAATGTTATGATGACATAAAATAAGGATTACCACTAGTTTTGGGGAGAAAATTATATTATTTAATAAAAGCACAAAGTTTTATTGACCATCTTGTACTCAGACCAAAAAATATAACAAATCTAAATAAGATTACAGGTATGGGGTTCTGTATTCATCCGTTTCTTCATTTAACAACAACGTGTTGAGCAGCAGTGTATGCCAGATATTGTGTTAGTAATGAAACAGGTTCCTGAACTGTGAGCTCCTTGATACCAGGAAAGGCAGGCATAAAGACAAATAATTGCAGTAAGTGTAAACTTGACACACTAGAAAATGGAGGTTTATTTTGATACAGTCAAATAAAGGAAGGAACGAACTTGGTTGAATCAGGTCAAGAACAGCTTTACAAAGAAGAAGCTTGACCGGGGGCTCATATGCCAAGTAGTTTGTCAAGCAGGCAAGAAGGAAAGGAGAAACATTCCAGGATAAGGATATAGCGTGTATAAAATAACTGAGGCCTAAAACATGATGCACAACTCTAAACGGTGGTGCTTTAGCATGTATGGGCAAAGGGTGAAAGGAAAAGAATTGTTAGAGAAAACAGTAGGTAAAAGGGAAGGGTCCAACACAGGAGGCCTTAAAAGGCATAATCAAGAGTCCAACATTGATCTAGGAGAAGCAAACTCAGATGCCCACAGGAGGGAGGCCAACAATAAAAGTGGGTGAAATGGCAGGTGACAGTGAGGACCCAGGCAAAGTATGTTCCACCCAGCGGAAAGCGACTTAGCTGTAGCTATTTCCAAATTTTCCAGATCTCTTAGAATTTCTGTAGAAACCCGAAATTTGAAAGCATGTGGTATCTCTCAATATTTTAGTGTTGGCAAACAATTTCTTTTTCTTTTCTTTTTGAGATGGAGTCTCTCTGTTGCCAGGCTGGAGTGAGTGCAGTGGCACAATCTCAGCTCACTGCAACCCCTGCCTCCTGGGTTCAAACGATTCTCCTGCCTCAGCCTCCCAAGTAGCTGGGACTTCAGGCGCAAGCCACCACACCCAGCTAATTCTGTATTTTTAGTAGAGATGGGGTTTCACCAGGATGGTCTTGATCTCTTGACCTCGTGATCTGCCCGCCTTGGCCTCCCAAAATGCTGGGATTACAGGCGTGAGTCACTGCGCCCGGCCTTGGCAACCAATTTCGATGTATGAAAAACACTGAACAGGGCAAGGATATCATGTCTTTTAGCTAGATTTGACTGGGTAGACTGAGGCTTTATGAACTCCTATAGGTACTGTAAAGTCACAAAAATAATAGTTTGATATAATCAGGTTTACGTTTTGAAGGAGTTTTCTCTCAACTCAAAGTGAAAAACAGACAGGAGGACTTGACTGAAGACAGAAGTCTCAGGCTTGTTTCTAAAGGTCAAGAGAGAGACCATGTGGCCCTCATTTAGAGAGCAACAGTGAAGAAGTGAAGATGGAGGGAGAGATATTCTAGAGGTGGAACCCATGAGATGTAGTGGGAGTGAGGGTAAGGCAAAGAAACACGTATGAAATGTCTTCAAGGTTTCTCATATGGGTAACTGTGTAGATGGCACATTAATCAGAATAACCAACATATGTGTTAACCAGCATAATAAATGCAGGAAGAAGAAATGCAGGAAGAAGAACAGGTTTTGGAGAAAAGATAATAAGTTTAATGAATTCAACTGGGAACACTGTATTTGAATGTCTGTAGGACTGGGACATGTGAAATGGACAATTGAAAAAATGGTACAGAATGTAATGTGAAAGTCTAGGCTAGAGATATAATTTTGAAGTCATTAATCTATAGACATTGGTGAAAGCCATAGGCATATGTAAAATTAACCAGAGAAAATAAAGAGATGACAAGTCGAAACAACAATGATGTGAAAATGCAAACATTAAGAAGAAGGCAGAAAAAGAGAATTCAATGGAGAGTGAGAACAGAGACCCAGGGGGAGGCCAAGGGAGTATAGAGTCAAGGAAGCTAGTTTCAAGAAGGGAGGGAACCAAGTGCTACATAGATGACAAGATAAAAGCTGGAGAAAGACCTGAGAAACAGGGATCATGTGTGACTTCAGCAAAGAAGTTTCAGAGGTGTAACATCTATCATAGTATTTCAAACAATACAATGTAAAAAAAGTTAAATACCCCAAGTTTTCCTTATATATATTTATTAAATGCCATATCTCCCCTTACCTATGTTGAAATATTTGTACAGGATACAGACTAGATAAGGCAACTTTTCCCAAAGCCTGGTTATTCCTTCATTTACTTTAAGCCTTTGCTGACATCTAGCAGATGCATGACTGATGGTACCATCCCTCCCACCCTGTTTCTCTTTAGACAAAACTCTCCTGGATAACATTTCAGTTCCAGTGGTGAAAATAGAATAATTCAGGTAGAGACACTTAGGAGGGAAGACATTTATTAAAGTGACAGGGTACCTGAATAGAGCACCTACCGCTTGAAGCAACAGCATTTCTAAGAAAATTGGTCATCTAAATATAATAACCCTTGGAAGTCACATGAACAAACGAACAAAAATGGTGGTCAAAACTCTAACTGTGTCCACTCAATCTTTATTTCATTTGAGCCCCATGTGAGTAAACTCAAAAATAGCAAATCAATAGTTACAATGAATGTATCCCACAATCTTTATTTGTTCTTTTCTGTTTAGTTTAAATATATCTGCAAATTACGGTCATTTTGCTCCTCTAAATAGTCACAGCACATTCTATAAATTTTTTTTAAGAAAGAAGATTTTACAAAAGTATCCAGGAACTCTAAGAAGTAAGGAAATCCCATTGAGCTCATTTGGTGGTGGTGGTGGTGGTGGTGGTGGTGGTGGTGGTGGTGAGATTAGTTTACCATGTGTTTGGAATCTGTGGATAAATCAAGTAAGAGGAAAACTATCCAACTTCAAACAAAATAAACCAACTTTAATGTTGTCACAGATTAAAGTATAAATATATATTAACATTTTATAAATCACAGAATAATAGCACTTCAGAATTATGAGACTCTTTAAGAATAACTTAACCTTATCCCCTTATGGATAAGGAAAATGCAGATTATGGTCTAATAAAATAGAAAGACCAATTCTTCAGTCAGTATAAACCTGGCTGGCTGCTGACAGAGACTTGTTTTAACTAAGAACTCAAGTGCATTCTGAATGCTTGGAGAGAAAGCATTTCTATGTAGGACATAATCCAGTGGAGAAAGGTCATACCAAAGAATATCAAATATTCTGAAACATAATGAAAATTATTTAGGGGTGATCTATTATAATATTTCATGGCATTTAATATAAACAGTGGGGAGTCAGCTGAAAATCATAGCATGATTTCTTATTTTAAGAACCATAACTTTGAGAAGAGGTTAATCAAGTATCTTTCATCCTTTCCCATAAGTAAAACTGGCACTAGTTTATGTGAGACTGTACATGAGAGATAAACTTTAACCTATTTACATATTCATCCAGGTCTGTTTTCTAGAGCTGGAAAATATAATACGAAAATGGTAAAGTAAGGTGAATCAGTAATTAAATGGTGTCACTCAGTACACGGAGTAACCAAGAGTGGTTTGTGGGTTTACAACTCAGAAAAGTCTCAAGCCAAAGAAACCATCTCTCTTGGAAAGTTTGGCCTAATTTAGATTATATTTTACTCTGAAATTGAGCAAGTTAGTGAAAAACCAACCTAATTTGTATCAGACAAAAATAATAGTTAATATATCTTTTGAGCTTACTATGGATCAGGCATTATTCTAACAGCTGTGAGTGTGTGTGTGTGTATGTTAATTTACTCTTCACAATAATCCTTTGAGGCAGATATTATTTCCATTTTACAGATAGGAAAACCAAAGCATAGAGATTAAATAATTTGACCAAGTTCAAACAGAAAACAAGTATCAGAGCAAGAACTTAAAATCAGGCAAAGCTTCTAAAGTTATATCACTTTATTTTTTATTTATTTAATTTTTTTTTTTTTTTTTTTTTTGAGACAGTGTCTCACTCTGTCACCCAGGCTGGAGTGCAGTGGTGTGATCTCAGTTCACTGCAACCTCCACCTCCCGGGTTCAAGTGATTTGCCTGCCTCAGCCTCCCGAGAACCTGGGATTACAGGTGCTTGCCACCATGCCCGGCTAATTTTTGTAATTTTATTAGAGACAAGGTTTCACCATTTTGGTCAGGCTGGTCTTGAACTCCTGGCCTTAGGTAATCCGCCTGCGTCGGCCTCCCAAAGTGCTGAGATTACAGATGTGAGCCACTGCACCCAGCTGTAAATCACTTTATATAACCAATCTAGTCACATGTCCTCATATGTTTCCCTTCTATCACCATTACCTCTACCCCCTATTGCCGAAGAAAGAACAGCTAGCTTGTTTATTTTTTATTTTTAAGGCAACTTATTTTAAACATTGGTACAACTGGCAGTTGCATTGGTTAGAAATAAAAGAGGCATAAAGAAAACTCTGCTGAAAAATATTTTTAAGTGGTTGTGACCACATATACATTCAGAGTAAACTTATGTTCTTAGTGGAAACAGTCCTTTGTCAGCAGCACACCAGGTTCACATTGACTGAAAAACTGCAGTGCCCATTTTCATCATCTACATTATCAAGAGCATTGAATGGGTTACTGATAAATATTTGCTTAAGTGAAATGAACCTAAAACTGAATTTGTTTAATAAAGCAATAATTTTGTCTTTAATAATCTTCATGTATAAATTTTTTTTTCTTTTGAGATGGAGTCTTGCTCTGTTGCCCAGGTAGGAAGCCCGATCTTGGTTCACTGAAACCTCTGCCTCCCAGCTTCAAGCGATTCTTCTGTCTCAGCCTCCCAAGAAGCTGGGACTACAGGTGCGCATCACCACGCCTGGCTAATTTTTTGTATTCTTAGTAGAGATGGGGTTTCACCATGTTGGCCACGCCGGTCTTGAACTCCTGACCTCAAGTGATCTGCCTGCTTCAGCCTCCCAAAGTGCTGGGATTACAGACATGAGCCACTGCACTTGGCCCAATCCTTCCATATAAATATTTCAGTAACTGTGGTTAGAAATGATCAAGTCAGGCTTTATTTTTATTTTGTTTAGAGATGGGGAATCTCCCTATTTGCCCATCCTGGTCTTGAACTCTTGGCTCAAGTGATCCTTCCACTTAGGCCTGGCCTCCCAAAGTGCTGGGATTACAGGTGTGAGCCATCGCACCTGGCCAAGTCAGGCTTTAAAGGGATTTGCTGAATCTTCGGTCCTACCACCCAACCTACAGGTTCTTGTCAAGGTTAACAGTGACCATCATGCTGACAATCTAATAGATACTTTTTTATGTCTTCCTTTCACTCAGCTTCTCAATAGTATTTAACTTGGTTAAACTGCCCTCTTTTCTGAAATAGTCTCTTCTGTAGAAATGATCTTCCTCATTAGTAGCTTTTTGTCATAATTCAATTCAAGTCATTGAATTGAACTCTAAATACAATTCTAAATTCTACTTGAACTCTACAATTCCTGCGAGCTTGGTCAAGAACTCTCTTCTCTCCGTAAGTATCCCCATTTATTTCTGAAGCTTTACATAATATCTATATGCTGATGTCAAAATTGTTTTAACTCAGTTTCTCCTCTGAACTCAAACTTGATAAATCTCACTGGCTATTTAATTTCTCCACTGGGATGTATCTGAGGTATCTCAAATTTAAAACACCTCAAGTGAATTACTGATTCTACAACAACTATTCCCCTACCAAAATAAACAAAAAAACAACTTGCCCCACCCCTAGTCTTTCCCAACTTGATTAGGTCGTGCCATCCCTTGAAACACCTCGTCATTCAAGATAGAGACTTGGGACTTTATCCTTAATTCCTTCTTGAGAAACATTCAGAGATTGAATTAAAGAATCCCTCCCTTACAGCGAAAGCAAATGAGGAAAAGCATTAACAGTTATTAAATTTAGGTAGAGGTACACGGGCAATTGTACCCTTCTTCCCACTTTTCTATATGCTTGAAGGCTTTCAAATAAAAATTTATGGAGAAACTTTTTTTTAATAATAAAAAAAAGACCATTGCTGAATTCTTGCCATCAATGAAAAACGGACCACTGGCATGTGATTCGTATTACTGACCTAATTTTTCTAAAGCAAAAACACTGTAGTAAAACATTCAAACCTCTTCAATGCATCTAGAAAGACACGTTTCCATCAGTTTGTGCATTTCATATACCTTAAACAATTACCGAGACCTTAAAAGCATTTGAGTTACTACTGAAAAAAAAAAAAAAGCTCCGATTCTTAGCCTCCCAAGCGTATTTTCAAATTTTATTATAGCCCAATATGAACATTAATCTGGGCAATAATATAGAAAATGTCCACAGGTTTAAATTTTAAAAGCAGCCAGCTGGTAGGGGAAAATTTAGAGCTTTAAACACTTGTCTTAAGAAAGAAAGAAAGATCTGGCTGGATGCAGTGGCTCAATGCCTGTAATCCCAGCACCTTGGAAGGCTGAGGCAGGTGGATCACTCGAGTTCAGGAGTTCAAGACCATCCTGGCCAACATGGTGAAACACCGTCTCTATTAAAAATACAAAAATTAGCTGGGCGTTGTGGCAGGCACCTGTAATCCCAGCCACTCGGGAGGCTGAGGCAGGAGAATCACTTCAACCTGGGAGGCAGAGGTTACAGTGAGCTGAGATGGTGCCACTGCATTCCAGCCTTGGCAACAGAGCAAGGAAAGAAGGAGGAAAGGAGGAGAAAAGGGAGGTGGGGGAGTCTAAAATCAATAATCTCACTTCTAGAAAAGAAGCTAGAAAAAGAAGAGCAAATGAAACCTGGAGTAGGTAGAATAAGGAAATAAAAATCAGAGCCAAAATCAATAAAACAGAAAACAGATAAATAATAAAATAAAAGAAACCAAAAGTTGTTTTTAAGACACAAAAGTTACAAAATCACGAAAAGAAAAGGAGACAATTGTTACAGACACTACAGAAATCAAAAAGATTATAAAGGAATATTATGAAGAATTTATTGTCAATAAATCAGAGAACTTAGATGAAGGGCACAAATTGCTAGAAATATATAAATTATAAAGATAGACTCAAAAGACAATAGAATATAAGAAGTAACAAAATTAAATTAGTAACACAATCTTTTCACACAAAAAGCTCAGACCCAAGTGGCTTCACTAATGAGTTCTATCAAACATTTAAGAAAGAAATAAACAACCCTACACAAAATCATCATTAGAAAACAAAGGAAGAAACACTTCCTAACTCATTCTATGAGACTAGTATTACTGTGATGTAAATGTCAGATAAAGATACGACAGGAAAACTCCTAGACCAATATCCCTGTGTAAACAGAGATGTAAAAATCCTTAACACAATGTAAGTAAAACACAGCAACATATAAGGAGGGTTATACACTATTACAAAGTAAAATTTATCCTATGAATACAAGGCTGGTTTAACATCTAAAAATCAATTAATGCAATATATATTAACACAAAAAAGGGCAAAAACATCATGATCATCTCAACAGAATGAAATAGCATTTGATGAAATCCAACACCTATTTATAATATAGACCCAAACTAAGAATAAAAGGGAAATTCCTCAACCAGATAAAGGGCATTTACAAAACACCTGTAGCTAAAATCATTCTAATAGTGAAAATCAGAATACTTCCCCCTAAAATTGGACAAAAGCAAAGAAATCCATTCTTACCATTTTTATTCAATATTACATCAGTGTGTAGCCAGTGCAAAAAAGCAAAAATAAAAAATAAAGAAAAATTTAAAATTAAAGGTATACACATTGTAAAGAAGTAAAATTGTCTTTATTCACAGATGACATGACATTTTATGTAGAAAATCCAGAAGAATCAACAAAGAAAACTACTTGAAATATTAAAAGGTTTCAGCAAGGTTGCAGGATACAAGATGAATATACAAAAATCAATTGTATTTCTATGTAGTAACAATGAAAAAGGAAAGAATAAAACGTCATTCACAACACAATTAAAAAGAAAATATTTAGAAATAAATGTCACAAAAGAGGTACAAGACCTATATACTGAAAACTACAAAACATTGCTAAAAGAAATTAAAGAAAATTTAACTAAATGGATTGGAAGACTTAGTATTTTCAAGATAGCAATTTCTTCCATATTGATTTATCCGGATTCCATTCAATAAATTAATATAAAATTTCTAGAAAAGGCAAAACTACAGAACGAGGAAGCAGGAAAGCAGATCAGTGGTTGCATGGAATGGGAGTGGGAATGAGGACTGACTGCACATGATCGTGAGGGAGCTTCTAACAAGTGTCATAAAACTCAATTTTGGTTATGTCTGAACAACTGTATAAATATCCTTAAAAAATCACTGAATTGTATATTTATAATGAAAAATGTTATGCTATGTGAATTATAACTCAATCAATTTTTTTTTTTTGAGACTCTGTCACCAGGCTGGAGTGCAGTGGTGTGGTCTTGGCTCACTGCAACCTTTGCCTCCCAGTTTCAAGCCATTCTCCTGCCTCAGCCTCCCAAGAAGCTGGGCTTACAGGTGCCCTCCACCACGCCTGGCTAATTTTTGTATTTTTGGTAGAGACAGGGTCTCACTGTGTTGGCCAGGATGGTCTCGATCTCTTGACCTCATGGTCTGCCTGCCCGGGTCTCCCGAAGTGCTGGGATTACAGGCGTGAGCCACTGCACCTGGCCAATTTGGTATTTTTATAAAAAGTAGCTGGTCTATAGGAGAAATAGCTTTTATCTAAGAAATAAATCTGTTATAATATCAAAACAGTACTAGTGATTGTGGCAATTGCATTGATACACTGTGCAGAATTTGAGTATAAAAGAGCCTTAAGACTAACGTCAAAGGCTCCCCTTGTACCTTACATGATGTTTTTTGTTGTTATTGTTCTGAAAACACTTCAAAGTGTCCACAAATATCTATTAGTTTATGGTTTACTGAGTGACAACATTTTGGGACTGATCTAAAGATTCTATATACCCCTTATTGCCAAGAAAGTGGGGTGGAAAAGGAGAGACTGGAGATGACAGAAACTTCGTTAGTAATGGGAAGCATACAGCTGTCTTTTAAGAACATTATATCTAGTGAGGCAGTTCCCAACCTTGATCGAACATTGGAATCACCTGGGGAGCTTTTTAAAAAAAATCCCTGGGTCCTGGCTACACCTAGACCACCTAAACTAAAATCTCTGGTAGGGGATCCAAGCATCAGTAGTTGCTAAAGTTCTACAGGTGATTCCAATGTGCTGGCAAAATTGAGAACCACTAGCTGAGGGAAGAGGTGGAGGCTTAGGAACCTTTATTTTTATGCCCAACAGGCTCCTGGAAATGTGGTTTGGCATAGTTGCATTGTAGCACCTAGAGCTGCTGTACAACGTGGTGCAGTAGTTACCAGCCATATGTGATTACTGAGCACTTGAAATATGGATAGTCAGAACTGAAATCTACTGTAGGTGTAAAACACATACTGGACTCTGAAGACAAGAAAAAAGAATGTAAAATATCTCATTAAAATTTTTAGTATTTATTACATTTTGAAGTGGTAATATTTTGTTTCCAGCTATTAGGTTAAATAAAATATATTACTAAAATCAATTTCACCTCTTTCGTTTTGCATTTTTTGATGTGGTTCCTAGAAAACTTAAAAGTTACATATGTGGCTGCCATAACATTTCTATTGAACAGTGCTGATCTTCAGTCTTAAAAAGAATCACATCTCACAGCTCAAAGTGACCTTTAGAACCACCCGATACAATCTCTTCATTTTACAGATAAGGAAACTGAGGTCCAGAGAGAGAAAGTAACTGGCCTTACATGACACAGCTAGAAAGTGACTTCACTGAGATGAGTCAGGTCCCCTGACTCCTGCTGTCTATGCTTATTTCCATTACACTTCTTCAACGATTGTTAAAACAAAAATGCTCTATCATCTCCTCTCAAAATAGAATGTTTAATTTAATCAACTGGTACTGAAATATGTCCTTTTTATAGAGTACATTTTTTCCCTCTAGGATTTTGATGTAAGTCTCCTGCCTACAACTTCTCCTGAGTTTGGTGCCATACATTGAATGTACTACTCTTGTCATGAAATAAACCAAGGAAAATATAAAAAGATCAACTCTCACATTCCACTTTATACTGGGGAAAGGTGATATGTCAAAGGGCACTTGCAGAAACACCATAGAAATAAACTTAAGGGAAAGAAATTGGTAGGGGAGGGTGGGCAGGGGGGTTGAAACACAATGAAAATAATACTTTGTGTTCCTATTTTAAGTGCCTTTCTCAATGCTATATGCATAGCAGCTAGAGGCAAGCTGGAAAGCAGCCAGGTCCCGGCTGCCAGCAAAAATTTTGTCACCTCCTTTGAACATCTGAAGTATGTTTACCCAATAGATTTCATTAAATTACACTTCCATTAGGAAGCATACAATGTTGATACTCATCTCAAAGATCAAAGGGATCGCTAAGAGGCATGTCATCCTGCTCCCCAGCTGATTGCTATTTCTGGGCCAATCAAGGAAAGGAGCCAGAACAATACTTAGTTTAAAAAAAAAAAAAAAAATTGCAGCATCTCCCCAAGGACTATAGACTAAAAATCTGCAGCCCCATTATCAAAATGAGCATATCATTAATGACAATACACATACAGTGAGTTATTTTAATACAACTCCTACACAACAAACAAGCTGGATTTGGGTCATTAGCTGAATTTGTAAGACAGTATTTATGAGGGCTGAAAAACTCTTTAGTAAAAATACAAAGTTTAGAAGACTGAGAAAGAGTTTTATTACAAATGCAAGAGAAAAATGTAGTATTTATTAATTTCACTGTGACTTTCAATAAACCTACAGGTGAGCCAAACTGGAGATAGATATTTAATCACCGACAGGTTGTAAGACTTTTTTCACTATTTTGTTGTTGTTGTCGGACAATTTAAAAAGAAACAGCAGAAATACATCTATTTTAAAAAGGCAGAAATGATTCCATCTTGAGATCCAATGATTTATGATGAAAGCACTTAACTTCCAGGAAGAAGTAGCATCAATTTAGAAAGAAATAAGATCTAACCATTGAAAATTAGTAAATAAAAACAAGTCATCTGAACTGGGGAAAAATGTATCAGGTAAGTTTAACAGAGTTAAAAAGAAGACGGTATTAAAATGGCCCAAATCTTTTATTTAACGTTAGAATGGTGGCTCAGCAACAGCTCAGTTTTCTAAGCCTGATTTCAGGTAGTGGGAACTCTTCCAGTATTTTTTATTGTGAGGAATTTGCTCAAAATGGGATTAAAAAGGCAAAATTCAGTAAATGTTCATTCTATAAGCTCTTGTAGTAAAGGTAAATCACCTATATATAGCCACAACCCACAGTCTAGATTTCAGCTGCTCCCTTTCAACATGTAAGTCAACCTCTTGGTTATCCATATTTGACACAGCATATGAACTCTAATTATCTATCTTTTGCAATTAATCGTCTGACAATTACATTTCCTGCACTTATAAGCATCCAGCTGGGAACTGAGTTTTAATCTGAGAGAGAAAAAAAGAGAATTCAGGTTCCTAACAAATTACTTCTAATTAACCAGAACCTTTTTTAGTCATCCCAATGTAAAGATGCCTACAGCTAATCAAAGAATTTATTGTTTGCATTCTTAATGATACTTTAAAATTTCATTTAAATTTCCCCAAAGAGCAGTTCTGGAAATGTATTTCACTAATATTACTTAAACAAACATTCTGTTTGGCAGTATACAAAGAACGGGGGATTGGGGAAGGAAATAATTTATAAGGGAAAGCAACTTAGAGTAGGACAAGAAACGACACCAAACAAAATTAAATAAAGCAGAGATTCAAGGAGTACATCGTATCTTCCAGTAAGTCCAGGAAATTGACAGAGCTGAGTTATAAAAATTTTAGAGCTGGAAGAGATCTCAGGGATCATCCACTCCAGGGGCTCTCAAAGTATGGTCCTGTGACACCAGCTTCAGCGTCAATATGAAACTCTTTAGAAATGTCAATCCCCAGGCCCTGTCTGGGTCCCACCTGGGCCTTCAGAATCAGAAACTCCAGGGTAGACTCAGCAATCTGTGTATTAACAAACATTCCCAGTGATTCTGATGTTGCTTGAGTTTAAGAACTACAGATCTACTCTAAGCACTTCATTGTACAGATGAGGAAACTGTGAGCTAAGAGGCCAAAGTTCCAAAACACAAGAATAAAATAAAAGGATGACATCAAAGAGTTTACTATCATCTTTTTTTCTTTTCTTTAAAAAAAACTTTGTTAATATATAAGACACAATACTGTACCTCCTAGGACTACTGAGCCTTGCATTCCCCAACAGTGCTTCCTTTCATGGTATACTTAGCTCTTGGGACCTAAAATCCATAGACATTTCTAGAATATTGGTTATCTATTCCACAAAACATAATATTCCACAAATATTGAACCAACAAGAAATGAAGACCAGAGAAATTAGAGGAAGCCAGAGTCCTACATGACTTTTAAAAAGTGAGACCACTACAAGAAGTACAATTTATAGAAGACGAAGTGGTACAGTGGAAGTAACATTGAATACAGAATCAAACAATATAGGTTTCTAATTCTTGCTCAAGCCACTGACCAGCTCAATAACACTATTACATTCTTATTAAATAATACCTTTGGGTCTGGTTCTGGCTGATGTGGATAGCAAAGTCCTCTATCTTAACCAAGAATAATAGAGGCATTTTACTCAGACTTAGGAAAGCTCTGCATTGAAATGACAGTTTGACTTGGTACCCTTCACTTAACATAGAGAATAGCTAATTGGACAATTATTTCAATTTTTCTAGAATATCAGTTTGATGACCTTATTCATCTATTCATTCAGAAACATTTACTTAGAATTTATATGCTCTTACATAGCATGCTATATCACAGTTCCTGTTCTAAAATAGCATATAATGTAGTTGGAGGAACAACACTAATTAAACAAAGCAAACTAGAAGGCAACATAAGATTTAGGACCTGATAGTACAAAGATTGAAGAATGCAGGATGAAGCAATAAGAAACATGCTGAAATTAAATTGGAAGTATGTATTCTGATGCTATCACAGTACTCTTTTAATTTACTTATCATAACATAATGAATGAAATGTGACCCAGTAAGCCAAAATCACTACCCAAACAGTTATTTGAACATTTCTTTGCATAATTATCGCTGTCTTCTTAAACAATCTACACAGGCAGAAAATGTACCTATTAATTACTACCAAATGTACCAAACTACGAAATTACTACCAATATACCTATTAATTACTACCAAAATATTTGTATAAATTTAAGTTAAATTCTGAGATGACAGTCAATTTTTAAGTTAAACTATTTTGACAAAAGTGTTTTCTTCCTTTCAGGTAAATATATTATAAAAGACACATAAGTAGAAGAGATGGCATCAGCCAGAAAGACTTTAAGTTGGAGTAATGATTTTTGAGTTATATACGGAAGGCCATAAGGTTACAAGCAGGAGGAGAGAATTCCAGACAGAATAGCTTGTATAAAAAGACAACTAGGTGAGAATAAGTGAAGTAACTATACACAGCAAGGTCAGATTAATTTGATCATAGCAAGCAAATAAAGACAATTTATGCTTGTAAAATGATGAGGCTTGGGGATCAGGGAGAACGGGGAGCAAAATGAATGCTAGAATGCCAAATTTGGATTTGATCCAATTGCCAATGATAAATCTTGCATGCCTCTCAAAAATGCAAGATTAGGCCAGGCACGGTGGCTCACACCTGTAAGCCCAGGACTTTGGGAGGCTGAGGCAGGCAGATCATTTGAGGTCAGAAGTTTGAGACCAGCCTGCCCAACAGGGTGAAACCCTGTCTCTACTAAAAATACAAAAACGAGCCAGGTGTGCTGACGCACACCCATAGTCCCAGCTACTTGGGAGGTTGAGGTAGAAGAATGGCTTGAACTGGGGAGACAGAGGCTGCAGTAAGGCAAGATCATGGTACCCTACTTCCGGGGGGGGGAAATAGGGCTCCGCCCCCTCAAAAAAAAAAAAAAAAAAAAAAGGCATTAAAGTTTGTTTAATTTTATCATAGTGTTTCTCAACCCAGATGTGGAGTATTTATAAGATATACATGTCTACACAAGCCTCCTTAATCTGAGGTCACTCCTCCCTTTAAATAGTGATATCATCTCTATCTGAAATATTACTGTTTTAACAGAACCATACACAATACACTGCAGTAAAGAGAGATTAAATGTAGCAAAATCAAAAATATGCTATAAACAGAAGCATGTGGATATGGAAATTCAGAAATTACTGTGGCCTAAGGATTGGCCATGAAGTCAAGGGAAAAAAAAGATTGATGTATAAGTGCAAAACTTATGGTACTGGTGGTCTTTGAGTGTGTTATTGTAGGGAACATTATCAGTTATTTGCACTTTTTGTTACATTGTATACTATTTAGACCTGTGATATTATTTCTAATGGCTATTGTGTGCAGTGAATATAAAAATCTTCAGATCTTGGATTTAATAGTGTCCAAAACTCAGATTTCCAAGGCTAGTTTTAGATTTAAGCAGAAAACTAGTCTATTGGAAACAGAGCAAGTAAACAAGAAAACATCAAGGATGTACCACATAAGGGCACTATAATAAGGATTTCCAAACATGTCTTTTCCACATATTTTCCAAAATACATTTTCAGGGCATTTTCATGATGCATTATTTCATGATTAACCCATTGTGAGGTAGGTGAAACAGGTATCATTATTTCCACTTTACAAATGAAAAAGGGAGGCCCCAAAGTGTAGTTAACCTGCAAAAATTCTCAAAGGTTGTTGGTGGCCAAGGCAGGATTTAAATCCAGGCTTTCTAACTAGAAGTTCAGTGCTCTTTCCAGTCCATCCCACTGCTGTCCCATATAAGCCTCCATAAACCAAAATTTTCTGCAGTGCTACATGGCATTCTCAACTGTTTGATCTTAGCACAAACATACGCATGGTAAAGTGTTATAAGAAGTGTTTTAACATAAAGTATGTGTGGGACAGAAAGGGAGATTCATAATAGTTCCCTTAGATTCACTTATTAATCCAAAGTA
Organism: Piliocolobus tephrosceles; assembly: GCF_002776525.5. NCBI lineage: Eukaryota > Metazoa > Chordata > Mammalia > Primates > Cercopithecidae > Piliocolobus > Piliocolobus tephrosceles. Next base: position 21,131,020 of record NC_045442.1, read on the forward strand.
CTTTGTGTAGATAAATAGAAGGATGCTACAAAAAGATCCAAGAGACAGGAAATGAGCATGTGAAAAAAACATTTAAAAATCAGAAAAATATATACATCTGAGCAGTTGCAATTATTTAAATGGGAGCACCACAGAAAAAAGTTCTCAAGTACAAATCTTATTCCAACAGCTGCTTTTAGTGATACATGAAACAGTAATGATAACAGGCTAAAAAATAATAAAAACTTTGAAATAAAGTTAAAAGATACCAGCAACTTAAAACTAACATCTTTTCTCTACACAGAAAGGTTAAATTGTGAGGTTGACATTTGCATTTGTTACATTGTCAAGGCTTTCTATCAGCATGTGTACAAACAATATCTAAAGATGTCATCTGCATATTTATACCAAAAGAGCTTATGAACCGGACCTGTCAGTACATTTTAACATCCTTCCAAAACGTCAGCTTTCATCAGATATAAACACAACATGTTTAATTTATTAGTTTGGTCTTAATATAAAAAGTTGACAATCATATGTCACTATAACTACTGATAAGGTAAATAAGGACTACAGGAAATGTCAAAAAGTTATTGAAATGTTTGCTAAAATACAACATCAAATCATATATATCAGCTCTTCTCTGGCAATGAACATGTCATATTTCCCAACACATGGCTACTTCCAAAAAGACATGCTCAATAGACCATTTCAGAAACTTCATTCTTTTCTTTTTTCTTTTTTTCTTTTTTTTTAGACAGAGTTTCGCTCTTGTCGCCCAGGCTGGAGTGCAATGGCACAATCTCGGCTCACTGCAACCTCCACTTCCCAGGTTGATGCAGTTCTCCTGCCTTAGCCTTCCCAAAGCAGCTGGGATTACAGGCGCCCGCCACCACGCCCAGCTAATTTTTTTGTATTTTTAGTAGAGATGGGGTTTCACCATGTTGGCCAGGCTGGTCTTGAACTCCTGACCTCAGGTGATCCACCCACCTTGGCCTCCCAAAGTGCTGGGATTACAGGCGTGAGCCACCGCACCCGGCCAGAAACTTCATTCTTAAAGCATCTTAATTCCTAGGTATGAGAAATTTAAAAGAAGTCAGAACAAAGAAAACACTTACTGTAACACATGGCATTATTATTTTGTTCTATTTAAGTTAAATAAAAATTGCATTTAAAGAATAATTCATACCGGATGCAACTTTTTCATTGGAATACTTATGTTTTGTGTGCCTATCATTTATCACAGATGTTTCTCCTAAAAAGTTTGCTTTACAGTCATAAATCTTGGGTCTTAAAATTAATCAACAGGCACTTGTTGAACAGCTACTATGTACAGCATTTGTTAAATACTTCAAAAATACAAAAAAATAGATGACCCACTCTCCTCTCTTGAAGATCTTATAATTGGTTGAAGTAATAAAACTTAAGTAAGTGAAAATCAATAAATCATTTCAGCTCTGACAAGCAAACAGTGTGTAGGTTGATACAGGTTACAAATATAAGTGTCAAGGTGAATAGAAAGTAAAGAAAATCTATCATGAAGGCCTAGAAAAGACTTCACAAAGGAGGTGAATAATGGTTGTGAAATCATAGACATGGAAGACATATCACTATGGGCCTAACAGATTAAGTGGAGCCCAATATTCCAAAGCATACTGATTGCCCTAAACTGCATATAGAATAGATTTAAAGCAATGTGAAAAGTTTCACAAGCCTTAAAATGCCAAGTATTCAAATTTTCAGCATCATTAAGCAACAGTGCTCACTGACCTTAGAGAGCATGGAGGCTGACCTCTGCATTTTAGAGTCGAAGAAGCTGAGACAGAATGACTTGCCCAATGGCACTCAGCTAGTTAGTATTAGAGCTGACACCCAAAGTCAGAACTCTTGACCTTGAATCTAGTGTACCTGCTGCTGCATCACACTGCCTCTCTTGGTTTACAGCCTATTCGAAATAAGTGTAGGCTGGTTATGAACCAAGTCATCTTTAAACTCTACACATTAGATGAACAGAGAATTTAGTGACTCTAGATATAAATGCTATAACAGAGCATGATTTAGTAGCTTGAAAGTCTGAGAGACTTGATTTCAAGTCCTGGATCCAAATTAGGAGACCTTGGGGAAAAAGTGTGTTAGCTTTCATAATCACCTATGTCTGAATTATAAACTGGCTGTGAAGAATAAATTATATACAATGTGATATCCAGCCTATTAGATGTCTTTAATTGTTATTGTTAACCTTCTCTCTCTCTCTCTCTCTCTGAAATCCCCATCAATATCATTCTAGACTGAGTGGCTCTCAACCAGGGATAATTTTGCCCCCAACAGGATATTTGGAATATCCGGAGACATCTTTTGATTGCCATGATGGGGGTTGGGATGGTAGCCTGGTAGCATTTAGTGGGTAGAGGCCAGAGATGTGCTAAACTTCCTAGAAGACACGGGACACCCCCTCACAAGAATTATCCAGCCTCAAATTTCAATAGTGCTGAGGCTGAGGAATCCTGTTCTAGACCAAAGAGAAAGATTTACCATTAACACTAGTGTTCAGTTAAAAGACAATTCCTGTCTTTGCTGCCCTAAAAGGCAGCATCCTGACTTTGCCAAAGTATCAATATCAAGGTAGAAATGCATCAGACACTCGAGTTTATGCCATGGACTACAAAAATAAAGTTGGGTTAATATTCATTGTCATGCAATCCTCCTGACTATTTGCATGCAATGGCAACACTGCAGCTGAGCCTCTTTATGGATTTTTTTTTTTTTTTAATTGGAGAACTGGCAGAATTCTTTAGGCAAATTTAAATGTAATGATAACATCAGTCTGTACTTTGAGACATTTCTTAGTACTTCCTAGATTCCAAAAAGACATCAAAAGCATCTGGATACAGCAGAAGTAGGCAGACTGTTGCTTGAGCACCAACAAACTGGCACCTGATGCAGTTGCTTCCAACATCCTTACCCTCCTGGAAGACACTGGGTATCTTTCCTCCCCATCTCTTCGGCTTTTAGTTTCTCCTACGCCTACTTCTTTTCTCTCTTTTTCTTTCCCCTGCTGTCTGTGCCTCTTGTCACTTGCCAGTGACAGTTGTTTAGCCCCAGTCACGACAAAACTCAAAAGAAAAAAATACCTTGAGTTAGTGGCAAGGTTTCAGCGATGCTTTCTTGGAGGTAAGAATGAGAAGCACGGGCATATGCATAATTTAATTTTCACTTTCTAGGTGCTATCCCTATGTAAAAAGATTTTGTAGAAATAGTATTAAAAGAGACCCAGCTTTGAAATACATTACCAAGGGCACAAGAAATACAACTGCTCACAATCTATTATAAAATATGACTCGCAAATATTTGAAAAATATAGTTCACATTTGGAATTTTACTGGGTTAAAAAGAATGTCTTTTCAGAGTGAAAAGCAAATTCTTAATGCAAAGAGACTATTTTAAATAAATTTGGTCTTGAAAATTTTTCTCACAAAATGCCAAAATATGGCCTATTTTAAATATTAGTGTGAGCCACAGTGCCATCTGCGGCCATTTCTCATTTGAATTAGCAAGCACAATTTGACTACTTTGGCAGTCTCTAAACAGAGTACGGAGAAAGCCCTCTCAGATATAAAATGCACTGACAAAAACTTCACCCCAAATCTCTATCTCCAGACACATAGCAAGACTATATCCTCAGAATCCACCTGAGTACAACAATTAGCTTAAAAGAAGTAAATGTATATGATAAAAACATTTGAAATTACATACTTTCATAAGAACAATCTCTCTGATTGCAAAGTCCATAGCAAAACAATGTACTCATGAACCAAAACTCTTTAACCCATATATTATGTTAAAAAACTGAGAAAATAACCATTATTTTGCTTTAAGAAACATAACAGATTTTAAAATAGCAACTGTTTAAGATAGTATTTTTTTCTAATCTGAGTCTTCTTGACTACTATTCAGAAATAGTTTTTAAAAGTAATTTCATAATTAAAAACTCTATCCCTTGATATCATGATCATTCAAATTGATACCATAAGTTACGGGTTATGTTAAGTTAGAAATGTTCCAATCTAGCCACAAAAGGAACTTCAATTTCCCTGCTAAACAAGATACAAGAAATCCTCTAGTAATTGTACTATCAAGTTGTAAGTTATTTTCCCCACACCAATGCACAGCTATCATCATTTGGAACCAAGTAGATTTTCTCTCTCTTTCTTTCTGTTCCAAATTTACTCGGCTTACTGCCAAGAGAAAATACAGACACTGGGGAGGCAAAGAGCAATTCTGCTAAGATCAATGAAGATGCTGGCCATAACAGAATCCTATTTATCCATCACATCCGTACTTCTTTTTCTCTGATTAGAGATTACTAGCAATTTCTTGACAATTCTTGTACAAAATTAAGTTAAAATCAGCCTTACAAGACTTCACAGGGTAAAGAAAAAAATGGACATATATAGTGTCTCCTATTAAATGCAGAAACAACATACAAATACAAGACTTTTGTAACTATATTTCCCTCCTTACAAGGGAGTTAATATGCCTGTATCCAAAGCAGTTGGACTGCAAATTTAAAAACAAAAATTCATATGAAGACATTCCATTGGCATTGGCTTAAGGTAGGCCAAAGAGACAGTCAGTATGCAATCAAAGACTGAGGGTTTTGTTTTCTTTTTAAGCTTAATGGAAAATTTAAAGTACTCATTTTGCCACCTAAGCAGCAAAATTATTCATATCGTGGCTTTTCGGTTTTCCCCAACTAACACCTAACTTTATACCGAAAGAAAATTAAGTTTTAAAATAGTCTGATACAGAATAAATGTAAAATACTGGATTTTGTCAACTTTAAATTTTTTATTTAAACAATAACATTAAAGATTAAAAGGGAAAAATAAAAATAAAATCAAATGGCACTGCAACTCATGTGGAAGAAAAAGCTTTATTGTTTCAGGTGCTTCATTAAACATAAAGCCACCATATTACCCAGCACAAGTAATCTTTCAATAGTATCTAATCCCAAATGAGATAAAAGCTGAGCTGCTCAACTTAACCAACAAGGATGTGCCAAGCTCTCTGGCTCAGTTCCCCACACTCTGGCTCAGCACTTCCTAAACTCTGCTGCACAAAGGATCACCTGAGATTTAGAAAAACCTCCTGATGCCCAAGTTGCACCCCATGCCAATTAAATCACAACATCTGGGAGTGGGAGCTGGGCATCAGAACTTTTTTAAGGTCCTCAGATTCTAATGTATAGCAAAGTATAGGAATCAAGGCCCTAGACCTATATTTTACACCTGGAGCAGTTTCAAACACTCCAGTCCTCCCCTTCCTCCCTTCCACTGTCCCCCCTGCCCAAATTCTTCATTCATGTTGTTCATTCAACCTGACTACAACCTGCTTCTCTCAAATTCCTCCTTATCCTTCCTCCTTATCCAGTCTCAGTTTGGACATCACCTCTCAGAGGGTGCCTTCCTCAAAACCCCCACTTCCTACACACGCATGCCCGCACATGCACACACACACACGTGGGCTGAATGACCCTCCCTGTTTTCACATACGATCCCATCTGTACCTCTGTAATTGTGCTTACCACAGTATTACAATTATTAAGGCAACAAGCTCCTTGAAAAATTTGTCTTATTCATCTTTTGGCCACTTGCACAATGTAAGTTGTTTACAGTAATCTATATCAAAACAATAACAAAAAATTGTTAAGAACCATCAAAATTAAAACTTTATTCAAGTGACTAAAACACCATCAGCTTGAAAGTTCTTAGCTTCAGTTTCCTCATTTGCTCTTTAGTTTGACATTTGTTTAATATTACTTGTTTTACTACTGAGAGCCTGATTTAAGTCATTTTCGCTTCTACCATATTATTTCTAGCTGTGTATTACACTGCCTTCTATGTGTGTATATACTGTAGGCCAAGTTCTCAGTATGGAACAACACTTGGAAATTTTAAATTATAGGGCTATTTTCTTGCTGTCTTTAGGTATGTATGCTAAAGTCAATACTTTATTAATATGAATCACAATATGTAACAGACACTTTCAGAAAAGTTTAAATTTATCCTCTGAAGATTCAATAATTGAGTCATCCCAGTGAAATAAACTAGCAATAGACAGATTCACTGGAGAAAAGGCATACAAATTTATTAATGTATACATGAGATCAAACATGAGATTCAAAGAAGGTCCAGATATCTGAGGTTTAAAATGCATCCTCTTCCTAGGGGAGAGGAAGATAGAGGGGTGTGGCCAATTTTGAGAGGTAGTGAATAATATTTAGGGGAATTTAATGAGCCCAAAGATGAGACAATAGCTTGTAAATGATTATTTTCAGAAGTTGAATGGGATGAGTTACGGGAAGGTGGGAGGTGAAACTGCACTGTTAACAATGGTAGTCTTATGCCAAAAAAAGTCTCATAAATAATCTCTCGGTGCAGCTCTCAGAAAAATAAATGAAAATCTGTCTGGGCATGGTGAGGACTTTGAGTCTCTTCTCAAGTGGTTGATTTTTCCTGGTTATTTGATGAGATTCAGAGAGAAAGGGAGACTTAAGACAAGTGCATTTCCGTTGGAAGAAGTTTTCGTCAGTCAGATAAGGGAACTTCCAGAGAGAACCCCTCCCTGTGCTGGGGCAGGAGCAGGGGGTGGGGGTAAGGTGGGAGAGAGAAACAAGAGAAGGTTAGAAAGTCCTTGGTTCTAAGGCAGTTTCTAAGGCCTTCCAATTTCCTTTAATTCAAAAGCAGTCAGCATGTCTAAAACCCCATACTAGAGAGTCTTCCTCCTCTCCCTCTAAATATGGTATATATTAGGCCAGAGTCAGGCCTAGTAAAGAAAGTGGCTTTTTGTTTTGTTTTGTTTTTGAGACAGAGTCATGCTCTGTTGCTAGGCTGGAGTGCAGTGGTGCAATCTTGACTCACTGCAACCTCTGCCTCCCAGCTTCAAGCGATTCTCCTGCCTCAGCCTCCCGAGTAGCTGGGATTACAGGTGTGTGCCACCACACCTGGCTAATTTTTGTATTTTTAGTAGAGACGGGGTTTCACCATGTTGACCAGGATGGTCTTGATCTCTTGACCTCATGATCCTTCCGCCTCGGCCTCCCAAAGTGCTGGGATTACAGGCGTGAACCACCGTGCCTGGCCGACAGTGACTTCCAAATGTTGCTGAGACTTGTCAGTTATTAGAAGCTAGAGAAGAAATGAGAAGGAAATCCAAAGTAATCCAATGTGTATTCTGAACTCTAGATAAAAACTAAGTGCAAATATAACTCCAAATAGTAATATAATACAATAACAAAATGATATAAAATAATATGTAATATCATATTTCTTCTTCCTTTAATTCTGACTCTACTACCATAGGGTGATTAATTTCTAAGATGTCTTCTACAAAACAAAATGTGCTAGAATACAAAAGCAATCCAATTCAGAAGGTCATATTCGAGAATAAGACGGAAGATTACACATTCTAATCCTTTGTGTATGCTCCCACAGTTAGTCCACTGAAGCAATGCGGAAGAGGGTTTACATTTTCAGGATATTTAAGAAATTTTCTGACCTTGAGATATGTTATCCTCTAACCTCTTTTATAGCATTACCACTTGTTCACAGGAAAGTCACTGAATAAAAATCAGTGCAGTTCTCCAAGTGTTTTATTGTTATCTATTTGACCCTCGCATTTTCCCATTAGGTGGGCAGAGTTGATATTAGAATCTATATTTGCAGATAAGGAAACTGAAGCACAGAATGAATATGCCACATGTCCAAGGCCTCCAATCTACACTGCCTGGGCCTTTCTATTTCACTTTCTCTTTTGATAGTATGGTCACATTTAGCTTGCACACAATATTAGAAAAGTATAGAATTAACTATTTCTAGCAATCCAATAATATATACATAATATTTTTGAAGTATAAATAGAACATTCAACTAGGAGCCCAGGATCATACAAAGATGAAATGGTCAGCACTGAACCACATTCATTCAAAAAAGTAGAAAATTTTAAACGTCACTGAGACTAAAATGAATATAAATCTGCAAGATGCTAGCTATGAGGATAGTAATTTTCTCCTAAGCTTTACTTTAAAAATTACATTTCCATAAGTAAGACAACTCTAGCCTTACTTCAGATGAATTTTTTGTAGACTAGGTTTGTAGAAAAAGGTCAAAATAAGAAAACAAGGAAACAAAAAATGTCATTCAATATGCAAAGATGCAATACTCCATTATGTAAATCAAAAGGTATCAGATAAAAAATTCAGAAGAGATTAACAAAGGGCATCCTTTTTTTTTTTTTTGAGACGGAGTCTCGCTCTGCCGCCCAGGCTGGAGTGCAGTGGCCAGATCTCAGCTCACTGCAAGCTCCGCCTCCCGGGTTTACGCCATTCTCCTGCCTCAGCCTCCGGAGTAGCTGGGACTACAGGCGCCCGCCACCTCGCCCGGCTAGTTTTTTTTCCTGACCTAGTGATCCGCCCGCCTCCGCCTCCCAAAATGCTGGGATTACAGGCTTGAGCCACCGCGCCCGGCCGGGCATCCTTGTTTTAAAGCACAGAATACAGTTTTAAGAAACTAATTTGATTTCTATAATCAGACATTTCACACCAAGGCCAATGCCGTGCATTATGACTTTCCAAAGCATAAAATCTAACACTCTGTCTCCATTTTACTAATGCAATTGCAGGTCAAATTCTTCATGACTAATAAAAGAAGTCTTCATTTCACAGTACATTTCCAAGTCCAAGACAGTAGTAACTTGTTCAAATAATACTTAACAGAACCAAATGGAGAATGAGAAAATTTGGACATTTCCTTAGAATCTTCTTTGGTGGAGCTTGACCTGTAATAGCTTTGGAGTATTTGCAAAGACATGAGGAGCCTCAAGAACTAATAAAATGCACTGCGGATGGAGTCACGTTTCTTGAGGTTTCGCAGTATGATCGCACTTAAAGCATTTCAGAGGCATTTTTAGCCAAGGCTTTTAATTAATGATCTGATGAACTTCCTAAAAGAAAAGCCCAAAGCGCAATTTGACTGCACGGTTGTTATTTGTTTTTACTCCTAAAATACAATCTATCCAGTTTTGGGAACTAAAGGACACAAAGTCAAACAAAACAATATAAGCAAAAAACGAGACTATTTGTACGCATGGTCCATTTTCTGCTAGGCTTACGAGGATTTGAAATCATCAGAAAAGTCTCTGGCAAAATCTATTCTAGTCCCAATTTAACTTCTTGTATAAGAAAGCTTAAAATAGTTGACATAGCAAAACTCAACTACTATTACACAGTTTAAAAATCTTCACCCTAGAGATCAGATCTGGCTCAGTTTTTAACACAATCAGCTAAACGCACCTAAAAGCTATATGTTAAGTCAAAAGTGCCTAACCCATTTTAAATTTTACTCCACGTCTCACAAATGTAGAACTGGGTAAAGACAATAAGAATGGCATAAAAGCAACTGAAGACTTATGAAAAAAGAAATGAGACACTGGAATCATGAGGTGTCATTTCAAATTGCTACCTTACTTCAGTTTAGCAAAGCACAAAATTGACACACTTTATTCAAATGTTTTTGTAACCCTAGGGCCAAAGTGTGAAATCTTCTGGTTCAGTTTGTGGTATTAAATTGTGAGTTTCAAGATTTCTAGAATGTAAGCCTTAAGAGGACAATGAACATGCGCACATCAGTACCATACTGAGCCATCACCTTGAGGCCTCTGGTTCCTTCAGTAACATCACTCCCACAGCATCACTGTCTGTTCTTTAATGTTTGATATTTTACCAGGAGAGTGACTAGCAAGTACATTCATAAAAGGCATTTCATTTAAAAATCAATTAGCTACTTTTCTTTCCAAGGAATAGTATACCATACATGAAAAACGAGAGTGACTCAAAGGGAAAGCCAAGGAAAAGGCTTGTCTTTTAAACTATGCAGTACTTTTCCCAGGGAAATCAAACAGAGGTTCCACTAGTCTTGATAACAAAGTTTCTGGCCATATATTTGCAGAATATCGGACTATTTATGACCATGGGACAGTCTGTAAGCAACCACTAAAAAGTTTACTATTTATGAGCAAACAATTTAACACTAAAACAGAGCTGGCTTTTTGACGATGGCAATTAGCTTCTTCATGTTCTAAACACCAAATAACATTTTCCCATTAATTTTTAAACCGATGTGGCTTTAACTTAAAATAAACTGTACATCAAAAGAATGGAAAATAAACAGCCAGGAACACAATTTGACGAATTGGATTTATTTAGCTTATTTATCTAAACAGGGACCACTGGATCTCTTTAATAGGCTGACAGTTGCACTGGGCTGGTTAATAAAACATTCAACACAGTGTCTTCAGCCAATATAGAAATGCAAATCCCATCAGAAATATTTTATTCATGAGGCAGTAATTTCAGTTACTAGCATAGTTTCTTTTTTAAAAAATGGCACTCTGCAAACAAACAGTGCCATCTAGTGCCATCTAACAATGAAGCCAAATTTGTCATCAGTTTATAATTAATCTCTCAAAATTTTCTCTGGTTTTATCTTTGCTCTTTATTTCCTAAGTAAGATCAAAGTCACTGGGCAAAACAAGCAAATAGAAGTTGCTAATAATTTGTTAAGTTATTTAAGAAGGATTATAAACAGAAACAACTGTATGAAAACCAAGAAACTACACACACATATAGAGCAAGTTAGCACTGTTTCTGGAAAATATATACTTCATCTACTTAGAAAACTCAAACAACTAGAAATACCATAAAGTCATAGCAAAAATTTGCTCCTTCTGCCATAAAATGGTAACATAGCTACAATTCCAATGATGAAAAATTATTATTATGTAGGTAGGAAAAAAACTACAATTGAATTGCAGAATTCAATCAGGAATCTGACATGAACTTAAAAAAATTTACACTCACATGACTGTGTGGGTGCATATGCACACAGATATCTGTATCAGGACACGCTTCAACTTTGACAACGACTACAGTGAACATGGAAGTTATTTTACAGGTTATACAATTCTACAGAAGCTAAAGGCAAACACTTTCAAGCCCAAAGTAGTCATCATAAAAATAGTTACATTGGAAGAAAGTGTCAGAGTTTCCAAAGTGAAGAAAATCTATTAAGATCAACCTCAAATTCAGCACATAGGACTAACAATAAAACCTTTAACACATAGAACATTTAACACATTCTAGTCAAGTGTACACGATGAGGAGAGAAGGGTCAAGAACACGAACCTTTTCTAGACTCTTGGATAAGGAGGGCAGGGTGATACACAAGCACACATCAGCTCCCAGAAGGCACTGACAACAGGTAAGGATAGATTTTTGGCAAATTCTCTGCCTGCTTGGTCCCTTTCCTGTGTTGGCCTTTGAAATTAATGGCAGCTCTGTGAGAAGATTGACCAAGGTCAAGGCCAGGAATAAGAATCCTATAGACAATGAAGGGCAACTGCATGATGATTTTCTAACAATTTCACCTAGCACAGCCTTAGGAATGGAGAACCAACTTTTTAAGAAAATGAATGCAGGCCAGGCATGGTGGCTCATGCCTGTAATCCCAGCACTTTGGGAGGCCGAGGAGGGAGGATCACTTGAGCCGAGAAGTTGGAGATGAGCCTGGGTGACATAGTGAGACCCTGTCTCTACAAAAAGATTTTAAAAATAGCCAGCTGTGGTGGCTCACACCAGTAGTCCCAGCTACTCTAGAGGACATTATTTACAGAAATGGAAAACACTAATGTTACAATCTTTGATTTAAAAAAAATGTGGGATGGGTGTAATCCTAGCACTTTGGGAGGCCAAGGTGGGTGGATCACGAGGTCAACAGATCACGACCATCCTGGCCAACATGGTGAAACCCCATCTCTACTAAAAATACAAAAATTAGCTGGACATGCTGGCGCGCACCTATAGTCCCAGCTACTCAGGAGGCTGAGGCAGGAGAATCGCTTGAACCCAGGAGGCGGAGGTTGCAATGAGCTGAGATCGTGCCACTGCACTCCAGCCTGTCAACAGAGCGAGACTCTGTCTCAAAAAAGAAATGCGGCTCAAATGACCTCATTATTATGTCAAATGAAACAATAAATTATGCAAGGGAGAAGCGGAGAGAAGATTGGAAAAAACAAACCAAAATAAAAAATATGGTTCTTTGGGGGTAACAGGGCTACTGGTGATTTTTTTTTTCTTTTTTACTCTTCTTTATTTTCAGAATATTCTATAATGACCAGGTATTATATTTACACAGAATCAAACAACAAATGTAATTTTTTAAAATATCAGGCGTATTCATTAAGTGTACACAGTAAAGAAAACTTTCTTTTCTGAAGTAGTTCTATCTAGCCTTTCTCATTTCTTTTTAGAATGCACTTATGGTCCTGTAAGAAGGATCAGCTGATGCTACAGTTACCACATATTACCACTGAGACTATCCAAACCTCTAAAACATGTTTTCATGGTTTCCCATAACTTCCACAGAAATGGAAGTAAAATATCCCAGGAAGTTGTAAGTACAGAAAAGATAAAATGTAAACAGAAGCATATGTTCTTGACCTTTCAACAAAAATCAAAATTTAAATTCACCTTTCTCATTTGAACGTCTTTAGTCTATCTCGGGTTAAAAAAAAAAAAAAAAGAATATGGGTACTGGCTTTACTCATAAACTCAGATACTCAAGTTGTCCGTTCACCTATGAAAAGAGAGAGTACAGGTAGTATCAGTAAAAGCTTCAAGCTGTTCCACAACATCCTTTGAACCCTGACCTAAGGGACCAACTCCGATAGTCTGCAGGTAGTTGGATTTCTAGGACCATTCAGCCTCACTGCTGAGACTGTCAATAGAAGTGCCATTCTCTGATGTAGACAGCTCTGCACTAGGAGCTGGTCTAACAATCACATCACATAGCCTGCCAAACAGGAAAAGGCAGCATTCGGGCACCACTGACCTGGGATAGAAGTGAACTTGAGACTGGGGCTAAAAAGCTCTCTTTTTAACATTCATTACGATCTAATCATTCACCCCAAATCCTTCTGTGTATGTCTTAAAGGAAGTTCAGCTTTGTTACAAGAAAAAAGAAATATGCAACTATATAAATCAACCACAAGATGGTGCTAGCATCATAGCACAATATCAGAGAAGTGAAAAAGCATTCAACACACCATGTCCTCATAACCTTTGGAACCTTAGACTGGCACACCACTTACTTGTTTCTTTCTTTTTCTATTTACTGAGACTTGGTCAAACATTTTATACAATTTTGGGGGGTTTTTGTTTGTATAAGTTTAGGGTTTTAAAATTTGCTTTGATTTTCTTAAGAAGCAAACAGTAATCTTAAACTTGAAAAAATCCTTAACTACATTTTTTTTTTCCTCTTGGCTGGTTCATTTTTCTGGAACATTCTGACATGAGAAGGCCCTAGCTAACCTCATACCAATGTTGAAGGAAGAAATTACAAGAACAGCTTACAGGAATTCTAATTTTAAAAAAAAAAAAAAGTTGTTTTCAAATACCTAAACAGACTATTAAATTTTTATGGAAACTTGAAGGCGGGCAGGTTGTAAAGGATTATGAAGGGAACAGTAAAATGGGTGCTTAGTTACTGGATTCTGATTCTGGCTCCAGAAAGCAGTGTGACTTCAGAGTAAGTTATTTGGTCTCCTTGGTTCTCCATTTCTTCATCTAAAAATAAGGTGATTAGGTTTGACCTCTTCTGAACTTAATATTACTAACTTCCTTTGAGGCTACACAACAAGCCAAAAATGAACAATACAGGCTGTAAGAAGCAAAAAAAAAAAAAAAAAAAAAAGAAAATCAAGAAGAATGAAATTAGGTAAGTGAACAGAATAATCAGGAATGGTAATAGTATAAATGGGCATGTAAGTATGACCATTAACTTTCCTTAACACCCTCCCACACACACGATGCTGACTGCAAACTACCGCATGAATTTTAAAATCCTTTAAACAGGTATTCAGTTACAAATTATATTCTATAATAAGCCACTATAATGAAGAAAACCAAAATATGCCACCCCAAAATATACTTCTTTGGCATATTTTTAAGATGGCTATTCAGGGGGGCTACAAACATAAGAATGGCTCTGAAAAGCTGGAGATACGCATTTGTAGAGGAAATCAATATTAGTGAAGTAAACAGCAAATGCAAAACAGGCTTTCTCTGAGCACCCCCACCCTGACCCCTATCGGCTTTACCCAGATCTTGGAAAGATGAACTCACAGGAAAAGGAGACTGAAAGTCTGACGCTCTTTGATTTTATTTTATTTTATTTTTTGAGACTGAGTCTCGTTCTGTTGCCCAGGCTGGAGTTTAGTGGCGCGATCTCAGCTTACTGCAACCTCCACCTCCCCAGTTCAAGGGAGGCCTCGGCCTCCTGAGTAGCTGGGATTACAAGTGTGAGCCACCATGCCCGTCTAATTTTTGTAATTTTAGTAGACAAGGGGTTTCACCATGTTGGCTGGGCTGGTATGTGAACACTGGTATGCAAACTCCTGACCTCAAGTGATCTGCCCGCCTCAGTCTTCCAAAGTGCTGGGATTACAGGTGTGAGCCACCATGCCCGGCACTTTTAAAGGTAACAGAGAAAGCTTTACCACAGGTTCCCATCCATTCTTCTGGGGGGCTGCTGCCTGCGAGGCTCCATCAAGCAGAGCCAAGACAACCTTTGCTTGCCTTCCTCCCCTCTCGCTCTGATAACCTGTTCCCACACTCCAAACCTCTATGTTTTTCTGCACAGTATAAAATCTTCAGTTATCTGGCCCTACTTTGAGTCTCATACTTTGTGTGTGGCCCCTGTACTTATGCACACAATACATTTTGTTTGGTTTTTCCCATTAATCTGTCTAGTGTCAATTCATTTTAGCATACTTCAACTCGACCCTTGAGAGGGAAAGTTTCAACTTTCCTATAGTAAACAGCAGACTATTACTTTTCATTCTCTGATATATAAAATTATCTGTTGAGGAATTAAGAAACATTAAATCGACACTGAACTTTCATTTCCTGCCATGGTGGAGTAATTAGTACAAGACAAACCCTCCTGTTCTAAACAACTGTGAACACGGACAAAATGCATGAATCAATTGTTTTCCAAAGTTGGACAACAAGCAATGGAGGAGTGTAATTCCTCAAAGAAGAAAAACATGTGCAATGAGCCCCGCATGGCTCTCAGCCTGGAGGCACTTTCCCGATTGCAGCACATGGAGGGGGAGCCCACGGGGAGTACAGCAAGTCACTGAACTTAGGAGGCAGACACTGGAGTTAGGACTGCTGGGATGCATCATCAAACATAGCAGGGTAATGGTGAGAAGCAGCCACAAAGAGAACGAGCTCCAGAAATCAAGAAAGTGGTCCCCTAAGTCTCTGGCTGAAAATGAACTTGCATATGTAGAGGACGAGACCCCACGAGGTCTCACCCCGAGAACAGGTACTGGAGAGTAATGGATTGAATGGATATTTTAGAGGTTGCCCAGGGCAGAGAGATGGAATTCCAAACAAACTTAGGGGAGAGAGCACTTACTAAACACTCCAGTCATTCAGAAGGAACCCAAGAAAGGCCACACCATAAAAGCAGGGCTACTCTAAACGTGTCCTAACAAAGTCAAACCATAAACCCTGAAAGGACCAGTCTGATTTGCCGGTAAATTATCTAACTGCCTGAATAAAGCCTCACATTCTCTAAAGCATGCATTGTCAACAGGAGCAATATCATGTCTACAGAGGCAAAAATTAGTTCTTGGGAGTATGATGAATCTTAAGACATTAAAAAGATGTGTGGCCCTCCAAGGAGCCATAGTACATGAAGAGATGTACAGATACAGAATATCTGTGGTATTAAAATTTCATGGCGGAAGGAGTGGGATGATTAGGAAAAACATGTCTAAAAAGTATCCTTAGAGAAGTGATAATGAAAAAAAAGGTTGAGATATACTGTTCTAAAAAATAGTAATAAAATATAGGCTTTATAACAACATAGAGGCCATAACAGCAAGTATAATAAAATTATTAGCCATGTGAAGAAGCAATGGTACAGGTTAGATTACCTAGAAATTGACCTGGATTTTATTCAGCAGACAATGAGGACTCTGGGATTTTGTGTAATGGCATGACATATACAGATCAGTGTATTCAAAAGATAATTATGGAATATGTAGAGGGTTTTGAATGATACAAGAACAGAATTAGGAAATCATACTACAATTATACAGATAGAGAAACCATGAAGGCTTCCAGTAATACAGATACTTCGGTGGTAGATCTGCTAATTCTCAGTGACGCAGTGGATATACAAGGTTGAAAAATTAATGATAACTCTGAAGTAACCAGTACTTGTTGAATCTGAGTGTGTTTAAAAGATTCTGGGATAAATAGTAAGAAATATAAACCCAGAGCTACCAAGAGGTCTGGGCTACAAATACCAGTCAGTATAGATGCAGCCATGGAAGGAACAGGAAAGATGATAACACACAGAGGAGGCTATGGGAGGAAGTAGTGAGGAAGCCTGAAGGATCCAGGCATCCAAAGGGTAAGCAGAGGAGAACGAGGGGCTGGGGAAAGAAAGCAAGTGGACAAATGAGTCAAAGAAAACAGTATTGAGTTGTCCTCTGCCCCTCCCCACAGGCATAAATGCTCCCTCGAAGTCTTGCTATTACAAGGGGAACAGGAGAATGGCTTCAATTGCAATAAACACAGAGCTGAAGAACCATCTCTGCTAGTCTTTCTTGAAATTCAATATTTCTAGGTATGGTATGTCAGCATACAAAAGCTATCAAGTATCTTTAAATCGATATTCTCCATTCATTTAAATAAAGGATTAAATCTATAAAAGAAATAACAATTAAAACAAGGGAGTTATGTCAACATTTTCTATACTCTATTCAAATATATCATGTGAGGTGGTGTGGTAAAATGAAGAAAGCTGTAAAACAGGAGTCGAAGGACCATTCACTTCTCAAAGTCCTCCGGTGACTTTTCATCAACCCAGAATAAAAGCCAAGGTCTTCACCACAGCTTACAATGCCGTCACAGATCTTTCCTCTGCTTCCTCTGCAACCACACACATTTCTTCCTCTCTCACTTAAACCTCAGAGAACACCCGAGCAAAAATGGCCACAATCACCCTGCTGGTCACTCTCCATTTATTCACTTTACTTTATATAATGGATCTCTACCTGAAATTATAATATGTATGTATTTGTTTGTTGTCTTCCCCACTAGATTTTTCCCCCGCTATAATTTAAACTGTACAAAGAGAACTTTATCTTGTTCACCACTGCTGCATTTTAGCACCTAGGACAGTGCCTGACACAACATTGTATTCAAGAAACTCTCGTTGAATGAATAATTAATCTAGGCTTCTTTGTTCTATCATGTGTAAATGAGGATAGTAATCCATATCTGCTCTGTCTATTCTTCACACAATGAAATGAAATAATGTATGTTAAAGTAACTTACAAACTGTAAATCACTATTCAATAGAACTAGAGGTGGTGAAAGATGTTTCCTAACATGGTAGAAGAAAGCTGTGGTAGCAAATATACATATAAATACATGAATTGTTAATGATAGTCTATATCAAGCTAGTCCAACCCATGGCCAGCAGGCTGCAGGCAGCCCAGGATGGCTTTCTGTGGCCCAACACAAATTCAAAAACTTTCTTAAAACATTATGAGGTTTTTTGTGATTTTTTTTTTTTTTTTTTTTTAGCTCATCAGCTATCGTCAGTGTTAGGATATTTTATGTGTAGCCCAAGACAATTCTTCTTCCAATGTGGCCCAGGTAAGCTAAAAAATTGGACATCCCTGGCCTAGAGAATAAATTTTTAGTTTCATAGTTGTTGGTTCCATTTTTCTTTATAATAGAAAATACAGCCCGAAAGGAACACTTATCCAAGTATACAATTTTCAGATACCTAAAGGACTTCACCCAGTACTGTACTCTTTGGGAAACAAGAAAGACTAAAGATTGGGTTAGCTGACTTATAAACCACAGAAATAATTTAACTTCTGAAAAAAAAAATTAAGAATAAAAGATTCAAACTGACCTAAACATTACAAACTGAATTGTGTCTCATAAATTCCTATGTTGAAGTCCTGATTCCCATACTGAGAATATGACAGTCTCTGGAGATAGGGTCTTCAAAGAGGTGATTACATGAAAATGATGTCATTCGTGTGGGCCTTAATTCAATAGGACTGATGTCTTATATGAGGAAACCGGGACATGGAAACGTGCAGAGGGAAGACATTAGAAGACACGGGGAGAAGCCACCTAAAGATCAAGGAGAGAGGCCTTGAAAGGAACCATACCTGCCAACACCTTGAACTCCAACTTCCAGTTTCCAGAATTGTGAGAAAACAAATTTCTGTTGTTTAAGCCACTCAGTCTGTGGTACTTTGTTGTCGCAGCCCTAGCAAATTCATATCCTTTGTTTTTCTAGAACCCATAAGAAATATCTTCAGAAAAGAGTTCCATTAAAAAAAAGTTCCCAAAAAAGTTTCATTTTTTAAGCAAGCTAAAATAATCTTTATAAACATGTTATTTTGCTTTCATCATTTATACTGAAACTTTAACTTCAGTTAGAATTTTCTCAGTATATATCTGAGTTGTTCTTAATCCAATTTTCTCACTGTATTTCATATTTTTACTGAGAAAAACTAGCCTTTCACAAAGCAGTTGGAGAAAATTTTACCTAGTACAGAGCACAGACTTAGGAATATACATTTTATCAAATTGGGCTCATCATGAGTTTTAATTTGTTTTTTTAATTAATAGGAGCACAGTCTAAAAGGATCAGAGTTATTGATGTGATCCACCTCAACTTCTTAGGATAATAGCCACTCAAACACAAACCAAGCATGCATAACTGCAAATCACCCTATTTTCAGACTCTGGGAGGGATTTCTACCAGGTCCATTGATGTTGGTCTTACAGTGGAAAAGCATACAGTAGCCTAGAAGGTGTAACCTCCAAAAAGCAAAACACCTAAGGCGAGAACTGAGGCGGAAAGATCCTTACACATTCTTGACTTTCCTTGTGAATTTGGGCCCCAGATTCAGAAATACAGCTGATTCATCACCCAACACATGACTTCTGTTGCTCATAGGTAAGAGTCAGATCTTTCCTCCCCTGTATCTTTCCTTTTTTAAACGTGAGTCATATGAAATTTCATTAAGTTGCTGAAAACCTAATTTCCTGTGCCAGCCTATAAGAAACCGTTAGTGGCCGGGCGCGGTGGCTCAAGCCTGTAATCCCAGCACTTTGGGAGGCCGAGACGGGTGGATCACGAGGTCAGGAGATCGAGACCATCCTGGCTAACACGGTGAAACCCCGTCTCTACTAAAAAATACAAAAAAACTAGCCGGGCGAGGTGGCGGGCTCCTGTAGTCCCAGCTACTCGGGAGGCTGAGGCAGGAGAATGGCGTGAACCCGGGAGGCGGAGCTTGCAGTGAGCTGAGATCCGACCACTGCACTCCAGCCTGGGCGACAGAGCGAGACTCCGCCTCAAAAAAAAAAAAAAAGAAACCGTTAGTTGTTACCGTGTTCACTTCTTTGTCCTTTTATCATTGGTGGAGTTTTAAAAATATTTTTTATCTATATCTTTTTATTTTTAATTGCAGTAAAGTCACATAACATAAAATTGACCATCTTAACCATTTTTAAGTGTATGGTTGAGTCGTGTTAAATACGTTCACATTGTTGAGTAACCAATCTCCAGAACTTTTTGTAAGTTTCAGTCTGGCAAAACTGAAACTCTTTGCCCATGAAACAACTCTCCATTTCTCCCTGTTCTCAAGTCCCTGGTAACTACCATTCTACTTTCTGTTTCTATGAATCTGACTATTCTAGATACCTCATATCAGTGGAATTACATAGTATTTGTCTTTGTGAGTGACTTATTTCACATAGCACAATGTCCTCGCAGTTCATTCAAGTTGTTGCATGTGTCAGAACTTCCTTTCTTTTTTAGGGCTGAATAATGTTCCATTGTATGGATATACCACATTTTGTTTATCCATTTATTTAACAATGGATGCTTAGGTTGCTTCCACCTCTCTGCTATTGTGAAAATGCTGCTATGAATATGGATGTGCAAATCTCTCTCCAAGACTCTGCTTTCAATTTTTTTTTTGGACATATACTGAGGAGTGGAATTACTCAGCTGTATCTTTTCTACTCCTATTAATGTCTAATTACTAACAACTTTAACATTATGTCTTTACATTTATATTCTTAAATTTGCTATAAAGCAGATAAAGTTGAAAGCCATATATACAGGAAGACACAGCTAAATATTCTCATGGGCAATTAATATAAAGGATCACAAATAAATTATCAGTTAAAAGTGGTTTCTTTTATCTTTTGGGGGAAGGGTATAATATATCCTATTAAGACACGTATGTTTATTGCAGCACTATTCACAATAGCAAAGACTTGGAATCAACCCAAATGTCCATCTGTGACAGAATGGATTAAGAAAATGTGGCACATATACACCATGGAATACTATGCAGCCATAAAAAATGATGAGTTTGCGTCCTTTGTAGGGACATGGATGCAGCTGGAAACCATCATTCTTAGCAAACTATCACAAGAAGAGAAAACCAAACACCGCATGTTCTCACTCATAGGTGGGAACTGAACAATGAGATCACTTGGACTCGGGAAGGGGAACATCACACACTGGGGCCTATCATGGGGAGGGGGGAGGGGGGAGGGATTGCATTGGGGAGTTATACATGATATGAATGATGAATTGATGGGTGCTGACGAGTTGATGGGTGCAGCACACCAACATGGCACAAGTATACATATGTAACAAACCTGCACGTTATGCACATGTACCCTAGAACTTAAAGTATAATAAAAAAATAAAAATAAAAATCAAAAATAAATAAATAAATAAATAAAAAATAAAAAATAAAAAAAGAATCTAATAAAGTCTATGGAGTTTATCCCAGTAAAAAATACACATGGAAACATGCATCCAAAAATACAGATATGCTTTCAGGAGATTATGAGCCCCTGAAGTCCAGGAGCTTCAAACGTACAGGCTGCATCTTAAAGGCTCCAAACCCTGAAAGGCCAGAAACTGAGTTTCAAAATTTTAATAAATGCTAAGTACCAGTAAATACCATTCACACTCAAAGGGCCGCATGACTTGGATCTATTTGTGAGTTATTAATCCAATATACCTTAAATTCCACCATTAGCTCTCTCTATAACCATTTTTTATATCCCTAACTCATAAAGAATGAAAGCTGTTATTTGTCTTCTACACGAGCCCAAAAGACTGCATTTAATGCTGACTGAGGCATGAGAAGGAAACAATAAAAAAAAAAAAGTAAATATGACAAAGGGTCGAATTTGACTCACAAAATCTGTTTCGAGTTTTCCCATTTCTTGTTTGTAGCTTCTCATTCTGTTGCTGTACATCCCTCGACTTTGGGGTGGTATCTCTCGGACTTCCAAATCCATCTGTTCAAGCTAGAAGGGGGAGAGAAAAATGTGATATAAACTACATTGTTACTCTTATTTGAACAAATGTTTACAGCTGAAAGGATCTAATTCCAGTTCCTCATTTTTGTAGTTGAGGAACCAGGCTCAGGGTGCTGAATGATCAAATAACACTGAAACTACTTTTACTCTTAATTTTTGTTTAGTTCAACAATTCTGAGTACTTGCCAAGTGACACACATTGTGCTCAAGTACATGCTTTGTTAAAACATACACATTTGGCCAAGCGCAGTGGCTCACGCCCGTCATCCTAACACTTTGGGAGGACAAGGCGGGTGGATCACTTGAGGTCAGGAGTTTGAGACCAGCTTGGGCAACATGGCAAAACTCTGTCTCTGCTAAAAATACCAAATTAGCTGGGCGTGGTGGTGGGCCCCTGTAATCCTAGCTGTTCAGAAGGCTGAGGCAGGAGAATAGCTTGAACCTGGGAGGTAGAGGTTGCAGTGAGCTGAGATTACACCACTGCATTCATTTCAGCCTGGGTGAGAGAGCAAGATTCCATCTCAAAAATAACATAACAACATAACATAACATAACATAACATAACATAACATAACTAAAATAAATAAAATAAAATAAACAAATTAACCCAAACATTCTTAATAATTTGATTTCAATATACTTGGAATAGCCCATCATTCAATCTAACCGGGTTTTGTCTTCTGACCATTAACCTCCATAACTATGGGAAGATAAAGTAAGCTATTATTTTCCATGGGTAATCCGTGAAACAAGCCAAGCCTTATTTGACGACCTTTATTCTGGCAGGTGTTTTCTAATTAGGAAAATCACATACCAACCAACATGTGATCTTTACCTTCATCCTAACTCCCAATACTTTATAACCACATTGATATGGCATTAAATGGATACAGTAATATGCTAAATTTCATATAGCTCAATGAAATCACAGCAAGGCGCCTTTTTTTTTTTTTTTTTAACAACCTGCTATCAGATAACACTTTGGATACAACACAGAAGAGTTTAATTGGCAGCAATGCAGAAATACTATAATGGTTTAGGCATAGGCTTTGAAGCCACACTCTTACTTTCACATCATAGGCTCTACTACTTATTAGTCAGGGAATCTTGAACAGGTTTCTTAATGTCTCTGTGCCTTATTTTTCCCACTTATACAATAGTATCTTTTTCACAGAGCGGCTGTGAAAATTGAATAAGGCAATTCCTATAACGTATTTAGAACAGTGTCTCTTACTTGACAATTGCTAGATTAAAATTAACTCTAGTAATGATGATTGCAAGTGATGAAGAAGATACAGCAAACACTATACAAGATAGCAGAAGCGGCTTACTTGTAGTTGTCATTAAAAAATAAAAACCAGGCCGGGCACAGTGGCTCACGCCTGTAATCCCAGCACTTTGGGAGGTCGAGGCAGGTAGATCACCTGAGGTCAGGAGTTTGAGATCAGCCTGACCAACAAGGTGAAATCCTGTCTCTACTAAAAATACAAAAATTAGCTGGGTGTGGTGGCAGGTGCCTGCAGTTCCAGCTACTCAGGAGGCTGAGACAGGAGAATTGCTTGAACCCGGGAGGTGGAGGTTGCAGTGAGCCAAGATTGTGTCACTTCACTCCAGCCTGGGCAATGGAGCTTGTCAAAAATAAAAACCAGTAACAACAACAAATTGGCCCAGGCCATGTCTGATAAAATCACACGTAGTTTACCTTTTAAAGCTTTCTAATAAGTTCCTTCCAGAACCCTATCAGCTTATCGCTAATAAAACCTGTACTCAGGGTTAGCAACTGAATAACTATAGTAGCATACAAATAAACCAGACAATCACCTTTCAGTTAATAGGGTTTAATTTATTATAAAGAAAAAAGATAATTTTAATTAGCCTTGATTTAAATGGTGATAGTTTAAATGATTATGTCTCAACATAAACAAGAAGCATCAATAAATAAAATCATTACTTAGCAAGACAATTGTTTAAAACAACTCTCTGAAATCATCAATTATTTAGTTCTAACAAGGTAAACAGGATCAATTGGAAAAATAACTACAAAAATACATGCAAGCCAAAATCTGAGACTTAAATATATTTTTGTTGAAGATATTTTACATGGATACTTAAAACTAAATTAAAAGTAGGTAAGAAAGAAAAAGGAAACACACAACAAGCACTTAAAATGAAAGCAAGAATGAGGCTAATGTACACTTGTTCCATGTTATCACAGCATTTATGTGGCCAATGCAGAGTGGGAGAAAAGATCATTGCAAGATGTGTAGTGTCCGAGAGACTAATACAAACCAGATGTTCAGCAGAAACACAATTAATCCCAATAATCAAATCAAAAAAGTTTTTCTCCCAAGGTCGTCATCAAAAGGGCAGTATGGGCCGGGCAAAGTGGCTCACACCTGTAATCCCAAAACTTTGGGAGGCCAAGGTGGGTGGATCATCTGTGGTCAGGAGTTCACGACAAGCCTGACTAACATGATGAAACCCCGTATCTACCAAAAATACAAAATTAGCCGGGTGTGGTGGTGCATGTCTGTAATCCCAGCACTCTGGGAGGCCGAGGTGGGCAGATCACTTGAGGCCAGGAGTTCAAGACCAGCCTGGCCAACATGACAAAACCCCCCCTCTACAAACAAACAAGCAAAATTAGCCAAGTGTGGTATTGCTCGCCTGTAATCCCAGATACTTGGGGCACTGAAGCATGAGAATCGCTTGAGCCCAGGAGGCAGAGGTTGCAGTGAGCCGAGATTGTACCACTGTACTCCGGCCTGGGTGACAGAGTGAGACTCTGTATCAAAAATAAAAAAGAAAAGCAACACACTCATATAGGGACACAATGCATAGTAACAAGTGAGTCATGCTTGTACTAGTCGGCTTTTAAAATGCCAAATTAAGACACAATACTTTTAGTTCTTTTTTGCTCCATGTTTTACTAATTTATTTATATAAAAAAGTAGTAGATGAACCAGAGCTCTGGGTATAGCAAACTAGGAGCAAATATTTACTCTACGACTTAACAGGATTTGGGACCTCCAACAAGTTCCTTCATCTTTCTAAGTCTCAGACTCCCCACCCATAAAACAGGAGTAGTAACAGTGTTGAGAGTCACTTGGCCAAGGTTCTCTCATGCCCCTACATGTCTTGCCTGGTATGCCAAGAATACAAGGTCCTGAGCACTCTGTCTGAGCCATTTTTTAGGACTGTGTTTGCGGGGAGCTCAGGGAGAGGAAATAATGTGTGCCCCTGGGACAAACAACAGCCTTGCTTATAGGCTGCTAGAAAGTGGCACATTTTCTAGGCTCTCGTTCCATTCCTCTAAGGCATTCTAATGCTGTTGTAAGCCTGCCTACAACATCTAGGCCTGCCTGCATCACTACTGTGGGAATTCAAACTCAGGAACTGATGCAACCAGCCTGAAACACTGGCAACTGCTTTTGTTGTGGATAATAAAAATCGTTTGTATCTGACCTAGGAGTCTCATGTCTTCTCTAGTCATCTATGAAACTGTAGCAAGCTCACTTGAGAGCTTGCAAATAGGAGAAAATATCAGACCCTTTATCATTTTTGACAAATAATATTGTCTCACATGGTTATTGAGGAAATTAAATATTATAAAGCAAGTAGTATTTTTAATCCAGTGTCTGGTATCCAATATGCCTTTATCCTGCATTAGCTATTTACAGTTGTTATGAAACGTATTATGATGGAATAAAAATTAGAGACAGATATCTAATGAATCACCTTTACTAAGAAGAATAAAATCCCAAGAAGCTATTAAAATCTCTTCAATTTAAAAACTGACAAATTCTGAATTATAAAATGCTAATCAGCTATGCTTCACATTTCCACAATGTATAAAACAAGCTAGAGGAAGGCATTAGCTGAAATGGCTCTGGCTGTGTGTTAAAATACATTACTGTCTGTACATACCAGTTCTTTCGCTTCTTCAAGCTGTTTCTCCACATTTGCAACCATCTGTTTCTTTTCATCTGAAACAAACAATAATACCAAGAAATTGCTAAAGATACGAATAAATTTAATATTTTAAAACTTCAGTGTTTATATGCCTTTCTCTTTTCTGGCCAGTCAGATTACAGAATATAAGGCAAAAGAGCATATCATTCTTTGGTGGGTTCAAAACCACTTCAAGCCACTGATTCTAGGCTATCTAGAAATATATAATCCGATACAGTACCTCATTATTAAGAGATACCATTTTTAAGAGAGACACATTTTTAAGAGAGACTAAAAATTATGTTGCCTTTTAGGAGAGACTAAGTTAACAAGAGCAGATTTGTGCTGGCCTGAGGAATCTGTGAAGTCATAACTTTAATAAATTGGGAATAACTGATTGTTAATACAATTTAAAAGTCATATACAAAAACATCGCCTAAAACTGGGCAAAAACAATCCTTTAAAAATTGTACTTTCAGTAGCATGGAGAATCAGGTGTAATGGAATAAATATTTGAAGTTAGGACTACTGATTCCAAACTGAAAGCTACTATCTCACTCAATGGTTATGGGATCCTGGGCAAGAAATTTTTCTCTTTTTTTTTTTTTGAGCCTCAGTCTGTACTCTCTAAAATGGAAAAAAAAAAAAAAAAACTACCGGATTACTTTTAGCTCCAATAAGCTTGATGCAAGTGACATTACTTTAATATTATAAAGTGCTAAGTCTCTGTATGTGGTTTATTTTTCTAATACAATCAAGTTATAACCCAACTGTAATTCCCTTCTCTAGGAGAGATATGTCCTGGCAGACAATTTCAGAAAGCTTTCCCATACCCTCATTCCAACCAGTCAGCCTATTTGTTCACATACCCTAGTTAAGTTTTGTGCAAACCAAATGTACTGAACATCTCTAGCTTTTGTCTGCCTGCACCCTTCTCTTCTCAGGCAACAGCCCCTACTCTCTTCAAAGGCCCCCTTCCTCACCAAGCGGGACAATGAAAATGCTATCTCCATAAAGACTCTGCTTCTTCAGTCACAGTGAGTGACTTGGCAAATGACAGGCATCTAATCCTAGCTGGGCTAATCTTAGTAACTCAATCCTTTGGCCACATCCATCTGGGGGTTGGGTGGTGGGATAGGCATATATGAACCAGGGAGAAGAATCAAAGTTCTAGAGCAAGGGGAAAGTCTTTTCCTCTCTCCTGGTAATGAGAAAATGAGCCTAGAAGCTGCTGGCATCCATTGGTCTAGCTCCAAGAAGAAAGCAAGCAAGCAATGGCTGAAAATAAATCCTGCATTTAAAATGAAACACAACTGAGAGACAAAGGGAGAGAGAAATAGTTAGTTAGTTCCTGGCTTGAAATAACTGAAATTGCTTGACTTTATAAAAGCTTGACTTTACCATAGTTTGGTTGCTTGAGCCAAGAACTTTGTTGTTCTTTGTTTAAAACTGGGTTTATGTCACACAGGAGCCTAATGAGATTGACTAACACAACAGACTAGAAAAGTCATGAAGCTTGAAATGGGCACAACACCTACCAGGTGACCAGCCTTCAGAAGGGCAACCAATCCTAAATGGGGAAGCTTTAGTAGACATTATTATTTCACTGGCCGGGTGCAGTGGCTCACGCCTGTAATCTCAGCACTTTGGGAGGCTGAGGCGGGCGGATCACGAGGTCAGAAGTTTGAGACCAGACTGGCCAACATAGTGAAACCCCATCTCTACTAAAAATACAAAAAATTAGCTGGGTGTAGTGGCAGGCACCTGTAATCCCAACTACTTGGGAGGCTGAGACAGGAAAATTGCTTGAACCCAGGAGGCAGAGGTTGCAGTGAGCCCAGATTGCGCCACTGGACTCCAGTCTGGGCGACAGCGTGGGACTGCATCTCAAAAAAAAAAAAAATTATTTCACTAAGACAATGATTAGATTATTAGTAGATTCTGCTAATCCTAACCCTTTCCCTTTGTTATCCCCAAACTATAGAGGGGAAACAGTTGTCACATAAGGTGTTTTATGTGTACTCACAATATTTCTCCCTAAGAAAAATATGCGTTTGGGATTAGAATTCCACTTAATTTTCCCTCCTTGAAAAGTTAAATCTACACATGGCCAGATTAAATATTTAATAGATGATCCCAAATTTATTTGCTTCTGGGACATTTCAATCCTTTCAGTATCTTCACACAGTTATAGTTAGAATAGCACTATATTTTTGTGATAGAGAAAAATATAAAAAAAGGCCTATCTTAGGCCGGGCGCGGTGGCTCAAGCCTGTAATCCCAGCACTTTGGGAGGCCGAGACGGGCGGATCACGAGGTCAGGAGTTTGAGACCATCCTGGCTAACACGGTGAAACCCCGTTTCTACTAAAAAATACAAAAAGCTAGCCAGGTGAGGTGGCTGGCGCCTGTAGTCCCAGCTACTCGGGAGGCTGAGGCAGGAGAATGGCGTAAACCCGGGAGGCGGAGCTTGCAGTGAGCTGAGATCCGGCCACTGCACTCTAGCCCGGGCAACAGAGCAAGACTCCGTCTCAAAAAAAAAAAAAAAGAAAGAAAAAAAAAGGCCTATCTTGGATCAAAAGTGAGATGGTGTATTTACACATCAGGAGGAACATCCTGTTCTCTTTAACATATTCAGTTGATAGGAAAGTCCATGCCATGGACCTCCAGGACTAATAAGTATCAGTTTTTCTCACTAGCAAAACAAAACAAAGAAAGAAGTCTCCCTTGACCTGTATTCCCCTTTGCTAATATTCCTCTCCTTTCATCACCAGCCAATTTTCTTGAAAGCAAGGGTATAGACTCTGTTTCCCTTCCTCATCTCCCCCTCCACTTCCTGTAAACTAACTACTGCCCCCACCATTCTACTGAAATTACTCTTACTACATTAATAACCCTTCCTTTGCCCAAACTAATAGACATTCTTAGGTCCTATTTTTATTTAATCTTGTGGCTTCTTACACTTTCCTCCCATCCTATAACTTTCTCCTCTACTGGCTCCCATGGCACCCTGATCTGGTAATTCTCCTGAACGCTCACTCCTGTCTCACGGTCCTCTGCTAGGCATTGTATTTTTCAGGCCATCTTTTAACCGCTGATGTTCCTTGGAGCTCAGTCCTTGCCTTTCTTATGACCATCATCTATGTCCCTGGGCAATTTCATCCTTTTAAAACTATCATATTATCTATTTATGATCCTAAATCTTTATCTCTAACACTGATATATTTCCAGGACTTCAATCCTTTAATCCCAATGCTTATGCCCATCTCCACCAGGCCGACCTGGCAAACCTCTATGCAAAACTCTCTTCAGAAATCATCACTTCTTTGAAGGCTTTCCTAAGCCAACATAAGAGTTAATCACTCTCTTGTACATAAAAATACGTATAACTCTTATGTTATCCTAATGATTTATCCCTCACATAAACAACCTTTCAGCTTAGCGGGGCTCTGGGAAGACAAGAGCCATGTCTTAATCATCTTTATAGTCCTACACTATAATGAACTTGACATATACAATCAGTTTTCAAAAAATGAAGGTAAGTTAAATAAATAATGCAGAACAGAACAAGAATTTGCAAAAGAAGCTATGCTACTAACCACCTTGGTTTCCCTGCCCCCCTCCCATTTAATCTTCCTAAAATCTCGCTTTGATGGATCAGTTGAGCTTAGCAGTTAAGGTCCTCGACATTCTAGAGCCAAGCATCCTTTCCAACTTTATTTCCAACTACAAGCTTTCTAGTATGCAGTCTACAGACAGACTGTTCATTGCCACCCAAACAAATCTTTTTTCTTCTCTACATCTTTGTTAAGCTACCATTTAGGGTTCTTTGGCTGAATGCGACAGAAGTGATTCTGGCTAAACTAAGCCAAAAAAGAGAATTTGTTAGAATAATGTGGGGTGGCTCACAGAATCAATGGACAAAAATGAGCCACACAGTTTGGGAAAGACAGCATCAGGAGTAGCTTAGGGTACCAAGGGAATAGGAACATACAATCCCTGCTGAAGAAAAGTCTGGAGCAGCTCTATTCTCTTTCCTTGGTTCATCCTGATCAAATTCCTGGCAAAAAGTCTATGAATGTCCTTGCTTGGGTAATATGTTCATCTCTTGACCTACAGAGGGCAGGGCAGTCTGTCAGTTCTATCAAGACTGGAAAAACGGGGTTTAAGTAGTTCCTCAATAGGAAATTGAGTAGATAGAATGAAAGCTGCTGGGTGCAACAGATGTCCACTGCATCCACGTATGGCAACCTCTTATAGTCTTTCCCTGTTTCTGTCTGTCCAAACCCCACCTATCCTTCTGGGTGAGCTCCTGAGACATAACCTCATCTCCTTTGAATTCCTAGAGTTCTTTGCTTGGCTTTAGGGGGCCCAACGGTCATTAAAAATAAGGTTCTGCAGTTTCCTCTTTATTTTTTTTTTTTTGAGATGGACTCTCACTTTGTTGCCCAGCCTGGAGTGCAATGGTACAATCTTGGCTCACTGCAACCTCCGCCTCCCAGGTTCACATGGTTCTCCTGCCGCAGCCTCCCGAGTAGCTAGAACTACAGGAATGTGCCACTACACACAGTTGATTTTTGTATTATTAGTAGAACGAGGTTTCACCATGTTGGTCAGGCTCGTCTTAAACACCTGACCTCCAGTGATCCACCTGCCTCGGCCTCCCAGTGCTGGGATTACAGGTGTGAGCCACCGCGCCCGGCCTGCAGTTTCCTCTTCAGGCTCATCTATGGCTTCTTGAAGGCAGAGACTACTCTTGACAAATCGTGTCCAATCTCTGTATTTAGCATAGAGAGCTGTACATGGTAGGGGCCATTAAGTGCTTACAGAATGAATAATTCAGTCTTAGCACGCCACAACATACTTATTACTCATAGAGAAACTGAGGGGAAACGACTGGGGCAAATCTTCCCATTTGAATGACAAATTTCCCTTTACAAAAAAAAATAATTAAATTGGGATAGAGGTAGAATTAACACGATTGGATTTTTTTTCATAAAATTCATTTCATGATGGTGCTGTCAGAAATAATGATGGAACTGAGACATTCTTTGATTGGTCCTTATAGTGTTCCTCATGTTTTTAAGAAGACAAATCTTAAAAGTGATGATTTAGGGGCAAAGTATGAAGAAGGAAGGAAGGGAGGGAGGGAGGGAGGGAGAGAAGGAGAGAGGGAGGGAGGGAGGGAGGGAGGGAGGAAGGAAGGGAGGGGGGAAGGGAGAAGGAGGGAAGGAGGGAGGGAGGGAGAAGGAGGGAAGGAGGGAAGGAAGGAGGGGAGAGGGAGGGGACTGAACTAGATGACTTTGGCAATACCTACCGACACTAAGTTTTGGTAACCTGGCAACATTTACATGTAATTGCCAAAAGAGATTCATTCTGCCCACCACAAATGACATCCCCTTTCAAATAACATGTTCCTAGGATTCAGACCTTTGTAACTAAGGGCTATCATTAATGTACATGGTGCTCTGTGTTTAATACTATTATAGTCAATCCTTAAAACAACCTTTTTGAGGTACTATTACTATTCCTTTCTCAAGCCATTAAATAAGATCAGAGATGTTAAATTATTTCCTGAAAGTTCAACAACTAAGAAATAGCAGAGTTGGAACTCTAATGGGGTAGGTCTGTTGTCCTGAACTGAGCTCTTAACTGCTATATGTATTATATAAAATGTACTATTTAATATATAAACAAAGTTTCCCACTGTTTTTCTTTTCTTTTTTTTTTTTTTTTTTTTTTTTTTGCCTATAAGCTTGATAAGTGCTGATGTACATACACATAAGTCTTAGGTATGTACGATCTTTACTTTCCTACTCAATATATTTTTAATTATTATTTTTTTTTTTCTTTTAGAGACAGGGTCTTGCTCTGTCACCCAGGATGGAGTGCAGTGGCATGATCACAGTTCACTGTAACCTTAAACTCTTGGGTTCAAGGGGTCCTCCCATCTCAGCCTCCTGAGTAGCTGGGATGACAGGTGCATGTCACTATACCCAGCTAGTTTTAAATTCAATTTTATTTTGCAGAGATGGGTTTCACTATATTGCCCAGGCTGATCTTGAGCTTCTGGGCTCAAGTGATCCTCTCACCTTGGCCTCTCATTTCCTAGTCAATATTAACAGAAGTGCTTAGTGATCATACACACACAAGTCTTTGCATAGTATAATTATTTCTTGATATTTACAGAAGTGCTTAATCAGCACAGAACAACCTCATTAAAGTGGAAGTGTCAAGGCTCACTTGAATTCAGTTACTTGTACCTGTCTTTGTGCAATGTAGATATGTTAAAATAAAACTAGCAGCAGCAATTATGTATGTACTGAGAAATGTGGAGTCAAACCACTAAGAGAGGAACAGATAATTTTTAAATGGGTATATTATTGATGCTACCCTGTGTAACACGGTATAGAATGGTCAGTTTTGAAATAAAGCAATTCTAGAATGATCCATCTGATAATGGATTAGCGTTGGAGATACTAGCATGAACTTGTGTTTAACATACTATATATACAAATGATTACATATGCAAATGCTTGTAGATATGTTCATATACATGGCTTAGTAAATACATGTGAATTTCCTTGCTCTGTCAGCTGAGAGGTACCAGAAGCAACAACACCCCAGGAGTAATGGGCACACCTAGTGTCCAGATCTTGGTTTCTAATACCCTTCTTTAATTAAAGGAAACAGGATTCCTCAGAGAAAGGGCTGATTCCAGCACTGAAACAGGAAATAGAGAAAATGATCCTGGAGTGTCTTATACTATCAGAAAATAATAAAGTCCTTAAAAAAAAAGGAAAGAAAAGAGCCAAAATGATGGGGGTATATCAAAAGGACACAGAAGCCAAATGAAAAAAAGGCTCCCAATGGTCAAAGCTGAAACAATTTGAGCAACACGAAAATAAAGTAGTATTGGAATATAACACAAAGGATAAAATAGATATCTATGAGCCCATACTGATGTAAATGACTGAATAAGTAAATAAATGAATAGATAAATCTCTCTTACATAAAAAGAATTACAAATAATTTATGTAATTACTTGGCTTCAAGGAGGTAGAGCGTAACTCTCCACTCCTTAAGTATAGGCTATGCATATATGATTTTCTTCCAAATAATATGGAAAAGGGAGGGAAAGATTAAGTGGAAAAACCTGGCAAACACTACCTCAGCCAGGTGATAAAGGTTAACGTCAGTAGTGGTAAGTCATGTTGACAGCATGTATCTTGATATGTGGTGAAAATGATGCTTTACCTCTGTGGTCCTCCTCCCCAAAACCCAGAACTCCAATCTAATCATGAGAAAAACACTAAGCAAATCCCAGTTGAGGGATCCTTCTAGGAAATATCTGACCAGTACTCCTCTGAACTGTAAAGTCATCAGAAACAAGGACAGTTTGGGAAACTGTCATAGCCATGAGGGGCCTAAAAAGCCATGAGCACTAAATGTTTCATGGTATCCCGGATTGGATCCTGGAATAGTCAAAGGACATTAGGTAAAAAGCAACCAACAAAACAAAACAAAATCTGAATCAAGTATGACCTTTAGTTAATAATAATGCATCAATATGGGCTCACTAGCTGTAACAAACGTACCATATTAACATGATGTTAATCATAGAAAAAACTGGGCGTGGAGTATATGGGATTCTCTGTACTATCTTTGTGATTTTTATGTAAATTTCAGACTGTTCTAAAATCAAAAGTTTATTTAAAAAAAAAACTGAAGCCATTACTTAGGTTGACTAAATTGACCAAATATACATATAGACAACATACAGATAAATATATAGATCTATAGATGCATACACACACACTTGTTTATATGAATGTATATTATTCAAAGATGAATACAACTCCGTAAATGCTTTTTTTTTTTTTGAGACAGAGTCTCACTGTGTCACCAGGCT
Source organism: Piliocolobus tephrosceles (assembly GCF_002776525.5). Taxonomy (NCBI): domain Eukaryota; kingdom Metazoa; phylum Chordata; class Mammalia; order Primates; family Cercopithecidae; genus Piliocolobus; species Piliocolobus tephrosceles. The sequence goes on from NC_045442.1 coordinate 21,164,375, forward strand.
GGAGTGCAGTGGTGCAATCTTGGCTCGCTGCAACCTCTGACTCCCTGGTTCAAGTAATTTTCCTGCCTCAGCCTGCTGAGTAGCTGGGATTACAGGCACGCACCACCACGCCCAGCTAATTTTTGTATTTCTAGTAGAGACGGGTTTCTCCATGTTGGCCAGGATGGTCTCGATCTCCTGGGCTCATGATCTGCCTGCCTTGGCCTCCCAAAGTTCTGAGATTACAGGTGTGAGCCACCACGCTAGCCCTAAATGCTTAAATTTTTTATGAGACATAACTGGGCCATCAGTAGCCGCTAAAGACTATCTTCCCTGTACGCTCAATTGAAAAAGTTGGACCTTGCCCAGCAGCTCACAAAGCTGATTTTGAGGTAGCCTGAATCCTAACAAGGAAGAAACTATTGTAGCAGTGAATTCCCGAATCAGGACTGGAACCTTCCCTTCAATTGTAACCCTCTAGAGCAATAGAAATATAAGGCAAGTCACACATGTGATTTTAAATTTCCTTGTAGCAGCATTTTGTAAAGTTTTTCAAAATAAAAAACCTTAAAGAGAAACAAATAAAAATAAAAAACGTTAAAGTTAAGAGAAACAAGTGAAATTAATAATTTTTTAGTTTTAATACTATGTAACCGCATATATCTAAAATGTTATCATTTCATAATATAGCAACAGCCACATTTCAGGTGCTCAATAGCTACATGTAGATATTACAGCTCTAGAGCCAAATATATTTTAAGCAAACCACAGTATATCATGAACAAAAGCCAACTTTTCTGAATTATTTCACTGCAACCATCTTGTAAAGTCAAGAGAGAATCACAGAAGTGTGATTATGCCTTCATCCACATGTGGCTAAGTCTAGATGGTCTAGACAATCCTCCAGGGCTTGGCACAACTAATCCAGTAGACTCAAGTATTTCCTTCCAGAAAGGACACCTGCCTTGTCCGACTCCACTTTCACTTCTCTCCTCTGACTGCCCCCGCTGGGATCCTGAGTTCAAAGCCCACTTCCAAATTCATATCTAAAATGCCCTAATCACTTATCTCCTTTCAAATGTGTTCATCAAGAGAAATTGACCTAATTCTAGTCTAGGGACAGAAAGGAAGCAAGAATTGAAGTGTAAGATTTAAGACTTCAATTAACATGACAAAGTCGGAAGATCGGGGTCCTGGCTAATCTTACCAGCTGTTGTCTTCAGCAGCAGCAGTAATATTATTAATGGCTAGTATATCACACATTTTCTGTGTAAGAACTGTGTTAGTGTGTTACATGCTTTATTTCACTGATTTTTACATTACAAGGTTGAAATTATTACTCTGTCATCCCCATTCTACAGATGGAGGAGACAGGTCTAGAGAGGCCAAGCAACCATCCATGACTGCACATCCAGTAAGTAGCAGAACTAGGGTTCTAAACAGATCTGATGTCATGTCTGAGTCATTCTGTCATTTTGCTGTCATACTTTCTTGGTACAATTCTGAGGACAGCCATAAAGTGACAGGATTCACAACAGATCATTCTCTCTCTGTGAATGGTAAAGTAGGCAACGAATTCCAAAAAGATTACCTTAAGATTCTTCAGGAAGCCTACTACATGTAACAGAATCCTTGCACCAAAGGAAAACATTCCCCACTTAAGAATTCACTCCCATCACTAGAGGAAAAGGAACTTCACAATAAAGTACTCACTGTCGTTTCTGCTCATCCCTTTTCCTTACTTTCCCACAGAACCGTAATAATTTAAAAAAAAATTTTCAAATATAGTGCCATAAGGGTATTAAGAAAGAACTCACCCATCTCAGTTCAATTGCTAAAATTAGTTAAGATTCAAACACTTTAAGAGCAAAATCTCTTTATTGTTTAAAAAAATCACAGAGTAACCAGATTTCTTTCTTAAAATAAAAGTTTTAAATGTTCACTCTTCTGTTCTCTTTGGAAGCAATACTTTAATACATTGTAACATGCACAGCACAAAGTTCATTTCAATAGATCTACTCACTCTGCTTGAATTTGAGTAAGTTATTATGTTGAGGGAATGAACTGCTTTGGCTGGAAAGTTTGCTCCAATTTTTATGCTTCTTAACTCAAGTAAATTACAGTTCACCTCCTCTGGATCACTTTTAGCCGAACACTGCACTTGCTAATGATGCCCAGAGAGAGATTATACTTACTTGTCATCAAACTATTTTTGCCATGGTTATATATATTAATGTCTGTTAATCTACAGACATACATCTGAAATTCATAACTACATGGATATATTTTTCCTCTTTTTCTATTTATCAATTGGAAATAGATTATAAAAGGGGCAAGCACAAGCCATTATTAAGATGGCAATCACTGCATTTTTAAGAATTATGATTAGGCCAGGTGCGGTGGCTCACGCCTATAATCCCAGCACTTTGCCCAGGAGTTTGAGACCAGCCTGGGCAACCTGGCAAAACCCCATCTCTATGAAAAATATAAATAAATAAATCCAAAAAAAATCAGCCAGGCACAGTGGCTTGTGCCTGTAGTCCCAGCTACTTGGGAGGCTGAGGTGGGAGTAGCCTTGAGCCGGGAGGGAGAGGTTACAATGAGCTGAGATTGCACCATTACACTCCAGCCTGGGTGACAGAGCAAGACCCTGTCTCATAAAGAAAAAAGAAAAAAAAAGAATTATGATTATTCAATAATATAAGTCAGTAAGCATTTTTCCAGAGCCAGCAATGCAGTCTCCTTTCAATTGTAATGTAACTCCTGTGTTTGGGCCTTATATAATACTACAGCTAAGGAGAGGCACAGTTTTTTAAAATTTATTTATTTGTTGAGATGGAGTTTCGCTCTTGTCGCCCAGGCTGGAGTGCAATGACACAATCTTGGCTCATCGCAACCTCTGCCTCCCGGGTTCAAGTGATTCTCCTGCTTTAGCCTCCTGAGCAGCTGGAATTACAGGCATGCACCACCACACCAGGCTAGTTTTGTATTTTTAGTAGAGGCGGGGTTTCTCCATGTTGGTCAGTCTGGTCTCGAACTCCCGACCTCAGGTGATCTGCCCGCCTCGGCCTCCCAAAGTTTTGGGATTATAGGCATGAGCCACCGCGCCTCACCCACAGTTTTATTTTTAAGGTACTGAATTCAAAAAGTTTCCTTCTATGTGTTAAGAATTGTTACATTAAAATATAAAGGCAAGAGAAAAACTGTAACACGATCTGTTTTCTTGGAAATAGTTTTTACAACTTTGCATCCAAGGATGATTTTGTTACCTTGTAAAACATCTTCCCAATACAAAAGCTAATAACCCAAACAAATGTTTCTACTGCTAAAACAATTACAATTAAAAATGAGTAAAACTCTAACTGGAACCACAAGTCCTGATACTCTGAGGCTCTGGGACTCAATTCAGAGGAAGTAGTCTCCAACAACAACAAAAATCAAGAAGATCTCCGGCAGTGGAGAAAAGCAGAGCTGAAGAGAAGAGGCGAGGTGATGCATCATGAAGAGATGAGGCCATCAGCCACTTTCGACACAAAAATCTCTGAGGCAGCAGAGCTTGGTGGTATATACTACCTTGGTTCTCTCCTCTTGTTCCCTCACTTGGACTCATAAACCTCTTTAAGACATCATCCATCTCCTCCAGAACTAACTGGGGACTTCAGGAGATGAGTGGGATGTAAGTTCAGAGATCCTGGCTTCAAGCAAATATCCCTATTAACAGAAAATAGGTGAGGGGAAGAAAAACAAAGAAATAAGGGAAGAAAATTACTTATAAACACGTAATTTTGGGGGGAAGTAGGGAAAGGGAAAGAGGAATGACAACTTAGGTCTGGGAGAAATTATTGCTAGTACCAGGACAACTGGGCAAGTGAAGTGCCCGCCAATCCACAGATTAATGACACCCCCCTTTCTACACTTGATACCCTGGAGCTAGGGTAAGGACAAGCCTAGCAGCCAGATGATGGTTCAGTTCCCCTGACAAAACTAAACAAAAATGTAAAAACCTTTTCTGTGATTAACTACTCAAATCTGTAGAGAAAGATAATCCCCGAAACATTTTCCAAACCAAAGTTACAAAAGATCATATTTATATTCACCTGCTTATTCACTTATTTTTCTGATCCCCTAATAAGTAAGCACCAAGCAAATCAGACCCAGCTCCCACCTTCACATAGCTGACAGTCTAGCATAGAAAATCAGATGTGCTAAAACACAAAAGCAAACCCAAAAACAAAAACACTTCCAGATGGGAGATGTGAAATTTTTTAAGTGTGAAAAATTATCTTGTACCAACTTTTACATAAAACTGGGTTATACAATAAATCCCCAAGAAGGATGAGAAACAAGAAATGGGGATGGGGGGTATGAAAAATACTAATGCTAATACAGCAACTAACAACAACAAAGGGGCTTTAAATATGTTTTTTAAATTTAATCTACCTAACAACCCCATGAGAGAAGTACAATTTTCCCCCATTTACTAAGAAGAAAAGTTAAAAGAGACTAAGCAGTCTGCTTAAGAGGCGCAACTTTTATTTTATTATTTTATTTTATTTATTTATTTGAGATGGAGTTTCACTCTTGTTGCCCAAGCTGGAGTGCAATGGCGAGATCTCCGCTCACTGCAACCTTTGCCTCCCCAGTTAAGAGGCACAACTTTTAAGTGACAGAGGTAGGATCTGAATCTAGGCACCCTGATTCTTACCTCTATTTTGCCGCACATAATTATAACAACATTATTACTAACACAACAACGCCGCTGTAGATTGTAGATCCATCAACTACGTACTTCCATTCATTTTCTTTGAATACTCACATCTCTAATTAACAAACGAAAACATTAAGACTCTTAAGACGTTAAGAAACGTTTCCAGGTTATACAAGTTACAAGGGAGTGAAGTCGGGATTCGAACTCATATGGCTCAGATTCCGAAGGCTCTTTTCACGTCACCCCATGCCCGAACTTGACTCTTCACCCTCAACCAAGCCAAGCCCTATCCCTCCGGGGAACAGCCAGCACCACCCACTCCAGCCTCGCGCCTCACAGACACACTGGTTCGGGCGGCGTTCCACCGCCCGCACCCTCCCCGCTCTCCCCAGCACCCTCGCCCAGTCGGGCAGAGCTCTCACCAGGAGGGAGTCGTGGGACCCTCGCAATCTTGCTGGTGATCTCTGCAGTGAGCACCGCGAAGTCCTGCTCGTAACCTTCAAAGTCGGATGACATGACGGCTCCGGAACGAGTGGCCCAGGCCAAAGCCTAGGTCAGGGAAACGGCCTCGAGGGGCAGCGAGGGACGCCGCGGCTTAGGAACCCCGGGAGGTGCCCCCGAGAGCAGAACGGAGAACCGGGAACAGCTATCAACCCAGTCGCTTCCTGGTTGTTCGTCGCGATCTCGGTTCTCCGGAAATTGGGTTGCGTGCGTGCTTTATTTTCCGCTCCGTCTTTAAGATAAGTAAGTTCGCTAAGGAAAAGCGCCCCAATTAGTAGCCCCCCTAAAAAAGCGTATGAAAATATGCAGGTTCTGAGGGATCACTAGGAGCGTTTTTTTCCCCTTAGTGTTCTGGGAATCTGCTCCGGATCCCCACGCTACACATCACAGGAGCTTGCTTCCGGAGGGAAGTTTGAGGCGGCGAACCTCCGGAAGTGACAGTAACAGAGACTGCGCAGGGGCCCTGAGCGGGAGAGTCGCGACGAGGGCGCTGGCCGAGAGGCGCTCGGCTTATAGCAGGTCCCGCACGCGGCCAGGGTTTGCTCTCTGCTTGTCCTGGACTGAGGTGCCCATGACGGAGTCATCCAAGGAGGAAACAATCTGTTCCGGGTGAGCCCAGGCCGCCCCGGATATGCGATGGCTGAGGAGCGGACACCAGGGACCACACTGAGGTGGGAGTCAAGGCAGGGAATATAGCACGATTTTGGTGGTCTTTGCCCCACCAGAGTAGGAGCCTGCCCTCCTGAATGTTGAGACCAACCTGGCTTACTAGGATATTTCTTCCTTGGGTGGGGATTTATTTCTAAGCCCTCTGCTCGATGACTCGGGCGGGAAACTGAGGCACAAGTCAACAGCGTCTGCTCCGTGGTAGTCTGTATTATCCATGTAGCTCAGATCTTCTTCCAGATCTTCGGATCCTGTCCAGGCAGAGATGCCCTTTCACAAATCTCCCCCGAGCTCGCCGTCCTGCCTTCCGTTTCCCTCGCTCCAGGAGGCACTTCCTCTTCTTTCTTCCCTGGAATCTACTAATTCGGGTTCTTCTCCTGTACTCTTCTGGTCATAATTTCACACACCACACACCCTCTCGCTGTCTCTCTTCCCTTCCTTTCCTTGCGTGCTCTCTTTGCTTTCACTCTCGCTCCTTTACTTTTGGGCCAGATTGACTGTTCTCTTGATGTTTGGGTGGCGGGATGGGGGAGACTGCAGGCAAATGGCATAGACCATGTCTGACTCACCCTTGGCTTAATTCAAGACTTCATAAGAGGCAGCTTAGAATTTCATAAGGGGAGTTCGTTGACTTGCCTTCTATTCTGGTTCACCCGTTTGTGACCTTGGTCTAATCACTCAGCCTCTCTAAGCCCATTTCTATTCTGTGAAGAAGGAAACTGAATTAGATCAACTCTAAGGTCCTGGTTCTCGGTTCTAAAATTCTTTGTCTTCTCAAACTATTCACTAAGCGTTGGATGGTGACAGTCCCCTGACAAGCTGAGAAGGAATAAAAACAACTATTTTGGAATCATGTATCCAGTTTGCATACCATTCAAACTTGTACCATATTTTGGATAAGTTAAAAGTAATTCTTTTTGCCATTTGACAAGATATGCATCCCAAAGTGTAGTGCACTTGTGAGATGCTGTGCTGTAGGTGTTTATTGTAGTTAACAAGTATGGTATGTAATAAACGGTTTTTTGCGGGGTTTTTTGTTTGTTTGTTTTGTTTTTAACTGAACTTTCCTGTTTTGTTTTCTTTAGGTTGGGTTTGAGACCAGGATACTGGATTCTCCTAGTTAAGATAAAGAGCTTTGGGTGCCTGACAGTGAAAATGGTGTAATCTGCGTAACAGTTCACAGCTTGAAGGCATGACAGTTAAAGAACACACATGGACTTGTGGCACATGGAAATGTGCACACAGAAAAAGGACATCTATAATTCTTTAAAAGTAGGAAGGCGTTCTTCCTCGCCAAAATGGGTACATTCTGTTCAGTTATCAAGTTTGAAAATCTCCAAGAATTAAAGAGACTGTGTCACTGGGGTCCCATCATAGCCCTTGGTGTTATAGCAGTATGTTCTACAGTGGCCATGATTGACTCTGTGTTGTGGTATTGGCCCTTACATACAACTGGAGGAAGTGTGAATTTCATCATGTTGATAAATTGGACTGTCATGATTCTTTATAATTACTTCAATGCCATGTTTGTCGGTCCGGGCTTTGTCCCTCTGAGGTGGAAACCGGTAAGAAAGATTCTGTAAGACAGTGAACTTTAATGATAATCACATATTTGGTTTTTGCCTTATCTGCTAGCGAATAATACCAAACACAGTTGTAAGTGTATTACTCTAATCACTGATCATTTAGGCTCAGAGACTTTATTTCATATCTGTTTGAACATATTGATCCAAAATAGCATTTTCCAAAGCAATTTTATTGAATATTTGCTCTGCATTAAAAAAAAAAGATGGAGGTGGGGGGGGGTTCATGGTCAGAAGTTTAGGAAACATCACATATCATACACAGTGAGGCTTGGCTGTAGGACCTTTTTTCATGTAATACTTTAACATCCCTTAGAACTGAGAAAAATGCTTTAGAAACTGCTGGTTTAAATCATAAAGTTTTAAAATCATTGCACTGAAAATTTAACATTGGGAAGTATAGTCCAATTCGACTTATAGCTTAAAAACTACTGGAAAGTTTATGCTTATGAATGTCCATGTTTCCTGCTAAGGGACATCACCTGATGGCTTGTCAGAAAGGCAGAATCTTGAGCTCTACTTCAGACCTACTGAATCAGAACCTTTATTTTAATAAAGTGTCCAGGTGATTCTTAGGTATATTAAAGTTTGGGAAACACTGGTGTATATCGTGTGCTGTGTACTATTCGAAATGAGTACAGGGAAGGGCAAGACACAATTTGAATTCTGAAAGAGCTTATAACCTAAGCAAGAAACAAACGCACTTGTGCAAATCACTAAACTATAAAGTAGAATGTGTTGGGTGCTGTTAAAGTTAGAAGAATTGAGCATTTTCAGTTGGGGACCTGAGGGAGGAGTGGGAATTTCCAAAGGAGATGGGGAAGAGGGCATGCAGGTTGAGAGAATGGTGGGGGCACATATTCAGAAGCAATGGACAGCCCTGTGTGACTGGGGAAAGACTATGCAGTGCAGAGACAGCTGAAACAAAGGCAGATCGTGACAGTCTCAAATACATGAGAAATCGTAGACAGTCTCAAATACATGAGAAATCGTAGACCATAGAGAGTGTTAGGAATTTTCAGGCAGAGTCTGACACAGTCAGAGTTGTGTTATAGCAATGTTGTTTTGACAATACACGGTTTGTGCTAAAGAAAAACTACAGTAAAGGAAACTAGTTAGGAAGTGATTAAAATGATTAAAGTGATAAAAATGGCCCCAGAAACGGGTGGTGACGGGTAATGTCAAGGAGGGAGCAGATTTCAGTAAGAGTATCAACTCATGCTTAACTCCTCCCTCTAAAATACCTGCCGAGTTGTCAGCTGCCTTTTTCTGAACTCCTCAATCCGCTAAGATTTGGGGTGAGTAGAACCAACTAGTGACATTGAATTTAGGTGGAGCACAGGGAAGAAACATTTAAAAGGACTTCTGCGTAATTGGGAAAGTGATGCTGCTCTTACCAGAAAATTGTTATTTAAAAATATAAAATATTTTTATATATCCTCAAATAAGAGGACTGGAAGTACAAGTTAAGATTCCCTCCTTCCCCTGTCTCCCATAAAGGAAAATCATACCTTAGGAATCATACTTGGGTTCAAGTATCTGATGCATTTTTGTTTCTGTTTTGCTGCCAAGGAAATTTCTCAGGATACCATGTATCTCCAGTATTGTAAAGTCTGCCAAGCATACAAGGCACCACGTTCACATCACTGCAGAAAGTGTAACAGGTACCTGTCTTTCTTGCTGTTCAGAGAGGATCCATCAACTAATTACTGATGTTTTCATTGTTCCTTCTACTACTTTAGTGCTACTTCTATTCACTGCAAGGTTGCCATATTATAAAAAATACTGTCAAAATACTTGTATCCATAATCCCCATTTTATACTTAAATTATCCAGATAATGAATAGATTTAATTCTTCTTTGTTACAAGTGAAACACTTTTCTAGAAAAATACAGATTTACTTTGCCTCTTGTCCTGCAAGAACAAGGGAAAAATTATACTTTAAGTTTGTTTCCATATATCAAGATTAATTGTGTTAGTCAGCTGCCATCTGGGCTAACTTTAGAATTGTTCTGAGTCTAAATTATAAGGGAGATCTGCTTTCCCCATTACTTATTGACAAACATTTACACTTTATACAAATCTAATAATCCAGGTGCCTATCATCACAAATGTTTTAATATCAAAAACTTAATCAGAAGAAAACTATTAAAAATGTGAAATAACCTGCAACCTTTTTTAATGCACAGCTATAATCACTGATTAGTAAGAAGTTTAGAGAACTGTTGAAAGCAAATAAAGTTTTGTTTGAGGCCAGAACATTGTCTTCTATCAACAGTAAGGAACAGTTGCACGGCAAGACTTTGCTTATTATACCATATCTTATATTCTGGAGTTTGCTTGCTTAGCTCAGAGATCCACTAACTAAAGGATACTATGAGAACAGGAAGGAAGTTACATGTGTCTGTTTGAGTCCATTAACCCCAATGGAAATTTATAAGAGATTTGTTGAGTCTATTGTAGGTCACTTGGGTCACTGCACTTACAAGCTGGAAGAAAACCAGGAACCACGCTCATTTCTTTATAATGAGCATTATAAAGGACCCTCTTTCAGTGGGTCTCCTGACTTCTTTAAACAAATACTTGTAGCAGACATCTTTTCCTCAGAAGCTGTTAGAAAGCCTGCCCTTTCCTGTGTTGTTTAGGATTTAAAAGGAGTCACTGTTCATAATTGTTTAAAAGCTCATAAAGATTTTTCTTTCTGTTCCATGAAGTATAATTCTCCTGTAGCTTATGGACATGCTGGATTCCTATTTGCTTGATCTTTTGAAGACCAAAGTTATTTAAAGTAGACAGAATTTTCTGCCTCATGTTTTATGTAAATTTTTCTTGTTAGATGTGTGATGAAGATGGACCATCACTGTCCTTGGATCAACAACTGTTGTGGTTACCAAAATCATGCTTCGTTCACACTGTTTCTCCTTTTAGCACCACTGGGTTGTATCCATGCTGCTTTCATTTTTGTGATGACTATGTACACACAGCTTTATAATCGGGTAAGTGAAAATGAAAATGTTTTATTATAAAATCATCCATGCAAGATTAAATGGTAGTTATCAACATTTAAGAGTTTCATTTGGAAATATGCTTTCTGTGATTTAGTTGGGGAAATAGAACTTTGTTTTACTGATATATGGGTTCCTTTTTAGGAAGCATTAAAACTTAAATTTTGAGATGAGGAAAGATTATTTCTTCTGAAAACTTACATACATGCTCTAGATGAAGCTGATAAATATTTTAATACTTTATATGTAATTTGTTAGACTTCAGACTTAATAGTTATGGAAAGAATAGTGAGAAGAAAAAAGACAACACTAGTGCTTCCTACTTCCATCCCATTCATGTGGCAAGTTGTAGTTCTTTGTTCATTTCTGATTCTAGTGCCCTGGAAGGTGGCTCATGGAGCAGATACATACCATAAAATATAAACAGATTAAACCAGCAAGAGATCAAGTTGATTTATGGGCAAGTAGTCATGAGATAAAGTTCAGGGGACACAAACAAAACTCCCTAAAGAGGCCTTGAAAGTAAACGAGAAACACACACCTGATGGGACTGCCAAACTGTAGAGTCTGTCTTTTGGGGAGGGGACAGCCCATATTTGATCTGCAAGCTTGTGATGTTTGGAAATTCTAGCCCAGAACAATCTGAAAATCTGGATTTTTATGTGAAATCTCTTGATTTGTAAATGTTGGCACCTAATTCTGAATGTTGAAACTTTATGCAGGCCAGGCAGCACACATCTGTGGTCATATTTGGCCTGCATTTTGTCAGTTCTTCACCACTGTTTGTAAAACACGAGGGAAGAAACTACTGAATCCTAGGCAGCAGTTGTCACCGTGGAAGAATACTGCAGTGTAGAATAGCAAGGAGAAGAGAGAAGACATAGTTCTGGTTTAGATTAGTGTCTAGTGTTGTGTATGCATGTTGATGTTGGTAAGGTCTCCTTGACACTTACTGAGGAAACAACAACAACGAAAAGTAACATTTGAGAAAACTAAGAATGATACCCTGCACATCGGTCTGAGCTCGTTACAATATTACTTAAAAATAGCTGGCCGGGCGCGGTGGCTCACGCCTGTAATCCTGGCACTTTGGGAGGCCGAGGCAGTGTGGATCACAAGGTCAGGAGTTCAAGAGCAGCCTGGCCAATCTGGTGACACCCTGTCTCTACTAAAACTACAAAAAATTAGCCAGGTGTGATGGTACATGCCTGTAGTCCCGGCTACTCGGGAGGCTGAGGCAAGAGAATCGCTTGAACTCGGGAGGCGGAGGTTGCAGTGAGTCAAGATCGCGCCACTGCACTCCAGACTGGGCGACAGAGTGAGACTCCGACTCAAATAAATACATAAAATAAAAATAGCTGTGTTTGCTTTGGCCACAGGGCCATGTTGTCATCTCTTTGATCAAGTTATTTTACATGTCACAGTAGAGTCTGACCAGTTACCACAACCAAATATTTTGTGTGTGTGCTGTTGTTGCTGTGCTAGCTCTCCTTTGGCTGGAACACGGTGAAGATTGACATGAGTGCAGCCCGGAGAGATCCTCTTCCAGTTGTTCCATTTGGATTAGCTGCATTTGCTACCACCTTGTTTGCCTTGGGATTAGCTTTAGGAACAACCATAGCTGTTGGGATGTTGTTTTTTATCCAGGTAAGCATCTCAGTTACCTCTAGTCAAAAGTGTCAAGTTGTTGGGACTGATTGAACAAGAAAGAGAAAGACTATATTTAAGTGTGCAGTATGAAATGGAAATTATTTTTACTTATTTCATTTAGGTAACTAATCTCCTGTGTATTCTTCAGATAATTTCGATTTAATTTTGCCAGAATTTCTAGGTATTGATTTAGTTTTTCAAATGTTAACTTAGAGTTAGGTAAGTTCTGGAGCACATCAGAATTGAGAGAGCACTTCTCACCTGTACAGTCTCTCTTGCTCTTCACCTCCACCCCAATAGAGGAGTCTTACTGTTCTCCCTTCCCGACAGATGATTAATTCATTGATTCTCAAAAAGGTTAAGTGACTTACCCAATGTCACCCATTCATGTACTTGGTAAACATTAATGTTATTTTATAATAGTATCTATTTAATAATAGTAGTAATCATAATATAGCTAACATTTATTGAGCACTTATTTAGGCACTTTACATGTATTAGCTCATTTAATCTCCATAACAGCCCTATGATAAAGATGCTATTTAATGCCTACACTGATGAGTCATTCTGCTAATTTTCTAAGGCTGCAAAAATGATAATGAAGAGGTAGCAGTCCTTAGGAACTGACAGTTAATATTAAACAGTTAATCCAGGGCCGTATGTCGTAGATTTATGTGCACAGCGCTATGAGAGGACAGAGGAGGACCTGGCTCTGAAGGGACCAAAAACCATTCCTTTTTTTTTTTTTTTTTTTTTTTTTTTGAGATGGAGTCTTACTCTGTCACCCAGGCTAGAGTCCAGTGGTGCGAACTCAGCTCACTGCAACCTCCGCCTTCCGGGTTTAAGTAGTTCTCTGCCTCAGCCTCCCAAGTAGCTGGGATTACAGGCGCCTGCCACCACACCTGGTTAATTTTTATGTTTTTAATGAAGACAGGGTTTCACCATCTTGGCCAGGCTGGTCTTGAACCCCTGACTTTGTGATCCAGTCACCTCGGCCTCCCAAAGTGCTGGGATTACAGGCGTGAACCACTGCGCCCGGCCCAAAAACCATTCTTACGACTATTGCATTCACGTAATTCGTTCATTGATTCGTTGAAGGCCTACTGTGGGCCAGGTATTATCCGCTAGGCCCTTGGAATAGAATGAGGACTCCTGGGCCAAGGCTGTTTATTTTTGTTGTTGTTGTTTGTTTGTTTGTTCGTTTGTTTTGAGACGGAGCCTGGCTCTGTTGGCCCAGGCTGGAGTGCAATGGCACGATCTCGGCTCATTGCAGCCTCTGCCAAGGCTGTTTCTAACATACTACACTGTCTCTCTGAAGGCACAGCTAGACTTTAAGGGAACTCTTGGTTTTAAAATAATCTGGTTTTGTTTATACTTTATTATCATCTACTAACGTGGGACCAAATTCTTTGAAAAATTTTCCCCAATGCCTCTAATTTAGAATCATATTAGAAATAAACTAAGATCCTATAATATAAAAGCCTGTATATGTGGAATCAGTCATATCTAGGAAAATCAAATAATAGAATAAAGACTGAATACATTCATTATTTTTAAGGCAAGTGAAATATTGAGGTTGACTGAAATGAGTCACTGTTACTTCTCATAAATAGATTAATCATAAATGTAAAGTTAGTTAAAAATAATGATAAAAGATTTTAATAGCAAATTACAATGGATTATATCAGTGTTTTATTAATACTCTCCAAACCTTGCTCTGAAAATAGTACTTATGACATGAAGTTTGATTAACATACTAGATTCAGATTTGATTATGGATGGGTGTAATCATTGTTACGGAGAGGTACTGTGGTGCAGTAGTTAAGAACGAGGTCTTTGGAGTCAGATGGCTGACATGATAATTGTGGTACTTAACCTGTGTTTTCCTTGGTATCTTTATCTATGGAATGGAGTAATAAAAGCTGTCTCAGAGAATTATGAATATGATAATATTAAAGAAACCAAGGTCACATTATTAAATTTTACCATCTATCATTTAATTTCCAGATGAAAATAATTCTCAGAAACAAAACTTCTATTGAGTCATGGATTGAAGAGAAGGTAAATTTTAATAATTGTTTCTTCAATATTAAAAAAGTATATTAATAAAGGACTGGTAAAGTCCTCAATATTAATAAAGTCTGTTAATAGAAAAGTGCCTGAAAGTGAAAACATGGCTGCCAAATGGCTACCATAAGTCATTTGCATGCCACATAAAAGGTGAATATAGGAAACATTTTTATTCATTCTATAACTCCCACAGAAATGTGCTTCTCATACACCCTGAGTGGTTGCAGAGGCCTAAGCCACACGTCAAACCATCTGTTCGTTATCTCTTAGACTAGAGGAGAAAGCAACCCATTTGGAAAGGAGCTTCCACCCTACCAAGCTGCCATCAAGTTTTTCTCAATGTTTTAGACATTCAATGAAGCGCCTAACATTTAGCTCATCACAGACCTCACAACCTCCAATACTTCATGCTGTCCATTGTGATTCTAGCGTGAAACACAAATCTGACTACCCTGCTCCTTGTTTAAAACTTCTCAGAGCCTCACCATTCCTGTGGCAGGGGTTGAAACCCAAATACCTGCAGGGTCTGGGCAGATAATGTCCATGAAGGAGAGCAAGCCTGTATATCAAAGAGTTGCCTGGCAGACCAAGCTGATTGTTGCCAGAGGGGAGTATTCACAATTTCCAAATTACAAAATAGGGAGAAGGATAGTATCGTTTTATGTCCTTACAAATCTCTTTAGTGTCTGACTTAAGACAGTTGGATTCTCACTTCTGCATTCAGTCTGTTGAGATATGTTGCTTCGATTGAAGTATGTGAAGATCCAACCTCACACAGATAAGTAGGTAGAAAAGGATAGAGTATTTTAATAGGCCTTTTACATGATAATAGTGGATGTTCTTCCATATTACGTTGAAAACTTGACAAGTGATATTTCTTATCAGTAAGATTTGTATACCTTTTTATTTTAAAACTCATCAGCCTGTCTTGCTCTTTGAATGAATCTTTTACCAATATGTGGTTTTATGTAATATCAGGCATTGGTCATTTGGGAGATACTGATTTACTGGGTTATGTAGATTTTCCAAACGTTAAACACCTTTCATTAGACAGTATCCCAAAACTGCATTCACTTATATCAATATATCAGTTTTATAAGAAAAAAATCCTTAAGTATTGGAAAGCTGTCAAGCTCACAGTGGTAGATGCAAGTTTTTTGTTTTTTTTTTTTAATCCTAATATGCATTTGAAAGCCTTATTTTTTTTACTATCAACCCATACTGTCAGTCAATTCCCTTGAAGTGACTGCCTGACTGTTCATTTTTGAGAAAATGTTCACCAAGTACTAAAGTCCAAATAACCTTAGTTTGCTACATTACTCATTCTTTCAAGTAAAAATAGTGTTACATTAAAGAAGCTGGCTCTACAGCTTTTGTTACCTTACAGCTTAACAGCTATTTTCCTTGAGATGATCATTCTACTTGGGCACGCTTTATGTATACTTCTCATTTTGTTACACAGACTGTTAAAAATAAAGAACATCTCCTTGAGAATTGAGATTTAATGTTTAAAAATAACTTTTACTGCTTCATCAAGGACGTTCTTACATGAAATTGCTCATAATGACTACCAACACAGTTTGGTGCCACTGCCTTGGTTTCTGCTAAGATGCCAACAGTTTTATTCACCATCGCAAATGTCAACACAACAAAAAGACAAGTAACATTTCAGTGTTATTATGAAAATAGCTTGGCCTTAATGACTAGCAAGAAAATGTCTTGAAAACTCAAAGTGATCCTCAAAGCATGCTTTGAGAGCCACTGATGTACAGGTTTTAGGTGTGAGCTTCTTAGCTTCTACATAAATAAGACCTTTTATGACTTCTTTTTTTGTTTTTTGGCGACGGAGTCTCACTCTGTTGCCCAGGCTGGAGTGCAGTGGCACAATCTTGGCTCACTGCAACCTCCACCTCCTGGGTTCAAGTGATTCTCCTGCCTTAGCCTCCCAAGTAGCTGGGATTAAAAGATGTATGCCACCATGCCCAGCTAAGTTTTATATTTTTAGTAGAGACAGGCTTTCACCATGTTGGCCAGGCTGGTCTCAAACTCCTGACCTCAAGTAATCCACCCACCTCGGCCTCCCAAAGTGCTGGGATGACAGGCATGAGCCACTGCCAACTTCTGTTTATCTACTTCTCCTGCCTCATTTCCTACCCTTCTCTACACTGTCTCTCACACTTGATACTAAATTACTCATAGTTTGTACATCTTATGCTTCCGTATCCTTGCACATGTTGTTCCCTCTGCCTAGAATGGTCTTCACTCTTGTTTTGCCTGATTTCTTGCTTCTCAAGACTTAATTAAGGTATTGTTTCTCCCAAGGACCCTTCCTGGACACTCCCTAGACTTGGCTAAGTACTTTTTGTTTCCTTTGTTCCCTTTTCCCATAGCATCTACCACACCCCTTCGTCACCTTTTAACACACAATATTGATAGAATCCTAACTTCATTGAGTGTTTCTGTTAGGCAAAGACATGTCTTAGTCATTTTATAAATTACTCTTATATTTACCAGTTTTTCTTTGTAAGTAGCCTAGATCTCTGTTCTTTGAAATTCAGTCCCTTTTGAAGACTCTGAAGCTTTTGTTTATAAAAAAGAAAAAGAAATTATTCTTTTACTTTCTGGAGAGGATGAATTTATATAATTTAGTAGATTCATATGCAGTATAGTTTAATAATTATTTTAGTAAATAGTTAACTTTAATATCACTTAACAGATAATTGCAATAACATTTTTTCCATAAAACATTGTCCCCTGATAATCAAATATTTCAAAATATCATTTCTGATAAGCACAATAAATATACTGACATGAGATTAACATTTTTTAAATTATTTTTGCTAATGACCAAGGCTCCTTATAAACCGCCATGCTACATTTAGAAATTAATTCAGATGAGACTGAGTATGCTCAATGGTATGGCCATACACTAGAAATTATTTCCGAATTGGCACTTTATTGCTGAGTAAAAAATTCAAACAAATGACCATATTAAATTTATAGGAAATTTCTAGAAATTACCAGGTACTATATACAACAAATTTGAAGGGTTTGTACACAAATTGTTAAAATAAATAATGTATCTTTGTACCACTAGGTGTCAGTGGAATTTAAGAAATCCAAAGCCAGCTTATTTCCTTAAGTTAAAACTAACAATTTAAATGCCTGGAATATAATTTATGCAAGCTGAATAGTTATGTACATGCATAACATGTACATATAAATGCATATATAAATGAGTATGTATACATGTGTGATAGTATAAAAAAGAAAGAAGATCTCCGGTATATACCTGCTAGCTTTAAAAAATGTTTTTCATAAAACAACTCTCCTATTACGCCTTTCCTGGCCATTCCCATGGGCATCACTGCCACCCAGGATATAACTGTTACCTTCTGATACAACTGTTACATTCTGATGCACACCACAGAAAAGTTCTATCTTGACTAAAACAGTTCCATCCTGAATAAACCCTTAACCTTTCTCCTGAATCTGTTTATCAGCATCCCTTCTATATACCTGAATTGTTTTGTATTACTGAACAACCAGGAGCATTGAGGACTTTTTATATATGAGATAAAGTTAGCTGACTCTTTTAGTAAGCCTTTATGAGTGCTTATTCCTAAAGAAACCCTATCAGATATTTCCTAGGTAATCGTGTACAAGGTTGGTGTACTATATCAAGTTCTTCCTGTACTGTGATGAAGTTGTCTATTGCTTCCATGTACACTAATATTACAGCGAGGAGGAATTACTTTTATGAATGCTAGAAACTTGAGAAATAAGTGTTCTCAATAATATATTGCTGAAGGCCACTTAGACAGAGGCAGTGGCCATCTTATATCTTTGTTACCTACAGGCTAAAGATCGAATTCAGTATTATCAACTAGATGAAGTCTTTGTTTTTCCATATGATATGGGAAGTAGATGGAGGAACTTTAAACAGGTATTTACGTGGTCAGGGGTCCCTGAAGGAGATGGACTTGAGTGGCCAGTAAGAGAAGGCTGTCACCCATACAGCTTAACAGTGAGTATTTTTGTTAAATAGCCCTTCCTTTTTGCCTCACCTTCTTTCCCTTAACTCCCCCTCAACTCAAGTGACATTTTGTAGTAAAATAAGTAATACGAATGTTTTCACTCTGTCAAAATGAATCTAATAATTCTAAATCTCTCCTTATATCATGTCTCTCCCTTTATTTCAGTATCTCCTTAACTCTGTATACCTGTGAGATAAAGTCCTGATCCTTTAACACAGTTTTATGAAATCTGACCAAAAATTACCTTCCAACTTACAGTATCATATGAATTCCTTGTACATTCCTGTCACCCAACTTTGCCCACAATTTTTTCATCTTACATGACCTCCACTCTATCTAAAATTATTAAGACTCGTTCCAGTCTTACCTCTTCCATAAAGTCTAACTTACCCCCGTAGACTCATCTGAATTTGGCATTTAATCACATACTACCCTGTGGTAGCTCATGAAGTCTCATTTTTTTATTTAATTCTGGTACCTTATATCTGTAACTTCATAAGATTCTAGGACAGAGATCATGAGTTATCTTTATTTCTCCTATTATATCTAATATAGTGCTATTTAATAGTAGCTATGTCAAAATAAGTTATAATGATGACCTTTATTCATTCATTCAACTTCATTATTAAATGTTCTTCATTATTCATTTGTAGTGTGTCTGCTATGTCTCTACAGAATCAATGAATCTCAGTGTTCTCACCTGAGAAGCTTCATGAGGGCAGAGAATATACTCCCTGATCCCTGGGCCACAGTAAGCACTCTAGGAATATACACAGATGAGGACATTAGAGAGTGAAGAGCTAGAAGAGGACCTCGCTCTCAGCCCCTGGTTCTTAGCGTAGGGCCTTTTTTCCGTGCTAAAACAACCTGTGGCCTTTAAATTATCAGCAACTTGAAATGCTGGAAAATTGGGGATTTGTCATATCACTTTGACAGTTGATGAGGAAAGGCTATTTTTCAACATTGAGACAAGAGATTTAATTTTTTTCTTTTCATTTCTTCCAGATAGAACAGTTGAAACAAAAAGCAGATAAGAGAGTCAGAAGTGTAAGTACTTCTTTTGTGGTGGTAATTGTTTTTTCTTTTGTTAGGCTCTGTACTTCCATACAGTTTTTTTAATTGACTGACTAGAAACCAATTGTTGGCTTTTATTAAATAGTATTCCTTAATACATTTGTTGAAATTTGATGCAGTTAACTTTTGTTTTTATTGAAATAGTTGGGACTAGAGGTTGGGAGGAATTTAGTCAATTTGTATTGCCAACATAGGAAAATAATTATTCTCAATACAGCTCCTTAATGTGAAACCTATCCTTACAATTATGTTGTTGGATATGATGGCCACCAGCCATATGTGGCTGTTTTATTTAAATTTGTTAAAATTAAATAAATTTAAAAATTCAGCTTCTTATTTGCATTCACCACATTGTAAGTGCTCACTCAGTAGCTGCATGTGTCAAGTGCTGCTGCATTGGATAGCACACATACAGAACATTTCCATCATAGCAGAATGTTCTCAGCCCTGCTCTAACTTTAATTCTTAGCTATGGGCTTAAAATGAAGAGTAAGAAAAGCCTTGAGAACTAGAAACATCAGTTGCTTCCCAGGGAAGGGGATGGGGAACTGGGAGGTTCCCCTAGAAGGGGAACTAGAAGGCTTGTCACTGGATATTTTGGATCTCCCTTTAAAATTTGAAATTCAGACTTAAAACTCAGATATCATGGGTGGATATTTAAAGGTTTCTTCTGATCACTGATGACAGGTTCGCTATAAAGTAATAGAAGATTATAGTGGTGCCTGCTGCCCTTTGAATAAAGGAATCAAAACCTTCTTCACAAGCCCCTGCACTGAAGAACCTCGAATACGGCTACAAAAAGGGGAATTCATTTTAGCCACAAGAGGTTTACGGTAAGTAATAGGAAGTACTGCATTTCTTATTCGATGACAAAATCATCTAGCCTAAAAAATTAACTTTAATCTTTTAAATATTTCAGATACTGGTTATATGGAGACAAAATCCTTGATGATTCCTTTATAGAAGGTATGGAAATGGAACGACATGTTTAAAGGACAAGACTATTAGCAATAATTCCAGATTTTACAAGAGTAACTTTTAAAAACCAATCATGCCTAATGCATTGGGGAACTGCATAGAAGGGCATATCACTAAGCAACAAAAGGAACCTCCTTATATATTTCTCTATAGCGCTTGTATTTTTCAGGTCTTTTTAATGATAGCTAATATTTGAGCTCATAAGTATGTGACAAGTACTTGTATAAGTGCTTCCCTTAAGGTGTGAAAGTCCCCAAAAGACTCGGAGGTAGGCACTATCATTTACATTCTATTGAGGGGGCTCTGAAGCACAGAGAGACAACTTGCCCATAGCTATGCACTGAAAACAGATGGAGCGAGGGCTTAACTCCAAGTAATCTGACTCCACATTCTGTGCATCAAACTCCTGTACTATTTGCTCCCCCGACTTTGAATGAGTATTTCTCTTATTATAAAAACCAGTAGATTGAAACTTTGCGTATTTTTTTTTTTTTCTCTTCAGTTTTATAGTTGTTTCTTTTTAAAGTTAAGATTAGCTCGGGGTGTTCTTTAAAAAACAGTTGGGGTTAATCATAAATTAACCTCTTATGACGGCCGCGATATAGAAATGTGTATGTTAGGCCAGGTGCGTGACTCATGTGTGTAATCCCAGGACTTTGGGAGACCAAGGCAGATGGATCACTTGAGGTCAGGAGTTCAAGACCAGCCTGGCCAACATGGTGAAACTCCATCTCCACTAAAAATATAAAAATTAGCCGGCATGGTGGCGTGCGCCTGTAATCCCAGCTGCTCCAGAGGCTAAGGCAGGAGAATTGCTTGAACCCAGGAAGCGGAGGTTGCAATGAGCCGAGATTGTGCCACTGCACTCCAGCCTAGGTGACACAGCGAGACTCCATCTCAAAAAAAGGAAAAGAAATATGTACGTTAGAAAAAGTCTAAAAAGGAAATTTACAAAGACTACAAGAAGATAGTTCCCTGGAAAAGACATAGTGTGATGGTGTGCCAAAAACACCTTTCCTGATCATACACATATAAGTAAACACCCATACTGAGTTCCCCCTGACTCTAGTTAGGAGCTGTCTTTAACCACATTAGTCCCTGTTCTGGATCATAGAATTTCAGAAATATCTGTTCCTAGCTTGTAATGAACATTTAAAAACCTTAATTTTTTTCCTCTTTAAACTGTGCTTGTATTAGATAGCAAAGAGGGGAATAAAAGTCTGACTAAAAGCTTATTAATTTGAAGTAATAGGACTTACTGCTTTCAGTAATGTCACTCATCCATCAGACAATTTCACCTCAGTTTCGTTTTCTCCCTCAGGTGTTTCAAGAATAAGGGGATGGTTCCCTAGAAAATGTGTGGAAAAGTGTCCCTGTGATGCAGAAACAGATCAAGCCCCAGAAGGCGAGAAGAAAAATAGATAGCTGCTGTTAACATGAAATTATCCTTTAAGTCTGCTTAATTACTTGAAAATTGTACCTATTACTAAAGAATTATGCAAAGAGCCTACTCTGGTTAAGATGTTCTTTTCCTCAAAGGTGCCCTAGTGCCATGATTTAAATATTTTTATTACCGTTTTGAAATGGAGAAGCCATTCTGCATATGCCTTTGATTTCCTGCCCCTCTTTACCACCTCTTCCTCCCCTACAAAGGAAAAACATTTCACCCAAGTAAGTTAGCGGCATTTTCTCTAGGATTTTCTTATGCACTGCACACTCTGGACCTCACCTGCAGATACAGTTCCCCCCTTGCCAGGAGCATCTGCATGTGGTACTTCTCTTTTCCCTCAGTTGATATTTCTTATATGATATTCTAGATACTATAGAACTCAATTTGTCAGATTCAGTATAAGCTCAGATTTTGTTACCTGTCTTTTAATAATGCAGATTTTGTCAAATCAAATAAAGATCAATGGATGTTCTGTATAATCAGTTTTTACTTAAGGCATTTTTCTTTTTGCCAACTAAAAAGGTTCATCTTAGTTCCTTATGGAAAAACTGCTCTGCTGCCCTGTGGACAATTGGCATCTTAAAACATGTCTTAAGACATGACACACTTGCTTCAACATATTAACCCTATTAATGGGATATTGCGGTCATAGTGATGGCAGTGGATGGCAGCGGTGGCCTGAAGGAGGTGAGGGGGAGCCGTGATAGGAGCCAAGCATAGCTACAGCTGCCCAGTCATGGCTGCAGACCCGGGCATCCCTGTACTCTAGGGGGCCCAAGGGAACCCCCAACCATCACCACCACCAACCACCTGGCCTCTCCCTGCTCTTGGCACTCGCTCTGGAGTAAAGGTGAGGCCAAGCCCGGGTGCTGTCGGGACCTGGCCAGGTGTTCGTGAGCTCTGAGTGGTGTTGACACACCGGCGCCCTGCTGCCTAGGCCCCCTCCGGGCTTTGGGCTGCCAGCTACAGAGGGTTCCAGCTGGTAAAGCAACATCCCAACATAGTGATACCAAACTACTCATGTACCCTTGAGTAAAAAAACTGAAGCTTGTGTGAGTGGTAGGATCCTAGCTGCTGGGCTTGAATGCTTAAGTTGGGCTTGTCTAAACATAAGAGTAGAATCAGAAGGAAAGAGAAAGCCTATTTCTCTGGACTTCAGAAACCTTTCCAAGGCAGGGAATGTGAAGCTTTGGGGGCCAGGCTTGTAATAGTTAAGGATAAGGGAAGAGCACTTGGGAATTCGGCAGTGAACAGACAAATAAAATATGTGTAAGATGGAGTCATGTTATTGTGAAGCAAGAAGGTAGGACAGTCTTGAGTTGGCATTTGAAGCAGATGAGGGGACAAGTCATGTGCTTTGGGATATTTGCATTTTAGAGACAGCAGTAAGAACAAAAACAGGCTGGACCTGTGTCTGGCATGTTTGATACACAGGAAGGTAACCGGTGAGGTTCAGCTGGAATGAGTGAGGGGAGAAAAGGAAAGGAAGTGAAGGCGAGAAGGTTAACGTGATAACGGGAGCTAGACTTAAAAGTTAATTCCTGCCTACCCTTTTGTTTCAGATACTCTAAGAACAGACATTTCTTTGGCTTTTCTGGGCTCAAAGTCTAGAAAGCCCATCCAAGAACATTCTCTTTAACTCCAGTTGGAGGCCAGAAAAGAATACTATTAATATTCAAGATTAATTAGAGTACAACAAAGATGGTAAAAGAGAATGGATATGACTTGGGCTCAGTTGGAGTTTTGGCTCAGCTGGTGTTTGTTTTATTCTTTACAGCTATTGGATAAGAAGGGTTGGTCTTCAGAACTTTTCTTCAGTAGTTAACCTGTTTGCAGACTAGAATCATCTGGGGATCTCTTTAACAATCCCAGTGCCCAGGCTGTATCCGGCCATTTAAGCCAGAATCCCTGGAGTGGCACCCAGGCATTAGTGTCTTTTTTTTTTTTTAGACAGAGTCTCGCACTTTTGCCCAGGCTGGAGCGCAGTGGTGCAATCTCCGCTCACAGCAAGCTCTGCCTCCCGGGTTCACGCCATTCTCCTGCCTCAGCCTCCTGAGTAGCTGGGACTACAGGCGCCCGCCACCACGCCCAACTAATTTGTTTGTATTTTTAGTAGAGATGGGGTTTCACCGTGTTATCCAGGATGGTCTTGATCCCCTGACCTCATGATCCACCCGTCTCAGCCGCCCAAAGTGCTGGGCATTAGTGTCTTTTTAAACTTGCTAGATAATTCTATCATGTAGCCAAGTTTAAGAACAGATACTGTACTTGATTTTTAAGGGCTCCTTGTTGAAGACTGATTTTCATCATGGTCCGTGAGGCAAAAAACACCACAACATCAGTATCTGCAATAGTTTATTTTAAAGACTACATTTACAAGTAGAAGCAACGTGTGTTATCTGTGGATAAGGCAGAGCAGGAACTCCAATCCGAGGGTGGGGTAGATCAGTTGGTTCCTTCACAGAAAATAAGCCTGTTGTGTGGGCATCTTGCTTGCCTGTAGGTCTTTGTTCCCAGTTCAGGAGGTTTTTATTCAGTGCTTGCTTCATTTACTGGAAAGGTTCACTGTGCCCACGTGTCAACGCCTTCCCCACAGCTTCCAGCTCAGCAGCAAACTGTAGGGAACAGATTTACTCCCCAGTTGCTACTATAAATAACGCTTTAAAAACAGCATTCCTTTTGAACAATATGTCGTAGGCCCAATTTTTAATACTGCCAAGTCAGAGATCTAACTAGAGAGTTTAGGAAATGTTTGGTATGATTAAACTTTTCCCTTCAGTACACAATTTAATTTGCACAGAAGAGCATCAGAGAAATTTGTCTCATAGATATGATTGACATGACTGATAGGCTCAAACTACAATTTTAGTGGTTTGTGCAGTGGCTAGAAAACACGAATTACAAGCAGTTTTTCAGAATTTAAAAATGTCTTAGTTTGAACAGAAGATGTAAATAAGCATTGAGACTATTGGCGAGTTATGTTTATCACAAAGCAACAAGGAAGAAGGCACAGAGGGTCCCTTTGACCCTTGAACTTGTGGTCACTTATAGTATTAAGGTTGGAAATCATGAGGAAGGACACAGAACATAAACTGAGATCTTGAAGACAGGCATGTTGATAAAAGTAGCCCTAAATCCTTAATATTAGCAACACTGAAGATGGGAAAGATGGGATTGATTTATTTGGGGACTAAGTTTACACATTATATGTCTCCCAATATAAAACAAAAGCTATGGCTTTAGAGTTAAGTAGGCAAAAAAAAAAAGGAAAGACAAACAAATGTAAGAATAGTTTTTAATCCATGTTCTCACAAGCAGTGCAGAGTGGGCAGGCAGGTACTTAAGTACCTTATCCTAATCCTGGATGTGCTCATACAGACTGTCAATTTGGGTCCGAAAGTATTTGGAAAGCTCTCCCCGCTTGGCTTTCAATGTTGGTGTCAAGAGACCATTTTCAATGGAAAATGGCTCTGGATGAAGAAAAACGGCTTTGACCTGGAAGATGAACACACACACACATCCATGCTCATTAGTGATTTGGACTTCTCTGCAGAGCCCGCCAAGTGCTCTGTGAAGAAAGTGAGGTTGATGCAGGGAAAGGGTAAAGGTAATAGTAACACATCCCCATTGCCATAAATATAATTTGAGAAAGAAATGAGTAGGGAGAAGGGAGAATGGATAATAAACAGCAAAAAAAGAAGGACAAGTAACTACGAAAGTTCATTTTATAGTTAATGGCACAAAATCTAAAATCAATTCCTTAGAAATTATATATTTAAACCTAATGATAGAAACTTGAAACAAAACTTTCTAATATGATGAGAGGCCAGTATAACATCAGTGATAGTACACACCTGTTCGAAGGTTTTAAGGCCACTTTCTTTCCCAATTTTCTGCAAGTCTTCTAAAATGGCTTTCCTTACAACCTAAGAATACAAAACATCGCTTAAAGCATGGCTATTTCAAAAAGAGCCTGAAGAGCTAAGTATGAACCAACTCCGAGTGCCTGACAAAGCCGTGCAGTATGAAAGCAGGAATATAAAACTGGGCACATTATATGCCCAATATTGAAAGAAAAACTGAGAAGAAAAGGTACATCTAAATGTTAACAGTTTTCCCTGAATAGCATTTTTACTCTTCTTTCCCAATCTTTTCCCACAAGGAACATATTACTGTAAATAGAAAAGAGAGTTTTATTTTTTAAACTCTCCATCCTATCCCTGAGTCTCATAAAACTATTCAGCCTGTTTGGGCTGCAGCCACTTGTGACAGATGCAGGAACTGGTGAGGCATCCTCTCCTCCACGATGGACCCACGGGGGTGCATGAAGCTCTCCTAGGCAAGACTTACTTGGTTTCGGCACAGTTCCTCAAAGGAGCCCTTTACCCCAAGCTTGGCTGCAAATGAGGGAAGTACATCTGGGTCAGGAACCACCACTCCTACTAAGAATGACTATGGAAAGGAAATAAAAGGTGCAAGGGCATGAGAGAAGCCATGTAGGGATTTCGCCAGTAGTTAAATAAAGCAGAATTACATCATTGTAATAGTTATTTCCTCAAAACCCTAAATCCAGTACTAATGTTCTTTTCTCATCATATATTTTCAACACACATGGAACTGTAATCCCATTTTCCCACTCAATATCTCATTACAAAGATGTTCTATTCAAATCTGATCCTTCAACATTAAGCTTAAAGCATCTCTGACTTGTCCATGTCAACTCTCCCTTACCCCCCAAAAGCTACGTTTAAGCGCAGTGTGTATAAAACAGTTTGTTGTTTTGGGATAAGGAGTTCCTTAAAGCTATATTTAAGCACAGTATGTATAAAACAACAGTTTGTTGATCAAACTTTTGTGTTTTGTTCTATACGTATTGCAACAGTTTG
The DNA here is from genome assembly GCF_002776525.5 of Piliocolobus tephrosceles. Lineage (NCBI taxonomy): Eukaryota > Metazoa > Chordata > Mammalia > Primates > Cercopithecidae > Piliocolobus > Piliocolobus tephrosceles. The sequence goes on from NC_045442.1 coordinate 21,190,963, forward strand.
TTGTTTTATATATACTGTACTTAAACATGGCCTTAAGGAACTCCTTAAGGAATGGGAGTACAATGTGGAGCTCATTTTTTACTGAATCATTACCTTTTAGTATAGCCATTCTAAACAATTCTACTGACTTGTGTACAACGTCCATCATAGTTTCAAAATTTTTTTAATTGAAATTGCCTTATTTGAGGTTTGGAATGTAACTTCTTTTTTTTTTTTTTTTTAATTTTATAAGCTTGGATCTTCTCATTCTGAACCCAACTATACACATTTCCTGTAGCTACAAGAACCAGCATGGTTTGTGACTGAAATGGGCTATTGTTAAAATGATATATTACCCGTAAGCTCTCCCCATGTACAAAAATTTGTAACACTGGTCTACTCCTGTTGTAGATATTTTCTATCTTCTCTGGCGCAATGTATTCTCCTTGGGCAAGCTTGAAAATGTTCTTTTTACGGTCGATGATCTTCAGAGTTCCATTCTACATGAGACAGATACAAGTATCAGTATTTTTGAGCCACAGAGATGGTCTCAGTGGGGAGAGTGGTGAAGTCACAGTCATCTTTCTTCTCTAAAGCTGATTTCTCCCAGAGACTTTTGAACTGTCTTTCATTTCTCTTTCTTGGCTTTGGGGAAAGGGGAGGGAAGCATCGTGCAGCAAGAACCTGTCTTTACTGTATATCTATGTGGAGAGTCAATGTGCAGCCTCAGAGAGTCTCCTGGATCTGCTGGGATTATGCAAATTGATGCTTCATCCAAGGAAGAAATTGCGCAGCTCTTAATTTCCAATCACTAATTTCCAATTAGTTCATTTTCAGAACTCTCAGTGATAGAGGTGTTGTCTTTTGTTTAGACTTTTGATTTGATATGAATAGTTCTCCCACCGCTTGACTCCCTGTTATGTTTTCTTCCTTGTTAGATCCGGGAGTAAGCTCAAAAAGCTCCACTGTGCTAATCAAGCAAGTCAATTACTGGGCTTGTTAGGACAGCAACAGGGCTGAGAGGACTCCGACCAGCCACCAAAGGTCATTTGCAGCTTCATTTCTCTGAACTAATTGGTCTGAGGAGCTTAGGTCTTTAGGGATTTGAATTGTAGAATTGGGATAAATGGCAAATACAATCCACATGCTAACACCCTAAGTAGGGCGACTAACTAAACCCACTCTGGAACTATCACAAGGTAGACTCGATAAATCAGCCATCAATTCAGCATAACGTTCATTATCTGAAAGTGATTAATAAGGTGCCGCCTTCTATAACCCTGGTGTGGGGACATATCTATTGCTTACATCCTAGGCTTATTAGAGTGTTATTTAATCCTGTTACTAGACAGAAACAAATATGTTAGCAAACTACCAAACCCAAATCAATAAAATGCATTGTTAGGATCAGTGTTCTTAAAAGTTACATTGTCAAGCATTCCTTACATCTCACTTAAATCTTAAATATCGATTGAGCAAGAAGGGAGTTTTAAATTCTAGTTACATTCCCACTTCCCCAGCACATAGTTAAGACAAAACTTTTGAGAGAGGAGATCTTTTGGAAAATCCCATCACTGCCCTTGCAATAATTTCCTTTCTTCTTATGAAAATAGCAACTACTGCTAATTATCATCAAGCTATGCTAAAAATATGTCTCTGTATCTTCCACAGAAAGGGGCTGTCAAGGTCAGTGAGAGACAAACACTAGCCTCCGCAAACACTTGATTTAGAAATCCTTCTTCCTTGTTTTGATATGCCTGTGAATTAATAGGGAGGATACTTATCCCAAGACACTCATAAGAGGCAAAAGTTGTGGACCAACAGTGTTATCAAAGCAAAATTTTTTGGGTTTTTGTTTTGTTTTGGTAGACACAGGGTCTTGCTATGTTTCTCAGGCTGGTCTCAAACTCCTGGCCTCAAACAATCCTCCCGCCTCAGTCTCCTAAAGTGTTAGGATGATAGGTGTGAGCCGCCACACTTGGCCTCAAATGACAACTTCTGCCTCAAGAAAAGTTAAGGGGCGGGGCGGGGGGGAGGGGAAGGACAGAATAGTACACCTCCCTACTCCTTTCCTAGAGAAGTCACCTAATTTTTCCTTGGCTGGTAGCAAATCTATTCCATTGCAGGGGACCCATGCCAACTCTTATGTCCAGGTCTACCTGATGTATTAAAGAATCCCACCTTCAGTTTGGGTCTAAAATCACTGACTTACTGCTTGCTGGTGGTATATTTGATAAGGAATAAGGCAGGAAAAAAACACTTCAACTGGTCTACATCTTGGTGTCTTCTATAACAGTGTGATCAAAATACCAAAAGTACTCTCTGGCGGTACTTTTGGTGTGGTAGCTTATACCAGTAATCCCAGAACTTTGGGAGGTCAAGGCAGGAGGATTGCTTGAGGCCAGGAATTTGAGTCCATCCTGGTCAACTCAGAGAGACCACATCTCTATAAAAAATTTTTTTAAGAAAGAAAGACTTTCTAGCTTTGGCAGTTCCTATTCACACATTAAATTACTTTCTCAGAATTTCATATTGTTGGTCCATGGAAGAGCTGCAACTAGAACACAAATCTCCTGACTTCCAGCCTATATTCTTTTTTTTTTTTTTAACTTTTAAGTTACAAGTTAACCTAGATTCTTTCAATTATATGTTCTTTTTTTTATTTTTTGTTTTATTTTATTTTATTTTTTGAGACAGAGTCTGTCACCCAGGCTGGAGTGCAGTGGCACAATCTTGGCTCACTACAACCTCTGTCTTCTGGGTTCAAGGGATTCTCCTGCCTCAGCCTCCCAAGTAGGTGGGATTACAAATGCCTGTTACCAGGCCCACCTAATTTTTGTATTTTTAGTAGTGACGGGGTTTCGCCATGTTGGCCAGGCTGGTCTTGAACTCCTGACCTCAGGTGATCCACCACCTCAGTCTGTATGTTCTTCTCTGGATAGTATGAGAAGCCATAAGCCAGGTAGGGTACAAACCTAATCCCCTCCAGCTGCCTCAGCTGATTAACCTACTTGCATTTCTGCCCCTCTTGCTATAAGCAAATTGTTCTTCCCAGTCCGTTAGCACAGACTTCCAGGAGTTCTGACGATATACCCACTGGGAGCCAGCGACCAATGTCTCCTGTGTGAAGCCAGCCATCACTGTCCAGGGCTTCCTGTGTCTTCTCAGGGTCCTTCAGGTATCCTTTGAACACGTTTGTACCCTTGATGCAGATCTGCACAGCAGACATACAAGGCGGTGACAATAGCAAAGGCTGCTCCTCCCAGCGCGGGCAGTTTATGAAACATCTGCTCCCCCTTAAATCATTTGATGGTTTCCACTACACTGTGAAGAGCACCAGATCTTAGTGTCCACTACAGGGGATAGGAAAGTGAAGTTCAGAGTGCTTACTTCTTTGCTAAAGTTCTCAAAGGGGCCAAATCCAAGTTTGCTTACAATTATTTGTTCCTTCTGATATAAACTGCCCCACCATGATTGTCTGACCACAGGGCATGACCTACTCACCTCTCCTTCATTATTCACTGAAAAGTAGTTCATGTCAGCCACATCTTCCAGCTTCACGTAATTGCAAGTCAGGGGCGCCCCAACGTGACCTAGAACACACCACGCTGAATCAGCTGAGAAACTCTTGCATGGTGATAATTCCAGGCATATTTCTGAGATATTTATGACTTGACTCTAGAAGAGTAAGACTGAAAAATCACGCACCAATGCAGACTAGCCAAGGTAGGCAGGCCTGGGCCCAATACTTGAATTTTGCATTTGCCACATTAGTCCAGAGAACTGAGGTTATCTAAACTCCAGAGTCCTAGTTCAGTTAGAGCCTTTCTTCCAACCATGGCACCTCCTGCCCAGCAGATGGAGGACTTACCTGATGTCCAGTCCCCAGGTGATGTAAATGTACAGCCAGCTGTGCATTCTGTTTGACCATAAGCTTCAAACACCTGGGAAACCAAAGAAGAGCTTGTAGATTTACTCAAGATAAAGTGTGAGCTGGCCATGTGTTATGGCCAAGACATGAGGAAAGCAAGGTCTCTAAGTGTTCGAGACCACTTAGTGTCTTAAAACCTTGAACTTGGAGGGGGCGGTGGCTCATGCCTGTAATCCCAGCACTTTGGGAGGCTGAAGCTGGAGGATCACCTAAGGTCAGGAGTTCGAGACCAGCCTGGCCAACATGGTGAAACCCCATATTTACAAAAATACAAAAAAAATTAGCTGGGCACGATGGCAGGTGCCTGTAATCCCAGCTACTCGAGAGGCTGAGGCAGGAGAATCACTTGAACCTGGGAGGAGGAGGTTGCAGTGAGCTGAGATCATGCCATTGCACTCCAGCCTGGGCGACAGAGCGAGACTCCATCTCAAAACAAAACAAAACAAAACAAAACAAACAAAAAACCTTGAACTCATACCCAAGCTGCAAAGTATTTACTACCAAGCCTTTTGGACATTCAGAAACCAAAAGGGTCTGGAAATAGACCAAAGTATAGAACTTTACATGAAAAAGCAGCATTTTGGCCAGGCGTGGTGGCTCATACCTATAATCCCAGCACTTTGGGAGGCCGAGGCAGGAGGATCACCTGAGGTCATGAGTTCTAGGCCAGCCTGACCAGCATGGTGAAACCCCATCTCTAGTAAAAATACAAAAATTAGCCAGGCCTGTTGGCATGCGCCTGTGATCCCAGCTACTCAGGAGGCTGAGGCAGGAGAATCGGTTGAACCCAGAAGGCAGAGGTTGCAGTGAGCCGAGATTGTACCATTGCACTCCAGCCTAGGAGACACAGCAAGCAAGACTCCATCGAGAGAGAGAGAGAGAGACAGAGAGAGAGAGAGAGAGAGAGAGAGAGAGAGAGAGAGAGAGAGA
>NC_045442.1:21195902-21239188 GCF_002776525.5 Piliocolobus tephrosceles
AAGGAAGGAAGGAAGGAAGGAAGGAAGGAAGGGAAAGGAAAGGAAAGAAAATGCAGCATTTCAAGTAGGTGGGAACATGTAAGTTATTCACTAAGTGATGGTCAACCCAATAGCAATTGAACTTGAACCTGAGCAATGGAGTATCACTGAAGGAACTGAAGAAGGGGAATAGCATTTTTTAAGGGAAATAGTTCCCATTGTGATATAAAACAAGAGTTGGCAAACTTTATCTGTACAGGCCAAGATAGTAAATATTTTCTGCTTTGTGAGCCATCTGGTATCTGACTCAAAACTTGACTCTGCCAACATAGCACGAAAGCAGCCACAGTCCATATGTAAATGGATGGATGTAGCTGTATTTCAGTAATATTTTAAAAATAAAATCCGGCTGCAGACTAGTTTTAGCCTGTGCCGCAATTTGCCAGTCCCTGGTATAGAAGATATTCTTGATTGGAGAGAGGCTGGGGGCAGGAAACAAGTTCACGGGCTGCTGCAGTGGGGGGTGTGGCCTGTGATAGGCAGAATTGGGAGACAAAGGAAGGCTTAAAGAAGACATTTCTGGGAGGGGGTTAGCAACAGGACCTGCCGATCTATTGGTTTTAGGGGCTTAAGGAAAGGACAGTATTAAAAATGGCTAAGAGGATACTAATTTGAAAGACTACAGGACCTCAGGCCTTGGCATCAATCTGGAGTCTCTTTTGCTTGTGGTTATACAGATAGGGGACTCATGAGGAAAAGTCTGTGCCTGTTTTGTTCATGCTCTGCATGGTTGGTTGAATGAATAAACTATCTATCTGGGTGAAAATTGAGACAATAAGCATGACCAAGCACTTGCACAAATTTCAGGTGGAACTGAGACTTAATGGAAAAAATGGAAAATGGTAAGTTTGCCAGAAAATAAGGGTGAAACAGTCTTATGAAATATCAGGGGTTAGGAAGTCCTGTCTAAGCAATTTAAAACCTACAAATATAAAAGATTATTTAGTTTAACTATAAAAACATTAGAAATTTTTATATGGCAAAACACAGGGCAAAAATGATGAGACTAGGAAAATCTTTCCAATATGACAAAAGTTAATATTACAGGTTGACTATTCTAATCCAAATGTTTGAAATCCAAAATGTTCCAAAATCCAAAACCTTTTGAGTGTCAACATGATGTTCAAAGGAAATGCTTTTTGGAGCACTTCAGATTTTGGATTTTCAGATTCAGAACGCTCAACTGTTTTATAATGCAAATATTCCAAAACTGGAAAAAAAAATGCAAAATTCAAAACACTTTTAGTCCCAAGCATTTCAAATAGGGAGATACTCAACCTGTATTACTCTGTGAAAAACTCTTAGAAATATAAAAAAGACCAAATTATCTTTTGCCTGTTTTTCTATAAGGAAGTAATAGAATAATTCATGGATGAAATATACATGTCAGTAAGCGATAGAAAGATGTTTGGTGTAAATAAAAGAAACAAAATAAGATTTTTCATTTATCTGATTAGCTAATACCTAAATGACTGATAAAGTCTGTCACTGGCAAGAGCGTGGGCAAATAAGGCCTCGTATACTTGCAGAAACGTGTAAAAAACATCTTTCTGGAAGAAAGTTTGATAATATACACTATTACACACACACACACACACAGACATACACTTTGACATAGTAATCCCTTCTTGCGTGGATTTATTCTAGATTAATGATTAATTGATTATAACAATGAAAAATATCATAAGCAACTCAAGTGTCCATTAACAGGAGATTAGTTATTTGAGTACGGCTGACCCTTCCTTGCACAACACAGGTTTGTACGGCACAGCCCCACTGATAGGTGGATTTTCTTCTGTCTGTGCTGCTCCTGAGATAGCAAGACCAACCCCTCCTCTTCTTCCTCCTCAGCCTACTCAACATGAAGACAGTGAGGATGAAAACCTTTCTAATGATCCATTTCCACTTAATGAATAGTAAATATGTTTTCTCGTCCTTATGATTTTTTAAATAACATTTTCTTTTTTCTAGCTTCCTTTATGGTAAGAATACGGTATATAATACATATACAAAATATGTGTTGATTAATTATATTATTGGTAAGGCTTCTAGTCAATAGTAGTCTACTAGTAGTTAAGTTTTTGGGGAGTCAAGTTCTTTGTTTTGTTTTGTTTTGTTTTGTTTTTTTGAGACGGAGTCTCGCACTGTCGCCCAAGCTGGAGTGCAGTGGCGCGATCTCTGCTCCCTGCACGGTCCACCTCCTGGGTTCACGCCATTCTTCCACCTCAGCCCGAGTGGCTGGGACTACAGTGGCCCGCCACCACGCCCGACTAATTTTTTTGTATTTTTAGTAGAGACAGGATTTCACCGTGTTAGCCAAGATGGTCTCTATCTCCTGACCTCGTGATCTGCCTGCCCAGGCCTCCCAAAGTACCTGGGCTTACAGGCACCAGCCACCGCGCCTGGCCGGGGAGTCAAGTATTATACATGAATTTTTGACTGCGTGGGGGTAGGCAATCCTAACTCTTGCATTGTTCAAGGGTCAACTACATTCAATAAACTATTGAGAAATCATTAAAATGATGCTGAGCTTTATTTGACAAGGAGCAATGTTAACAAGTGTTTTAGAGCACTAGTTTTATTTATATGAAAGTTTCTACACACAGATGCCTGAAGAGATGATTAGAAGAATATTTTCTCTGGATTTTGAGAATTTAGGTGACTTTCATTTTGGTACCTTTTAGTTGTTTTCATTTTTATTTAAACAGTGAACTTGTTTGTGCAAAAGTAAACTGGCCTATTTTCAAAGAAGGTGCTTGGCTTACCTGACATCCCGTTGCTGCCCGGAAGAATGTCATGACTGGAGCGGAGATGGGGGCAGCTCCGGTGACGATTATGCGAACCCTTCCGCCCAGGCTGGCCTGTTCAATGGAAACAAAAGACATACTAAAACCTATTCTCTTGGCTTCAATATCCTCCACTGTAGAGTGGGTATAATAGCCTGTCCAGCATTGTTACGAGAATTAAACTGATATCAATTCTCACGTTAATTTACAAAGCACTTAGAATACAGTCTGGATTGTAGAAAAGCACTTAAAATGTTAGCTATTATTGTCATCACTATCTATAGCTGGGACCGGAAGCCATATATTTCTCAAATAATTTGTATTCTTCAGCCCCTCAAATTGCTTATAATCTCAACAGACCACCAAAGAAAATAAGAGAGAGTGCTAGAACCTAAATAAAATATTTTTCTTTTCTTTCTTTTTTTTTTTTGAGATAGAGTCTGGCCCTACTGCCCAGGCTGGAGTGAAGTGGTGCCATCTCAGCTCACTGCAACCTCTACCCCCTGGGTTCAAGCGATTCTCCTGCCTCAGCCTCCCATGTAGCTGGGATTACAGGCACCCACCACCACACCCAGCTAATTTTTCTACTGTCAGTAGAGAGAGGGTTTCACCATGGTGGTCAGGCAGGTCTTGAATGCCTGACCTCAGGTGATCTGCCCACCTAGGCCTCCCAAAGTGCTGGGATTATAGGTGTGAGCCACCACACTCAGCCCGCCTTTTTTTTTTTTTTTTTTTTTTTTTAACCTACTCCCTTTAGTAGTAAAGTAGTACAAGAAAGATCTCAAAAAGCAGTGGACAAAAAGTGTGAAAGGATCTCTAGTTAAAGTGACGCTCAAGCAACAGAAGAAAAGCAAAGTCTATGGAGTCAGAAGGCAGCCCAGGTATTTGCCTGCTTCAGTCCGGGACTTGCCCAACCTACCTGGATCTTTGCAAAGATGAGCTTATCCCAGAAACTGTCGCGCCTGATGATACCCTTTTGAAGCTCCTTGAATTTACTGGCAACAGCCAAATTCAACAAGAACTTCTTCAAGGGTGTCTTGGCTTCATTTTGTACCTGCAGAGTGATAGCTCCTTTTAGTTGGAAACCTATTGGAGATACTCATCAAGGCCATTAGTGAGCAAGAAACAGTGTGTTCTAGCTTCACAAGGAAGTGGTCTCACAGTCTCACACTCATGAACTGGATTGCGAATAATGATGAGCCCGGAGAATTATGGCCATGCTCAGAAAGAAGTGAACTTAATGCAAAGCTGCAGTCCTCCCCTTTACTGCCCCAATTTTTAGTCCTTGGGAAACAACTTGACAACTGAGACAAAGAGGAACTGCCTACAAAGTCACCTGGGGGGTACTAGATTTAAAACAAACAAACAAAAAAAAACAACAGCTCAATGGGCACCACCTCTAGGGCTTTTGATTTAATAGGTCAAAGGGCAGCCTAGGAATCTGCTTTTTCTTTTCTTTTTTCTTTTTTTTTTTTGAGACGGAATCTCACTCTGTTGCCCAGGCTGGAGTGCAGTGGCGTGATCTCGGCTCACTGCAAGCTCCGCCTCCTGAGTTCATGCCATTCTCCTGCCTCAGCCTCCTGAGTAGCTGGGACTACAGGCACCCGCCACCATGCCCAGCTAATTTTTCTTTCCTTTTTTTTTTTGTATTTTTAGTAGAGACGGAGTTTCACCGTGTTAGCCAGGATGGTCTCGATCTCCTGACCTTGTGATCCGCCCGTCTCGGCCTCCCAAAGTGCTGGGATTACAGGCTTGAGCCACCGTGCCCGGCTGGGCTTAATTCTTCCTACTAAAATGACTTCTTCCCGTTGAGCTTAATTCTGACACCATTTTTCCAGCTCACATGATTTCCCTGGTCTCCCTGACTGTGGCCTCACTGTGACCACATGTTCCAACAACCACACTCCTGCCAAAGGAGAGCTTCCCCAAGTACAACTCAAAGTGACCCCTTATTTCCAAAATTTAGTCCTGAACTCCATATCTGGCTTTCAAGATTCCACCCTACTGGAAGTCAGATTCAAGGCAATTGAAGTCTTTTCTTTGTTCAAAATTTGGAGAATCCCTCTCCATCCATCTTCCATGTTTACACCCCCATTTTTGGGCCTCCAGCCAAGCAAGGTTGATAATTTTTATCTTCTAATGTAAATTGAGCTCTAGGACATAAGCATTTTCTTATGCCTATAACATTATCATTGTACCAATATGTTATAATCTCTCTCCAAGATCCATGCTCAAATGCTTCCTGCATCATGTCATTCTTGAAACCTCCCTCATCTAAAAGAGATTTATCTTTCTTCAACATTCACAAGACTCACCCTCCCTCAACAAGTCACTGACAAAGAGTTAGTATTAGAGACCTGTGCTAATAAAGTCCTTCATTTTAAAAATACATTCAGAAAGTGAACTGTGTATTAGGTATTGACTACACAATAACTATCTCTGAAAAATAAAAAAATGTACAACAACAACATATGAACAAAAACCATAATAAGAACCAAATCTAATAATTGCATAGCATGGTAAGAAACTGTTGGAATTGTTATCAATTCTGCTAGAACACCGCCTGCCCTGTCACCGGAGCCCATTTAGCATCTGCTGAGAGTCCTAATAGTGAAAGGAAGTGTTAAAATCTCAGAGGTGGGGGAGGGTTCCAAAGTATGTGGAGAATGGCCATGTATTACTTCCTCACGGATCCCAGCCTGAGGAATCATCACATACTATATTGCCTGGGTTCATATAGCTTCGACAGCTCCTTGAAGCAATCTGACAATCTAACAAATTGGGTGAGAAATATACAAGATGAGGTTGAGACAGCTTGTGCCAGAAACCAAGGAAGCTGTCAGAGGCTACAGGGGTATTGTCAAAAGGTCACCCGAGCAACTTGATGAGGGTTTCCAACTGCCAGGATGCGGCAATTAGAAGATCAAGAAGAAAGACTAACAGTTTGGGAGGCTGAGGTAGGTGGATCACTTGAAGTCAGGAGTTCAAGACCAACCTGGCCAACATGGTGAAACCCCATCTCTACTAAAAAATACTTAAAAAATGAGATGGGTGTGGTGGTGCATGCCTATAGTCCCAGCTCTCAGGAGGCTGAGGCAAGAGAATCACTTGAACCCAGGAGGCGGAGCTTGCAGTGAGCCGAGATCGTGCCATTGCACTCCAACCTGGGTGACAGAGTGGGACTCTGTCTCAAAAAAATAAAATAAAAAAGAATGACTGAAATTTAAAAAACAAATCTGAAAATTATGAATTCCTAAAAATACACAGAGAAAATCTCATTGGCTACTTTTGAAGATTGCTGAGACACAAATCCATTTTTCTGAAGATTGATAAATAAAAATAATCAAATATTCACCAGGTTTTATGGAAGAATCTCAGCTAATGAATGCAAGAGGAAGACAGAATTACAGAAATCACCATTCTGTAATTTCTAATGAAAAATAGAGCAGTGTTGGTCATCAGCATGACTCGCTAACATGATTACTGAAAGCTTGATTCTGCCTTACCCCTTTTGAATGTGACTCTGGGCAGGTTATTTAACCTCTGAGGCTCATTTTCCTCATCATAAGTTAGAAATAATAGGTGTAAGTATGATTTACTATGATTTTGTGAGGATTCAATGAGAGGATGCCTCTGAAATGTGTATCATGAGGCCTGGCACTTCAGCAAGGGAACAGCTTCCCCAGATGTCTGCTGAACCCTGAGGGGCTCCCCAAGTCTCTGAGTCAAGCTCTTTCTTCAGATCAGGTCCAAGTCATCTTGCTCAAGGAAAAGGGGACTGTACTTACTTACTTTTCATTTTTTAATTTTATTTTTATTTATTTTTTGAGATGGAGTCTTGCTCATTGCCCAGGCTGAAGTGCAGTGGCATGATCTTGGCTCACTGCAACCTCCGCCTCCCGGCTTCAAGCAATTCTCCTGCCTCAGCCTCCCAAGTAGCTGGGATCACAGGCGCTCACCACCACGTCCAGCTAATTTTTGTATTTTTAGTACAGATGGGGTTTCACCATGTTGGCCAGGTTGGTCTTGAACTCCTGACCTCAGGCAATCTGCCTGCCTTGGCCTCCCAAAGTGCTGAGATCACAGAAGTGAGCCACTGTACCTGGCGGGGATTGTATTTATAATGGTTTTTCATAGCTTGACCTGTAAACATGGCTTTACGTAGATATTTGTAGAGGGTGGAGGTAGAGGTGGAGTAAATCTCATAGTAGTATAGAGTTCCTTCATGCAGGCCCAAGTCACAGACAATCCCTTCAGCGGAAAGTTAGTACCTTATCGTAGATCCTGTTAAGGACTCGAGGCACCGTGGGAAACAATGTGGGCTTCAAAGTCTTCATGTCATCAGCCAGCAACCGAATATCCCCTTGGAAGAATCCAACTCTGGCTCCACAGCAGTACACAACAGTCTGAAAACAGAACCAAATTATAGAGCTTAGAGGCAAACAACCCCTTTAGTGGGGACCTGTCTAGGAAGGAATTTGGGAAGTGGGCTAAGGCACACAGACACTTTACTTACACAGCACCTCCCCGCCAATTCAGGACTCTGAGAACCTTCCCCCAAAAAAGGATGAACATTTATTTCTGCTGTGGTGGCATGACAGATAAGACAGATATTGAGACTTTGTGGTCCCCCAGACTCCACCACAGGTCTGTGTTGTCTAAGATAATCTAAGCAGTATGTTAGACAACAATACTGTTGTCTAAGAATTATCTAAGATAATCATCCTCTGTAAGACGCAATTCATTATGTGGCACTAAGAAAGCACTGCCAATTAAATCAGAACCTGCCTTCAATCGTAAGACCAGCCCAATTTCATAAATTACATTAAAATATTTTTTAAGGTTTCTTAGAATCGATTTTTTATGAATCAGATATCATTACTTTAGCCCAAAGAACTGAATCTCGCATTTTGGCATTTTAGGCATCAACCATGAGCTGGCTGAAGAGGCATTTGGGGGTAGTGAGGAGCAGAGAGAGAACTTTCCAATCACACCACCTGTGTTTTTGAAAGGCTGACATGGCTCTCGGTTCTCAAATCAGCCTCAAAACAGCCTGAAAAGCCTGGAGTGCACTCACAGAAGAGTAGACCTCCTCCAGTGCACACAATGCTGACAGCACCACCTTACACACTCTGGTGTGGTGCAAAAACTCCCACGGGGGACATCTCATCCCTTATGTGGATCAAATGCTCCTTCCTTGATCCTCTGTGGGGAACTTCCTTTTCTCTAATCCTAGATCTTTTCAAAAATTCTAACCAAAATAAAATTTAAAAAGAAGACAATGTCTTGTGTCAGCTCAGAATTAAGGGCAGATAGTAAGCTCCTAGCTATGATGTCACTAGACTCACACACCCCTATGAAGGCAGAAGCAAGTACTATCCCGGACACATGCAGACTTAGCAGAGGAAGACCCTGCAGGAAATGAAGGGTCATACCACGATTAGAGCTCCCATGAGCCAACTCCTTGCCTGCGCCTCTCACACCAGAAAAAGGACAGTAAATACTGTGTAGCTGCCTTCGGAATAAACATGTGATAGCAAGTCAGGACCCCCTTTGCCACATACTGCTAGGAACATAGAACACTCACCTGTACAACCCTCTCAAACATATGAGCCAGAGGGAGGTAGGATATGGTCACATCTTCGGGACTGGGCTCAAAAGTATGCTATGTAGGCCAGGGAAGCAAGAGAAGGCAACATGAGATTCATGCCAATTTTCATTTCCAATGGAGTTTTTAAAACTACCTCCTCCCAGGACTACCACAGACAGCTGTATAGGTGGTACACTGTGTAGATCTGAGATGCCTTGAACTTCATATAGTGTAGAAATTTACAGTGATCCTAAAAGACCAAGGCTTGAAAATGTACAGTCCTGTAGATAACACACTGGTGTTTGTCCACACTCAGGCCTTTAACGTGTCTCTGTATGTGTGTGTGTGTGTATGTATGTGTGTCTGCCTGCTCTAACTTCAAAAATAAAAATCTTATGACAGATTCACATTTTAATGAGAGCCTCTTTTTCAACTGACCACTGACCTCCACACATTTGAGAAAGGCAGAAGCATTTGAAACAATATTTTGATGGGTTATCATGGCTCCTTTGGGGTCACCTGTAGGAAATAAGAGGTGGAGAGAAAGATACTTTATGTAACTAATAGGTAGCCTTTGGCCTTGAAAAAAAACTAGATTCAATTGGTTTTATTCCAGAAGGCCAAGAGCATTTCCTGTCACTGTGTCTTTTTGTGGATGGTATATGCCTCTGTTTAGGAATAATTAATTCCCCCGGAGATTCTACTGCTGAATGCATCATTGGCCTTCTACTACTACACGGAGCACAGCCACGATTTCAGATAGATGCACAGCTGCAAAGAAAAATTCAAGTTAACCCTCCTTCTCCCTTCGCCCCACATCTTGTGCTGTTTATATGTTTGGAATTCCAGATCTACCAATATTATCTAGTAATATGGTTATAAACACTATAAACTGGCCATACTAGAATGAATATAACTGTAGACCATGATGGACCACATTAAAAACTATTAAGCATTCTAACAGATGGGTGGATGTAGGGTGGGGTTGAAGCCCTCTATGGAGAACTATCACTGAGTTATCTTGATTGAATGAAACAATCCCAATGGTGTCAAATCAAGAGAGTGGTGGGTTGGTGGGGGCAGAGGAAAGGACTTTCTGACGTCATCTTTAAGACCCCTGAAATCTATTGAATGTAAACAGTTCCCAGTATACCACATGAAGTTTATTTACTCATGTTTATGTTTCTCCATCTGGGAATTCACACTTAGAAGCCTTAGGCTGTGAGCCCCTAAGGATAGGGCTCGTTAGAGGGAATATTTACCAGCCTACCAGAGGCCAAGAATTGAAACCATGTTCTTGGCTGACCAGGGGTCTAAGGTTCAGCTTCATGGGCACTGACCTGTGGTCCCACTGGTGAAGCAGATGATGCTAAGGTCTTCTGGGCTAGGAGGCTGGAGGAGGAAGCACAAGGGCTTATTCTACCATGAACTTTGAGAGCTGACAATGGTAAGGCTCAAATTCAGGCAGAAGAAAACTTACCACAGGTTTTCTGAAGTGCTCTTTGCCTAGGTTCTATATGAACAGAAAACCAAGAAAGAAAGACATCAGTTGAGATGGACAGACTGTGATAAATGTGTCCCTCTCCCTCCCTTTTGCATGAGAACATCTCTATGGGAATATAAGCAAAATTCCAACCTGGATTAGGACCAGAAGCCAACATTCAGGAACAATGGAAGTCCCAGGGAAGAGCATAAGATTTCTCTAGAAAATCATCTACCTACAGAGGGTAGATTGCATGTTCAAACTTCCCATTGTACTCTTAAGTTTCAATCATCTAGCGCCATAACTAAATCTTTTTTGAAAGAAAGGAACAGCTAACATTTTCAGAGCTTATTACATACACATCACTGTCCTGAGAAATTTACATATATGAATTAATCTAACTCTTTACAAGACCTCTGTGAGGTAGGGATTATTTTTATCACCATTTTATGGACCAAGGAAAGGGAGATGAGGTTGCCCAAGGTTGCCTAACTAACAGATGTGGAGCTGGCATGTGAACACAAGCAGCCTGGCTCCAGGAGCCACCTCCTTTAACTATTACTGAACTCCTATTTATATATTATCCACTTAGAAGACCATGCAGCTGGCCACAGAACTTTGTCCTCTCCTGGCATGAGTTTCAAAGTTGTCTTGTGGAAATTATTCTCAGAGCTTCACAGCATGAGTCTAATTTACTCCTCACATGCCAACCCTGGAGAACAAGAACGCTGTCCTCTTGTGAAGGTATCTTGCAAGTTGCCCAAGGTGTTGGACCAGCATTGGAGCCACAAGATAAATTTCAGATCCATACCTCAGCATCATATAGGGATAAGATCTCAATTCCACTCTTCTCCCCTCTTTGCTTCAGGTCATCATCAAAGGGGTCCATAAGGATGACCACCTTCAGGCTCGGTGTGAAGCCTTTCTCTACATTCTCTATCAGCACCAATGCCTTTTGGGGTGTGTCACAGATCACCATGGCAATATCAGCTGAAAGCCAAAATAGAACCAGAGATCATTCCCCCTCTCTGCTAAGTACCTGATTGCCTTGCAAGAAGGAAGAGGTTTGAAAAGTTTTCAGAGCTGACAAGGAGATTACACCTGCAAATCAGATTTATAATGTACAACCTGAAATACTCCATTGATGATAAATGAACTTAACTGAAACAGAAACACGTCATGTTCTTGAACTATGACAGCAGATTTTACAGTTACTAGAGGAACCACAAAATTCCTTCTGCTTAAGAAGTCATTCAGATAACCTAAACAGGTTACTGAGGGGTGGTTCTATCAACGTGTTTTATTTTGAGGAGGATAGTAGGGAATAGAAGAAACAGGAGGGGGCAAATAGGATTTTTAGCTGACAAGTATTTTACAATTCTAAATGTTAGCATTTGTTTTGATATATGTTTACACAAAGCTTCAAATTATGTTTACTGTGCAAATGGACCTACTCACTTAATCTACTAGTCCCATGACAGAAGGTAACATGTTGGATATGTGAAAGCGCTGTTACTTGCCCATCAAATTTGGACTTGTTTCTCTAGCAATGACAATTATTTTCTGCAGACTCACCATGGACATTGGTACATGCTGGTTAACTGTACTGACTTGGATTTACAAAGGTAGGAAATTAAATCTGTAGCTTTACTGTGATTTAGTCAATTAAGCTCATTGTCTGGGCTTTTATCTAGTATGTTCAGAGTAAGTAGTCTTGTCTCTATATCATCATACGATGTCACCTTGAAGCATGTCATTGAAACTTCTATCTCTGTGTATCTCTGTTTCATGGGCTTTTTGTAGCTTTCCTGAAAATTATATCCTAAGTACTACAAAACTAGAAAGATTTGAACATTTTCTGACCATAGCATTCAAGTTTGCTTAAACAAACAAATAAACAAAACAGCATAAATTGAAGAAATACTCAGCATTGAGGAAGAATCAAGTTGTAATGTAACAGCAAAATTTTACCCTTGTTGACAATATATACGATGGCTTCTGGTCCCAAGGTGTCATATAGAGGTACGGCTACCATGGAGTACGTGTAACAAGCCAATTCAGAGATTATCCACTGTACAGAGAGAAGTTCAAGTAAGGACTTGAGGACACATTGAAGAGTACTAGTTCAGTCATTCAGCCAACAAATGCTATCTGGTTTTCTGTCTTGTTTTGTTTTTTTTTTTTTTTTTTTTTTTTTTTGAGACAGTGCCTCACTCTGCTGCCCAGGTTGGAGTGCAGTGGTGTGATCATAGCTCACTGCAGCCTCAACTTTCCAAGATCAAGCGATTCTCCCACCTCAGCCTCCTGAGTAGCTGGAACTATAGGCACACATCACTATGTCCAGCTAATTTTCGTATTTTTTGTAGAGACAGGATTTCACCATGTTTCCCAGTCTGGCCTAAAACTCCTAGGCTCAACCTATCTGCCTGCCTGGGCCTCCCAAATTGCTGGCACTACTTATTTGTTGACCTTTATGTAAAAAAAAAAAAAAAAAAAAAAAAAAAAATCACTGTGGGGCCATAGGGACAGTTGCAAACACTGCTATAAAGTACAATTAAATAAGGGAGATAAGGAAGGCACAGAGACAACTGCAATACAAAGGTAGACCAGAATACAAAGGCAGACTGTGGTAAGTTCCATCCCTAAGAGGTATGGAAGGCATTAGGAGCTTTAAGGTGTCAGAGATCACTTTCAAGGGTGAGGCAAAGCTATTTGGGACTGCTTGTGGGAAAGAGATGAAAACTGGGCAGGGTTTTAGAGGACTAGTAGGATTTGGTTATGGAGGGAGAGGTAGATTAAAAGAAGGAAGTGAATGAACAAAGAATAGTGGTATGGTTTGGCTGCGCCCCCATCCAAATCTCATCTTGAATTGTAGTTCCCATAATCCCCACGTGTTTTGGGAGGGACCTGGTGGGAGGTAATTGAATCATGGGGGTGGTTACCCTCATACAGTTCGATATGGTTTAGCTGCGTACCCATTCAAATCTCAACTTGAGGCCGGGTGCAGTGGCTCATGCCTGTAATCCCAGCACTTTGGGAGGCTGAGGTGGGCAGATCACAAGGTCAAGAGATTGAGACTGTCCTGGCCAACATGGTGACACCCTGTCTCTACTAAAAATACGAAAAAAAAAAAAAAAAAAGATCTCTACTTGAACTATATCTCCCAGAATTCCCACGTGTTGTGGGAGGGACCCAGGGGGAGGTAACTGAATCATGGGTGCCAGTCTTTCCTGTGCTATTCTCATGATAGTGAATAAGTCTCGCGAGATCTCATGGGTTTATCAGGGGATTTCACTTTTGCTTCTTCCTCATTTTCTCTTGCTGCTGTAATGTAAGAAGTGCCTTTTGTCTCCTGCCATGATTCTGAGGCCTCCCCAGCCATGTGGAACTGTAAGTCCAATTAAACCTCCTTTTCTGCCCAGTCTTAGGTTATGTCTTTATCAGCAGCATAAAAACAGACTAATATATTGTTCTTGTAACAGTGAGTTCTCATGAGATCTGATTTCATAAGGAGCGTTCCACCCCCTTTGCTCTTATTCTTTTCTTTCCTGCCACCATGTGAAGAAGGACATGTTTGCTTCCTCTTCCACCATGATTGTAAGTTTCTTGAAGCCTCCCCAGCACTGCAGAACTGTGAGTCAATTAAACCCCTTTCCTTTGTAAATTACCCAGTCTCAGGTATTTCTTCATAACAGTGTGATAACGAACTAATACAGATAGCATGACATCATTGTGTGGGTACACATTAGCAAGCGTGAAGACTACAGGAAATAAAACTGGAAAGGTAGGTAGGAATCTGCTAGTGATGGGCCTTAAATGTCAATGTAGATGTTATGGACTGAATCCTGTCTCCCTGTCTCCCCTCCTCTGGCCCAACCCAAATTCATGTTGAAACCCTAATGCCCAATGTGACAGTATATGAGATAGGGCTTTTAGAGAAGTAATTAAGGTTAAACGAACTTATAAGGGTGGGGTCCTAATCCCTTCCTTCTGTGAAGAAGAAGGGACATGACGGATACATATGCACAGAGAAAAGGCCATGTGAAGACAAAATGAAAAGGTGGTTGTCTACAAGTCAAGGAGAGAGGCCTCAGAAGAAGCTAAACCTACTGACACTCTGATCTTGGATTCCTGGACTCCAGAACTGTGAGAAAATAAATTTCTGTTGTGTAAGCCACATGGTCTGTGTATTAGATTATGGCAGTCCTAGGAGACTATACAGTTAGTTCCTTGAACACATGGGTTTGAACTGTGAGGGTCTGCTTGTGGATTTTTTTTCAATAAAAGTTACATTGAGTGTGCCTATATTTCCTGCCTCCCTTTCTACCTCCTCTACCTCTTCCACCTCTGCCAGGTCTGAGACAGCAAGATCAACCTCTCTTCTCCCTCCTCCTCAACCTACTCAAGGTAAAGATGACTCAGATGAAGACCTCTATAATGATCCATTTCCACCTAATGAATAGTACATACATTTTCCCTTCCTTATCATTTTCTTAACGACATTTTCGTTTCTCTAGCTTACTGCATTGTAAGAAAGCAGTATACAATACATCTAACATACAAAAATATGTGTTAATCAACTGTCTACATTATCAGCAAGGAAGACTATTAGTAGTTAAGTTTTGGGGGAGTTATCTGTGGATCTTTTTACTGAATAGGCGGTGGTCCTAACCCCCATGTTGTTCAAGGATTAACTGTATCAGATTAGGTGTTAAGTTCCTAAACTAGAGTCAAGGGAACCTTTTTCTACTGAGGTTGACTGTGACAAGAATAGAGTATGTAGATTCACCTAAAATTATTGGTGAATATTTTTATATTTGTATTAGCATTAGAACTGGGACTTGCAGTTTGTAAACTTGCAATAAGATCCACATAGAACTTAACTCCCCCAAAACTTAACTACTGATGGCTTCTGTTGACTGGAAGCCTTGCTGATAACACAGACAGTTGATTAACACAGATTTTGTATGTTGTATGTATCATATGCTGTACTTCTAGGGAGCATTTGAAGCATGAAAAGACTTCCCCAGAGGGATAATGCGCCTAATGACTTAATCAAAACTTGGAGAAGCTTGATTCTGTCATCTTACCGTCAAAATCTGCTTCCAGCTCACTGTGGAAAGACGTCTATGGCCAGACTCAGTAGTAATGAATGGCTGAATTTACTGGTTCAAGTACAAATTGCAAGTTTCAGTTCTAATACTAATACATACTTCCCCACAATATCTTCAAGATCTTATTTGGCGGTCCCTCCTAGCTTCCTTATTTTCCTCATGTAACAATCAGACTGACTTCAAATGACGCATGATAGGCTGGGAAACAAGAGAAGTCCGAACACCTAGGTGACAGTGCTAGACACTTAACCAGAAATTAAGTAGGTTCTGAGTTGTAACTCTTTCAAGCAGAATAAGCATTAGAAAATTTTAACAATAGCTTTGGTAAAGCATTAACAAGTGTTGGAGTGCTGGATGAGGAATAGCATTTGAAGTGTTTAAACTTAACCTTGACTCATTTCCTTTAGTTAGCTCCAACATAGTTACCTCTGGCCTATTCTGAGCAAAGATGCCGACAAATTGGTCCGGTGACGATTTATATCCTTTATGCAAGAGACAGGAACCCAGGTACTCTGCTCTATCAGACACCTACAAAAAAGAGAGATGGGGTGAGAGAGAGAGGGAGAAGAGGTCAAGACTCAAAACTGACCAATACCGTATCCTGTAGTTCAGAATACTATGTTAGAAAGAATCTGTCTAAAACCATGGACTCAACTTACCTGTTTGTAGGATAGCCATCTGTAGGGCTGGTTTGGTTTTCTATATCCCAAGCAGGGTCCATTGTCTAAAAACATAATATTAAAAGAAAATCAACTCCAGTTGCAAATTCTCTGGACCAAGGAAGCTAAAAGGAGATTAAGAAGGGGCAAGACACAAAGGATAAGTCCAACGAGGATTTGAGCTTCTCTTATATGTCCAGGAAATTCAAAGTCAGAAAGCACTGAGTTCTCAAAGATGAAGAGTCCTATAAATTATACTTGAAACATTTAGGAAATGCTACATAAAACAGGAGCGGTTCAGTGTTGAATATGTAACCTGCATGATAATGTAGATATTCAGAGAAAACCATCCATATGGGGTTAGCCCACAAAACGTGACCAAGTAAAAGCCTACAAGTAAACACAAACAGCCTGTATTGAACAATCTCGGATTGAATTTCCCTACAATAAAAACTATGCTCATAAAAATATAAAAAAATAAAATATGAGTCATCAATCTCATCACCCAAATACCATTATTAACACTGATATATTATTCTATGGCCCTTTTGCATAGTTTTACAGTTATGTTCATTCCCCATGTACAGAATGAATATAATACTTTGATACCTTGCTTCCTCTCCTAATCTGACATAAGTATTTTCATGTCATTATTTCTTCTCTTAGTGGTTTCAATGGCCAGTCGATGAATGGTTCTATTGTAGTTGACTTTATTTCATCGTGGGTATTTAGATTGTTTTCAAGTTTGACGCCTTAAATTATGCTAAGTATTTTCAAATTGATCCTTTTAAATTTAGAACATTTCCTTAGAATAGAGCCCCTAAAATGTAATAAGGGAAGGGAATGGGGGCTCAGAACAGTCAGGCTTTTGATACCTAGACTACACTGCTTACTTGAGCAGATGTGACAATTCACTTTTCTCCTATCATATCAAGTTTTAACATACTCTCATAGACTGCTAAATAGCGTCTTTAAAAACTATCTTCAAGGCCGGGCACAGTGGCTCATGCCTGTAATCCCAGCACTTTGGGAGGCCAAGGCGGGCAGATCACCTGAGGTTGGGAGTTCGAGACCAGCCTGACCAACGTGGAGAAACCCTGTCTCCACTAAAAATACAAAATTAGCTGGGCGCGGTGGCACGTGCCTGTAATCCCAGCTACTGGGAAGGCTGAGGCAGGAGAACTGCTTCAACCTGGGAGGCAGAGGTTGCGATGAGCTGAGATCGCACTGTCGCATTCCAGCCTGGGCAACAAGAGCGAAACTCAGTCTCAAAACAAAACAAAACTATTTTCAGGTTTGATAGGTTTGAAAGGTTATTACTGTAGTCTAAGTTTCTTTAACAGCTAGTAAAGTGGCACCTTTTTCCTTGTTAGGTTTTATTTACTCTCATGACTTATTTGTTCACATACTTTGCCCATTTGTATGAGAGTATCTTCTAAGATATTAAGGCTTGTAAAAAACACAGAGACACACACCCAGGTGTGCACATACTCATGTATTTGTCTTCAGTATTTTTCCAATTTACACCTTGCATTTGACAATAAAAGAATTAAACTTCTGAACATCTGAACTACTCAGCCTTTCTTAAAATAAGTTTGGGAACATCCATTTACAAGATTAAATGGCATCTCAGTTTTTAAAGCTAACTCAAGGAAGTAATGATATTAGGCTGAAGAACACATTAAGTGGCTTAGAAGCCCTCACGTCTAAGCCAGAAGGAGGCCATTATAAGTAGACAAGTAGAAGGGCAGGAAAATGTACAGAGAAGATCTAGCCAAATTACTAAGAGGAATTCAGGTCTTGCCAAAAGGAAGTATTCGTAAAGAGAGTTACTAGGAATTTGGAGGCAAGTAAGTAAACTCCCAGACTAAGTGATGGAAAAAAAAAGAAGGAAAGCAGGAAAGAGAGACCCACTCTGATTAAAGAGATATAAAAATGAATGAGGAGGCTGTATACAGAAAATGTTAGTACTTTAGCTTCCAATTGAAACAGCTGCATGAAAGCCTAAAAAGTAACATCTCAGACTAACTTTCCCTGAGGCATGGCTTTGTCAGAGTGGAAGTCACTTGATCCCCAGGCTGTGTGCCTTGGGTGGTCTACCAATGAGATCATTTGTACTAACATTAATCACTAATGATAGCTACCATTTATTGAATGCTTACTCCATGCCAAGCACATTAACTCGTCTTCCCAGCTATTCTCATTTGCATGGTACTAAGAATTATGAAGGACTGAGACAGCTTGGTCAAGCTCACTCAGCAAGTAGTAGAGCTGATGAATGTCTAAGAAAGTATACTGGGGACTGGGCACAATGGCTTATGCCTGTAATTCCAGCACTTTGGGAGGCAGAAGTTGGCAGATCACTTGAGCTCAAGAGTTCAAGACCAGCCTGGGCAACATGGCAAAACTCCATCTCTGCAAAAAATATAAAAAATCAGCCATGGGTGGTGGCATGAGCCTACAGTCCCAGCTACTTGAGAGACTGAGGTGGAAGGATGGCTTGAGCCCAGGAGGGGGAGGTTGCAGTGAGCTTAGATCGTGCCACTGCACTCCAGCCTGGGCAACAGAGCCAGATGCTAAAGAAAGAAAGACAGACAGAGAGAGAGAGAGAAGGAGGGAGGGAGGGAGGAAGGGAGGGGGGGATGGAAGGAAGGAAGGAAGGAAGGAAGGAAGGAAGGAAGGAAGGGGAGAGAGAGAGAGAAAGAAAGAAAGAAAGAAAGAAAGAAAGAAAAGAAAGAAAGAAAGAAAGAAAGGGAAAGAGAGAGGAAGGAAGGAAGGAAGGAATTATACTGTATCTTATTACCTCTTGATTGATAAAAATGCTAGCAGAGGCTGGTGTCTAAGGAACAAGTCAAATAATTGTCCCAAAGGGGCAACAACTCAGGTCTCATTAAACTCTGTGACTTGATCAGCTTCAACCTACTAGCCAAATGCCTGACCAGACAACAGCCTAGTCTTTCATTAACTTACTCAACTCAGACCTGTTTGTTCTAAGCTGTGGCCATCTACAAAGAGCCCATCCATTAACAAATTCTTGGCAAAGTTGTCACTCTAAACTAAGTAGAATTCCAACTCTGGTATGCAGAATCTCCTGGAAGCTTTGCTAAAAATGCAAAGCTTCCTGAGGATTTTTAGGTCTCATTATCTGGAAATTTAATTCAGTGAACCTAAAGTATAACCAGAAGATATATATTTTAAACAATAGCCCCAAGTGATTCTCAAGATAAACAAACTACTAGCTAAGGCTAATGTATTCAACCCCAGATAGGCCCAGAAGTGTCATTTTTCTTTTTTTATTTTTTTTGAGGCACAGTGTCCCTGTGTCACTCAGGCTGAAGTGCAGTGGCACGATCTTAGCTCACTGCAACCTCCACTTCCCAGGTTCAAGCGATTCTCCTGCCTCAGCCTCCCAAGTAGCTGGGATTACAGGCACCACCACCATGCCCAGCTATCATTTTTTCTATGTAAGTAGCCACACCAGATTTCTCGTGCCTGCTTCCATGAGAAGCCATTTTAACAGTATTGGTTTAGGATTTAGTATTTTAAAAAATCCTAAATTATATATCTCATGGACCACATATCACATGCTAAATGGCTTGTTTTAGTCACAATGACAACACATCATCAATAAAGAAAACTCCTAAAAACAGAAAATCACTAGAGCTGGGCATAGTGGCCCACTCCTGTAATCCCAGTACTTTGGGAGGCTGGAGTCAGGGAGGGGATTATCTTTTGAAGTCAGTTTGAGACTGGCTTGGGCAACATAGTGAGACCTTGTCTCTATAAAAAATTTAAAAATTAACCAGGTGTAGGCCAGGTGCGGTGGTTCACGCCTGTAATCCCAGCACTTTGGGAGATCAAGGCAGGTAGATCACAAGGTCAGGAATTCAGGACCAGCCTGGCCAAGATGGTGAAACCCCATCTCTACTAAAAATACAAAAATCAGCGAGGCACAGTGGCAGGCACCTGTAATCCCAGCTACTCAGGAGGCTGAGGCAAGGAATTGCTTGAACCTGGGAGGCAGAGGTTGTAGTGAGCCAAGATCGTGCCACGGCACTCCACCCTGGGCAACAGAGCGAGACTCCGTCTCAAAAAAATAAAAAGAAAAAAAAAATTTAGCCAGGTGTGGCAGCACATGCCTGTAGTCCTAGCTACTTGACAAGTTGAGGTGGGAGGATTGCTTGAGTCCCAGAGTTTGAAGTTGTAGTGAGCTATATTCCACCACACCTCTGCACTCCAGCCTGGGTGACAGAGGAAGATCCTGTCTCTGAAAAAAAAAAAAGAAAAAATCCCAAAGGAAATTATACTGTATTGGACATATACTATCTTAAATTGCCAGAGAAGTAAACAAACTGATGTTTGGTTTGTTTTTATTTGTTATTTGCATGGAGTCTATAAATAAATGCTGATTTGGAGCCAGATATACTAAGTACAGGCCCCAGGGGAGTCTTCAGATAGATGTTTTCTTGACAATAAATCTTTAATTGTCTGGAGGAGTAGCTACTTTTATAAAACACTTCAGAGCCAACCTAAAATAGAACAACCTAGTCAAACAGACACACTTAGATTTTCCTATCAGCTCTGACATTTTCTAGTTCTGTGACCTTGGTAATGGTCTTGAAACTGTGAGTCTGGGTCCTCATCTTTAAAAATGGCAGTGATGGTAACTAATCTCTACGGTTTAGGGAAAATGAAGTAATATATGTATAGCAGCTATTGTATAGTTAACACTTGACAGGAGTTGGCTATGAATATCCTCTTAGTGTTAGTTAACACGCAGAAGTCAACGAACGGATAAAAGTTACATGGCCAGAATGTTACCCAAAAGACCAAAGGCACAGAAAGAGCTATAAGCCAGTAGCTTTTAAAAGTAAACGTGTGTGTGCCAGGCATTATGTTCGATGAGATAAGATATAAATATTAAGGCTTGGTGTATTCCAAATGAATGTGTCAAAGCCCATTTGGTAGTCTCTGAAAAAGTCCAAAGAAGTGGTAACTTGGGCCAGTAGGATGGTATCAGAGTCAAGGACAATGTAAAACATCAGGAGTCCTGGACTGCTAGTCCTGGCTCAGATTGTCTATCTGTAAATGCAGGGAATTGCATTAATGAAAGGCATGTTTCTAAACAAATATGAGGTACTAGTGAGTTAAAGACACTGTCCTCTATTATTATCTCCTTGACCCTTTAACAACAGTTTTGGCAGGACGTTCTTCTTGTGTTGAGAAATAGATTCAGAGAAGCAAAGTGGTTTGCATAAGATTATGAAGGTGGAAATGGAAGAACCGCGCTTCAAACCTAAGTCTGTCTTACACTGATTCCAACACCCATCCTGATACTGTGTTCTAATGCTGCCCCTATTTTGCATGTTGCAATTCTATTTGGATCACTGCATCTAAATAGCTGGGGTTTTAGAAGTGAGACAGAGAAAGAGAGATGTGCCACAGACCCCACCTTGTCTTCTTCAGGCAAGGACAGACCACCAGGCTTACCAGATATAGCGAGTCCTCTTTGGAAAACCTCATACACAGTCGTGGCATCTGGGAAGCAGTGACTTATTAGGTCATTGTTCTTCTGGGAAATACCCTTCCGCGCTCCTCCCTAAGACACAAGACCAAGTTTAGGCCAAGTCCAAGTCTCCCCTCACTCTTTCCAAAACCTTTATGAATTGAATTAAAGAGACCATAAATGCTGATTTTGAGGTCACTGGAATGTTCTCTTTGCTAGTCAATTGATTTTTAAAAATCCCCAAATCATAGTATATTTACATTGTAGACATTTTACAAAATAGGAAAGAGGCTGGGCTCCGTGGCTCACGCCTGTAATCCCAGCACTTTGGAAGGCTGAGGCGGGTGGAGGTCAGGAGTTTGAGACCAGCCTGACAAACAAGGTGAAACCCCGTCTCTACTAAAAATACAAAAATTAGCCAGGCATGGTGGCAGATGCCTGTAGTCCCAGCTACTTGGGAGGCTGAGACAGGAGAATTGCTTGAACCCAGGAGGCAGAGGTTGCAGTGAGGCAAGATCGCGCCATTGCACTCCAGCCTGGGCAACGGAGCTAGACTCCGTCTCAGAAAAAAAAAAAGAGAAAATACAAAACTGTAATAAACACTTAAGAAAAGTGGATCTGTAATCCCACCCAGAGATTGCCACTGTTATGTTTTTGGTAACCCTCCTGGCATCCATCTGTGTATGTATATGGAGGAGAGATGATATGTACAGTTTTATGTCTTTTTTATAGTATCGAGTTTAAACTTCTACTGAATGTATACTATGTGTTCTAGGTAGTCTGTAAATACTGTAGATGTGAGTTAAGACGAAATAGCTGCTCTTAAGCACCTCACACACTAGGGTTGTTGGAGTATGAGTAGGTCATAAGGAAAATATGGACATATAATACCATGATGTACATGCTATAATGAGTTTGGAGGAAATGGATTCATGGGGGAAATGAAGCAACCAGTTCTGTATTAAGCAGAAAGATAACAGAGAAGAAATGGTATTTCAATACAGACTTCTAAGACAAGTAGGCATTTGGCAAAAAGATATGATTTGGGGAGGGTAAGGGAGAAAAAAGAAAATTCCAGAGTGGAGGAACAGCCTGAGCAAAGGCATGGAGGTCAGAAAACGCAGCGCAGAGTTGGGTGGGCAGCTAGAGGACAGTGTGTTCGAGAAAAAGGGGTTAGCTGGCTGGGCGCTGTGGCTCATGCCTGTAATTTCAGCACTTTGAGAGGCCAAAGCGGGCGGATCATCGGAGGTCAGGAGTTCAAGACCAGCCTGGCCAACATGGTGAAACCCCCTCTATACTAAAAATACAAAAATTAGCCGGGTGTGGTGGCGGGCACCTGTAATCCCAGCTACTCAGGAGGCTGAGGCAGGAGAATCGCTTGAACCTGGGAAGCGGAGGTTGCAGTGAGCCAAGATCCCACCATTTGCACTCCAGCCTGGGGGACAAGAGAGAGACTTCCTCTAAAAAAAAAAAAAAGAAAAAGAAAAAGAAAATAAAAGAAAAAGAAAAAGGGAGTAGCTAGGAATCCATCTAGAAATGTCAGCTGGAGCTACAGGATCAGGGCCCTGGGATGGACCCTGGAGCTACAATAGGCACTCCGGGTGTGGTCCAGTGGTCCAACCCTCATGAAGTTTCATCTAGAGAAGAACAGGCAGCAATTAAATAAGCATTCAACAATGTAGATTAGTATCCAAAGTGAGAGCTATAAAAGTACAGGAAAACACACGAGGCTGTAACAAGAGATCTGACTTAGTCTAGGACATCAGGGAAAATTTCCATGGGCTATCACATTAAGATAAAAAATAGCAAAAATAAAGCTCCTTGTCTAGTGAAGGAAGACAGAGTCTTGCTGTCTGTTTACGTGCCTCGTGCAAGGAAGGAAGAATCCAAGATGTTTCAGACTCTTAACTTTGGCAACTGGGTAAAAAGATATACATTTAACTGAAATAGAATAGGAAAGGAGGTGTGTGTGCGTGCGTGTGCGTGTGTGTGCATGTGCGTGTGTGTGTGTGAGAAGGGAGAAAACATGCATAAAGAGACCTGGAGAGCTTAAGTTACTTAAGTATCACTGAGGTCAGAATAGAAAATCAGATTTCAGTGTCACAGACTTAGGCACATTTTCAAGTCATAAAAGAGGAGGTATTTTCTTAGCCGTGAGAATTTAGATAAGGGTTTGGCAGACTATAATCTGCACACTGAATCTGGCCTACCACCTGCCTTTATAAGTAAACTTTTATCGGAACACAGTCACGCTCATTTGTTTACATGTTGTCTGGTACTGTACTCTTATTCTACAACAGCAGTCAGTATTGAGTTGATGCAAAACAGCCCATGTGATCTGCAAATTCTATACCATTTACTGCCTGGCCTTTACAGAATATGTCTGCCAACCCCTGCTGCAGAGGAATCAAGAGATGCTGAGAATAAAACCCTAGTATGAGGAGAGGAAAGAACCCAAGTGACAAAGAAAGACTGTCTTGAAATTAGGAAGAAATCTCATGGGAGGATATCATAAAAGGCAAAAGGAAGAGTTTCAAGAAAGAAGTCTCAAGTCAAACGAGAGGAAAGCTGAAAGAGACGCCATTGAATTTAGAAGTTAGGTTATGAGTGATTTAGAGCACTGTCGAGGAGATGGTAGTGGTAAACAGTCAGATCTCAGTGGGTTGAAGTTCAGAAGAGGAAATCAATATGCAAACTACTCTCAAAGAACTCTGGTGGGAAAGGAGAGGAGTGAGAGGTGGTGGTGGAATGCAGCGGGACAAGAAGACGTCAATGAAGACATTGGACATGCAGAGGTACCCACAGGTGGAAGCGGAGCTGGAGAGTAGAGGTAGCTTGGAGTAAGATTCCCTCTATCTTGGAGAAAGAAGACTGTAAAAAGAACAGAAGAAGTTAGCCTTGTGAAGGAACAGGAATGCTTTTTTTTCCTCTGAAGAGGGTAGAAAATGAAAACAGATGAAGATATTCATGGGCGCAGAAGGAAGGAGAAATGAGAACATTGTTGGAACTTTCAATTTGTTCATAGATACAGGGAGCTGGGAAATTTGCTGAAAGCCAGGGGAGTGAGCCTACTTCAATTTCTATAGTTTTCAGAAAAATAAATTTAACTCAAAGCTAGAATTTAACTGGAGGAAACAGCTTAATTGTTCTCAGACACTGGGTATCTCAATGAAAATGTTCTCCTGTCCCCAAAGTTCTGACACTATTATTTAGATCATGGGTTGTCAAATTACTTCTGTAAAGGGCTAGATAGCAAACACTTTAGGCTTTGTGGGACATGCCTCATCTTGCCCATTTTTGTTTTTAACTCATCCCTTAAAAAAGGTAAAAACTATTCTTTACTTGTCAGATGCACAAAAAAAGATGGATTTTGTTCATAGCTGTAGTTTGCCAACTCCAATCTAGATTACTGACATCATACAACCTTCCTTATTACAAAAGAAAATGTGCCAGTAATAGAAGTTTAAATTTGTATATTGCCTGTTGATCGGTAACATGAAAGCTTTCCCATGCCATACCCAATCCCCTTCAAGAGTTATCCCTAGGTTTGGAGGTACAGTTTGAGTTTGATGAAGGTTGACAAACTAAAAGGATGACTGGTAAACTACCTCAATTCCCACAGACTGATTGTTCAGGTCAAGAAGAGGTAAGACGGGTTGAGGTCTGGTGATCAGCCACAGGAAGATGGCAGCTCCAAATGTCAGGATGCAGATCAATGCCGGGGTTGGAAGTGGGGAAAACAAAAAGTTAAAGATAAAAAGCATCTTTGTGAATAGCAGCAGGAAATTCAGACCTTAAAAAAAAAACAGGGGAAAGAAAATTTAGAGGCAACGGCCATATTTTTGTACTCAATAGCTCTATGTTTACAGAAGGACACACACACACACACACACATGCCTTCAAACCCTCAAATAGAGTTGTACCTCTCTAGTAGCAGAATTTCCCCCAATGTTTACTCAGCACTGTTGAAAATAATAGAACACATTCTCCACCCCTGCTACTTGACTGTCCTCACACAAAGCAGGAAGGATCAAAGGAAACAAGTTAATCATTTCCCAGACAATTTTGAGAAATGACTGCCCTTTTAATGTTGGTGCACAAAGCCTGGAAGAAGGCAGCCTGCTAGACCCAACAGAACCTGGTGGTCAGAGGACAGTACCTCCTCTGCCCAGGCAGACCACGGGTCAGGAAGGACTCTTCCAGCTGGATTTCCCCCGTATAAACCAAACAGAAGAGATCGGTTGATGTGATGCCACAGGTTTTAGAAATTAACCATTTTGTATGAAGGATATTTCCTGCTGGCTAGAAATGTCTTGCTCATTGTTTTATTTTTTGGAACATTGGAAGGGTTTCCAAGATCAACAGCATTACAATTTGCTATGCCCAACATTCTCTCCCCAGAGGAATCATTTTACTATGAGGCAAACGTCAGTCAGGTGCACAGAAACAGTGCTGGAGAATGGGTGACACGTGGCGAGCATTGAAGAGTTAGGTCAAGAAGAGATCTCAAGAAACTAAAAGCAACAAAAGCTTCCCCCAACCCAGCCTTTCTTAT
This sequence comes from Piliocolobus tephrosceles, assembly GCF_002776525.5. Classification (NCBI taxonomy): domain Eukaryota; kingdom Metazoa; phylum Chordata; class Mammalia; order Primates; family Cercopithecidae; genus Piliocolobus; species Piliocolobus tephrosceles. The sequence goes on from NC_045442.1 coordinate 21,221,635, forward strand.
AGTTTTCAGCCAAGTTCAGCTTCAAACTACTCTAACAGGAGAGACTAACTTTCAGGTAGGTCCTAGGAGCATACCCTTGTTGAAGCCATCTTTTCCTGGAAAGTTGCTGCCTCACAGCTTTCAAACCGGAATAAGAGAATATAATAGCAGCAAACACATGAGCACTTACTGTATGCCAGGCATAGGGCTGGGCTTTTTGCATGGTTTGTTGAATTTAGGCCAAACAACACTATAAAGTAGTATTTCACAGAAGAGGAAATGAACGCTTAGGGATAAAGTGACTTGTCCAAATTCACCCATCATTCCCTATTGCTACTTCTCTATGAAAATCTACAAAAAGACAATTCACTTTTTCTTTTTCTTTCTTTCTTTTTTTTTTTTTTTTTTTGAGGCGGAGTCTTGCTGTAGTCTGCACTCGCTCTGGAGTGCAGTGGCCGGATCTCAGCTCACTGCAAGCTCTGCCTCCCGGGTTCACGCCATTCTCCTGCCTCAGCCTCCCGAGTAGCTGGGACTACAGGCGCCCGCCACCTCGCCTGGCTAGATTTTTGTATTTTTTTAGTAGAGACGGGGTTTCACCATGTTAGTCAGGATGGTCTCGATCTCCTGACCTCGTGATCCGCCCGTCTCAGCCTCCCAAAGTGCTGGGATTACAGGCTTGAGCCACCGTGCCCGGCTGACAATTCACTTTTTCTTATAGGTTCTAGTCACAGAATTCAAGGGGATTGAATGTGTCCAGCACCTTACAGGTGATAGCACATGAAGTTCAGTATTTGCATTCTTCAAAGTTTACTGCAATGCCTGATGAAACAACAGCTCAGAGATGAGGCCGCACATGCCCACTGAAAATCAAAAGAACAAAGCAAGCTCAATTAAAAGTTGGATCAGATCAAGATCACAGTTGCCCTTAGAGCTCTGGACAGCTGCCATTAGCTGCCACCTGGAAACTTCTTTAACAAGGGAAACACACTTCACTATAGTCTGAGAAAGGCCACAACGTGCAGGAATTTTGTGTGGGGGCAGGAACAGTCACAAGAAATCCTGGGCCACTCTTACTATCTTTCTGCCCCTTGATTAGTTATTACCTGACTTTGGAGAGTCCCTTTCCATTTTAGAGGAGAAAACTGAACTTTCAGAAACTGGGATAATAGTCTTCAACTCCTTGGTTCTTTCCATATTGCATTCAAGGGGAGAGAAAGAAGTCAAAACAAAAATAAAAGCAAGGTCCCACAGGTGCTAGGTTACATAATAACAAGAGTGCTACTGTGACCACCTGGCAGGATTCTGAAAGCTGGGATTTTTGGAATTCAGCCTTACCTGGGCTTGTATGATGAGGTGGCACTCCAGGATGCAAAAGCATTCAAAAGCTAGCCATAAAGCCCAGGCAGAGAAGGGGGACTGCCTCAGGGAAGATTGTGAAATTGAAAAAGCAGGTGGCAGTGCTAAAGGGGAGGAGAAGCCTACGCCTGTTTTGTGCTCTCCCATCCAGTCTGCCACCAGCCACCCTCTGAAGGCTGGGATATTGTGACAAGACTGGAGATATATATATATGTTTGAGACAGGGTCTTACTCTGTTGCCCAGGCTGTAGTGCAGTGGCACAATTCTGGCTCACTGCAGCCTCAACCTCGTGGGCTCAGGTGAACCTCCCACCTCAACCTCCTGAGTAACTGGGACCACAGGTGTATGCCACCACACCCAGTTAATTCTGTAGTTTTTTTTTTTTTTTTTTTTTTTTTTTTTGAGATGGAATCTTGCTCTGTCGCCCAGGCTGGAGTGCAGTGGCGCGATCTCGGCTCAGTGCAAGCTCTACCTCCCAGGTTGATGCCATTCTCCTGCCTCAGCCTCCCAAGTAGCTGGGACTACAGGTGCCCACCACCACGCCCGGCTAATTTTTTGTATTTTTAGTAGAGATGGGGTTTCACCGTGTTAGCCAGGATGGTCTCGATCTCCTGACCTCGTGATCTGCCTGCCTTGGCCTCCCAAAGTGCTGGGATTACAGGTGTGAGCCACTGCGCCCAGCCAATTCTTTAATTTTTTGTAAAGACACGGCCTCACCATGCTGCCCAGGCTGGTTTCAAACCCCTGGGCTCAAGCACTCCTCCTACCTTGGCCTCCCAAAGTGCTGGGATTATAGGTGTCAGCCACCACGACCACCCCAGACTGGTGATATTTTATCTGGGCTTTTTCCCTCTGCCTCAATCCCACCCACAAATTAAGAGATCCTTACCAACACCCTCCTGTTCGACTACGGGAAAAAATGGTTGCACTAAGGATTTCTGCCCTCTTCTTCCAGATGGCACACTTATATTTTAATAGAAGACTTTGCAAAAAATGTCTTTGAATTAGGGTCTAAAAATTGAATTTCTTTTCAGTTCTGGTGATATGGGGGTGGGGTCAGGAAGGAGAGTGAATAACCTGACTGGTAATACATAGGGGAGAAAACGGACAGAGAATCTATGGTCAGCCTCAAGGGGGCACTTGCTGTCAATCTCAGGTGATTGTTACCACATAGTAAAAATACTATGGGTCACAGATTGTCAGAATTCTGCCCCCCATCCCCAGAAAACCTAGAAGACTGCATTTTTGTGAAACCTCAATTTTAACTAACATCCGTTTTTAAAGGTCTGGCATGGGATAAACGAGAACACATTTCGTAGTTTAATTTGGATCACAGTCTGTTAATGTTTGACTACTCCTTGGAGACAGACTTCAATCATATTACCCACAAATAGAACAAGACTGACCACTTCATTACAAACAAGGGAGATATTTACACATTTCAAAGCCACAGTTTCATGAGAATGAGAGTACCTTGCCTATATTGGCAAGGAATTTTATTTGAGGAAGACAATGAAGGAAGGATTTATTTGTATTTGTCAATGGAAATAGCTTCCTTAGTTTGCTACCACTGACCAGGTATCCAACTCAAGTAGGAGGTGCACAGAATTTCACATGGTTCCTTCCTCAAAAAAATTTTTTTTTTTTTTTGAGGCAGAGTCTGGCTGGAGTGCAGTGGTGTGATCTCGACTGACTACAACCTCTGCCTGTCGGGTTCAGGCGATTCTCCTGCTTCAGCCTCCTGAGTAGCTGGGATTACAGTTGCCCGGCACCATGCCCATCTAACTTTTTGCATTTTTAGTAGAGACGAGGGTTTCACCATGTTGGCCAGGCTGGTCTCAAACTCCTGACCTCATGTGATCCACCCGCCTTGGCCTCCCAAAGTGCTGGGATTACAGGCGTGAGCCACTGCACCCGGCCCTTCCTCAATTTTTTAAAAAATTGAGATACAATTTACATAATGTAGAACTAACCACTTTAAAATGTACAATCGGGCAGTATTTAGTACATTCACAATGTTGTGCAACCATCACGTCTATTTAGTTCCAAAACATTTTCATCACCATAAAATAAGAAAATCCTGAACACGTTAACAGTCATTTCCCAATCCCTTCAATGCCCAGCCTCTAGAGAAAGGACTGGGCTGCTTTCTGTTGCTATGGATTTATCTATTCGAAATGTTTCATATAAATGAAACCATATATGTGACTTTTTGTGTCTGACTTCTTTTATATAGTATAATTTTAAGATTCATTCATGCGGTAGTATGTCTGTACTTCGTTTCTTTTTATGGCTCAATGTTATCCCATTGTATGGATAGACCACACTCTATCTATCGATCTATCGATCGATCGATCTATCTATCTATCTATCTATCTATCTATCTATCTATCTATCTACCAACCTATCAGTTGATGAATATTTGGGTTGTTTCTACTTTTGATATTGTGAACAGAGCTATTATGGGCATTTTTATACAGTTTTTGTTTGAATATCTTTTTCCAATTCTTTAGGGTGTAGACCTAGGAGAGAAATTGCTAAGTCAATGCTAATTTTATATTTAACTTTTTGAGGAACCACCAAACTGTTTTCCACAGTAGCTGCACCATTTTATATCCAACCAGCAATGTAAGAGGGTTCCAATTTCTCTCTATTCCATTCTCCCTAACACTGCTACTTTCTTTTTGTTTGTTTGTCTATTTAAATAGCCATTCTAATAGGTGTGAAGTGGCATGTCACTGTGGGTTTGATTTGCATTTCTCTAATGACTAAGGATGTTGATCATTTTTTTTATGTGCTTCTTGGCCATTTGTATTTCTTTTTTGAAGAAATGTCTACTCAAGTCTTTTGCCCATCTAAAAATTAGGTCATATATATATATATATAAATACACAACACTTATCAGAGATATGATTTGCAATATTTTCTTCCATTCTGTAGGTTGTCTTTTTACTATCTTGATAATCTCTTTTTATTTTTATTGTTTGACAATTAACAATTTTTTTTTAGATATGGGGTCTCGCTAGGCTGGTTCTGAACTGCTGGGCTCAAGTGATCTTCCCACCTTAGCCTCCCAAAGTGCTGGGATTACAGGCGTGAGCCACTGCGCCTGGTGTATAGTCTCCTTTTTAACACCCAATACACCCAAACATGTTTAACCTTACAAGGTTAGTGCTGAGAGGATTTGCAACTGTATCATGTAACTCTCTCACTGTTTAAGGGGGAGAAACTAAGGGCCTGAGAGAAGGTGAGACCCCTGGGCCAAACCATGACAGGAGTGGGAAGCTCTGGTTAGCATTCTGACTATTAGAATCTGTTAACACTTCCAAGGAAGTTCAAATAAACAAGGGGAAAAAAGTCACCCCCTTTTGTCACATGTCCTGTGTGACTCAAACTACAGTTCTGGTTTAGTCACTCCACAGGATCCCCTGCAAGCAGTGGGCGTGACTGGCATTTCCTCTTCCTTTTAACATTACTCCTGGTTAGGGTAGGGAGAAGCACACCAGTGGTAAAGAAAAGAGGAAAGAGAGCTCTGTCATGCTGTATCTGGGATTTCCTGTTTCACGTAATATACAAATGGCTGAACAAGCCACAACACACTCCAGGATGGCCCATGTCAAAAGGCTTACTCCGCTTTTTGACGTGGTGATGGTGACATGCCTTGGCCTCAGACCCCAGGGTACCCATTTGTCCACCATCCTTGTCCTTGATCTACTCCAGGGCCCTCCCCTTCCCTGTGGATGGATGACCGGAGCCACAGTCACTCATCTCCTGGCTCCTAACATGTTTTATTCCCAAGTTAGATGAAGGACGCCTTCTGCCTTCACAACTCTGTGCACGCTTCCTGGACCATTCTTGGTGTCTAGGTTATGAACACCCCATATTCAGCTTTGAATTTTTTTCCCTTTGTGGACTTGGGGCAGCATGTCTTCATTTAGTCTCCTTTTCTTTGGATAAATGTCCTACATGGCTCCTTCTACTCTAATATTTAAATTTTTGGTCAACTATGTTTATTGCTCTGAATCTTTCATACGATCCCTACTGGCTAAATATCATTTTCTTTTGATAGTCTCTATCTTTTAAAAGATTGCATTTTTCCTATGTATATCCCACTCAAACACTCTTTGAAGTCTGTTCCCACCCCAGAGCCTCTGGATTTGCTCTTCTCTTTGCCTGGAACGTTTCCCCAGATCTGAAATTTTTGTGTACTTCTGAGCAGTCAGGCCTCACCTCAAACGTCACTTCCCCCGAGGCCCACTGTTTCTGATCACCTCATTGAATATTGTCTTTTCCTTTCTAGTCAGTGTCATGGACTTTGTGTTCTCTTCTCCACAACACTGTTCACTGGGAAATAGTCCTAGCTCCTTATCATTCATTGTGCCCGCTGAGCTGACGTTCTCTTTGGAACAGAGATTTAAATTTTGTTTACTGCCGTGCCTCTCCTGCCCTCACCATGCCTGGCACATAAAAAAACTTTCAACAAGTGGTTGTTGAGCAAATGAACAGTTTTCTAGGTCACAATTGCTTATTCCATATACTCTCAGTTAACTCATTTTCCCTGCAGTACAAACACCCCACCCTCAAACTCCCAAATCTTAGATCATAAGAAGTCATTCAGGCAAATCTGGAGAGGATTACTCCCTAATAAATACTTACGTAAGGTATTGGATAGGGATGGTAGATGGTGACAGGGGTGTATTTCTGACACACATTAAGGACCATTCAAGATCCATCTACTCCTCCAGGCTTAGAAGAGTTGGAATGAAGTTATCTACATAGTTTAAGTAGGCAGAAAGTCCAGCCAAGAAATAAATCATACTGGACTAGGAGCGGTGACTCACACCTGTAATCACAGCACTTTGGGAGGCCAAGGAGGGCAGATCACTTGAGGCCAGGAGTTCGAGACCAGCCTGGCCAACATGGTGAAACCCCGTCTCTACCAAAAATACAAAAAGTTAGCCAGGCGTGGTGGCGCATGCCTATAATCCCAGCTACTCGGGAGGCTCAGGCACAAGAATTCCTTGAACCTGGGAGGCAGAAGTTGCAGTGAGCTGAGATCACACCACTGCACTCCAGCCTGGGGGGTGACAGACCAAGACTCTGTCTAAAAAAAAAAAAAAAAAAAAAAAAGGGGAAGAAAGGAATCATTCTGTTACCTTGAATTTCTGGAAGTCTAAGGACAATAAAGCAAATTATCTTTGCTTTTAGGCCTGGAGAACTATTTGTTTTGTGCGTGCAATAATAAGACATAAATTGCAATGATAAGCTTTAAAAAATCTGCCTTCATCAGGAAACAACAGGTGCTGGAGAGGATGTGGAGAAATCCCACTGTTGGTGGGAGTATAAACTAGTTCAACCATTGTGGAAGACAGTGTGGCGATTCCTCAAGGATCTAGAACTAGAAATACCATTTGACCCAGCCATCCCATTACTGCGTATATACCCCAAGGATTATAAATCATGCTGCTCTAAAGTCACATGCACACGTATGTTTGTTGTGGCACTATTCACAATAGCAAAGACTTGGAACCAACCCAAATGTCCATCAATGACAGACTGGATTAAGAAAATGTGGCACACATATACCATGGAAAACTATGCAGCCATAAAAAAGGATGAGTTCGTGTCCTTTGTGGGGACATGGATGCAGCTGGAAACCATCATTCTCAGCAAACTATCAGAAGAACAGAAAACCAAACACTGCATATTCTCACTCATAGGTGGGAATTGAACAACGACATCACTTGGACACAGGAAGGGGAACATCACACACCAGGGCCTGTCGTGGGGTGGGGAGAGCGGGGAGGGATAGCATTAGGAGATATACCTAATGTAAATGACGAGTTAATGGGTGCAGCACACCAACATGGCACATGTATACATATGTAACAAACCTGCACGTTGTGCACATGTACCCTAGAATATAAAGTATAATAAGAAAGAAAAGAAAACTAAAAGAAAAAAAAAAAAACTGCCTTCGTTAATTTGTATTTAATTGATTTCTGTGTTCTCTTGCATGTATGGGCTCATCCTATGGTGACAGAAAGCTAATTAAAAGGGAGACCAGCATCCCCAAGTTCTTACACCCAATTAGTTAACACATTTTTCCATACTAGGAATTACCTACTCTCTCCTAGAGACTATGTCAAAAGTCTTTACAACTTATGACTCCAGAGAGACCTGTTTGTTATTTAGGAGGCAGTATATGAAAGTTTTGCTTTTTGAGCTGGGCTTTCCATTTCTAACCCAGCTTCCAAAATCATTTTTTCTGCATTCCTGCCACCCTCAACCTAGGAGACCTCTCCCTCAGTCCTTGACTACAGAGTCAGTATTTCTAGACAAACCCAAAACTAATGACAAAAGGTCAACATGAAATTACAAACCATTAGCATCATGAGCACACCTGGAAAGATCTGACAACCTTTTCCTTTATACGCTATGAACGCGAACCAGGTGTGTGTTCAGTTGCAAGATCCTTCACCCAATTTCCTCAGAGCCCCGGGATGAAAGGCTTTTAAAAAATATTTTCTTAAACTAGTTTGCTTTCCTGTATCACAAGTAGATTTCTTCTACTAGGGAAATGACAGATGAGGTGATTTGAGACAATGATCCTGCTTCACAAAACTCAGTCAGAGAAAAGCATCATATGGAAAAAGCCCAGTAGATTGTCCCCCAAGGGAAGCTATTCTCAGCTACCCAAGCTACTTAAAATGATTCAAAATCCAAAGGGTCAACATTCAGATCTGAGATAAAAATCTGTGGTCATCTCTCCCAATTAATAAAACAAAAGAAAACTTAAAAAAAGAACTGAGAGGAGAAATTCTAAAAACCCTCTAAGGAAATAAGAGGTAATTAGTACATTTTATTTTTATAATTACTGAGATAATTCAGAGGTGGCCAGTTACTAAAATTGGTATGCAGAAAGTTAATAGTTTTCCTTTATTTTATACAAATAACTAATTTAGAAGTCATGAAAAAGATGCTATTCACAATATTGTATATAAGAATAAATGTGTAGATGGCCGAATAGGAACAGCTTCAGTCTCCATCTCCCAGCGCGAGCGACACAGAAGACCGGCGATTTCTGCATTTTCAACTGAGGTACTGGGGTCATCTCACTCGGGAGTGCCGGACAATCGGTGCTGGTCAGCTGCTGCAGCCCGACCAGCGAGAGCTGAAGCAGGGCGAGGCATCGCCTCACCTGGGAAGCGCGAGGGGGAAGGGAGTCCCTTTTCCTAGCCAGGGGAACTGAGACACACAACACCTGGAAAATCGGGTAACTCCCACCCCAATACTGCGCTGTAACACCGGCACACCGGAGATTGTATCCCACACCTGGCCGGGAGGGTCCCACGCCCACGGAGCCTCTCTCCTTGCTAACACAGCAGTCTGCGGCAATCTAACCGCAAGGCAGCAGCGAGGCTGGGGGAGGGGCGCCCGCCATCGCTGAGGCTTAAATAGGTAAATAAAGCCGCTGGGAAGCTTGAACTGGGTGGAGCTCACAGCAGCTCAAGGAAACCTGCCTGTCTCTGTAGACTGTGCCTCTGGGGACAGGGCTCAGCTAAAGGAGCAGAAGCCTGTGAAACGCGAACGACTCTGTCTGACAGCTTTGAAGAGAGCAGTGGATCTCCCAACACGGAGGTTGAGATCTGAGAAGGGGCAGTCTGCCTGCTCAAGTGGGTCACTGACCCCTGAGTAGCCTAACTGGGAGACATCCCCCACTAGGGGCAGTCTGACACCCCACACCTCACAGGGTGGAGTACACCCCTGAGAGGAAGCTTCCAAAGCAAGAATCAGACAGGTGCACTCGCTGTTCAGCAATATTCTATCTTCTGCAACCTCTGCTGCTGATACCCAGGCAAACAGGGTCTGGAGTGGACCTCAAGCAATCTCCAACAGACCTATAGCTGAGGGTCCTGACAGTCAGAAGGAAAACTATCAAACAGGAAGGACACCTATATCAAAACCCCATCAGTACGTCACCATCATCAAAGACCAGTGACAGATAAAACCACAAAGATGGGGAAAAAGCAGGGCAGAAAAGCTGGAAATTCAAAAAATAAGAGCGCATCTCCTCCTGCAAAGGAGCACAGCCCATCGCCAGCAATGGATCAAAGCTGGTCAGAGAATGATTTTGATGAGATGAGAGAAGAAGGCTTCAGTCCATCAAACCTCTCAGAGCTAAAGGAGGAATTACGTACCCAGCGCAAAGAAACTAAAAATCTTGAAAAAAAAGTGGAAGAATTGACAGCTAGACTAATTAATGCAGAGAAGGTCATAAACGAAATGACAGAGATGAAAACCATGACACGAGAAATACGTGACAAATGCACAAGCTTCAGTAACCGACTCGATCAACTGGAAGAAAGAGTATCAGCGATTGAGGATCAAATGAATGAAATGAAGCGAGAAGAGAAACCAAAAGAAAAAAGAAGAAAAAGAAATGAACAAAGCCTGCAAGAAGTATGGGATTATGTCAAAAGACCAAATCTACATCTGATTGGGGTGCCTGAAAGTGAGGGGGAAAATGGAACCAAATTGGAAAACACTCTACAGGATATCATCCAGGAGAACTTCCCCAACCTAGCAGGGCAGGCCAACATTCAAATTCAGGAAATACAGAGAACGCCACAAAGATACTCCTCCAGAAGAGCAACTCCAAGACACATAATTGCCAGATTCACCAAAGTTGAAATGAAGGAAAAAATCTTAAGGGCAGCCAGAGAGAAAGGTCGGGTTACCCACAAAGGGAAGCCCATCAGACTGACAGCAGATCTCTCGGCAGAAACTCTACAAGCCAGAAGAGAGTGGGGGCCAATATTCAACGTTCTTAAAGAAAAGAATTTTAAACCCAGAATTTCATATCCAGCCAAACTAAGTTTCATAAGTGAAGGAGAAATAAAATTCTTTACAGATAAGCAAATGCTTAGAGATTTTGTCACCACCAGGCCTGCCTTACAAGAGACCCTGAAGGAAGCCCTAAACATGGAAAGGAACAACCGGTACCAGCCATTGCAAAAACATGCCAAAATGTAAAGACCATCGAGCCTAGGAAGAAACTGCATCAACTAACGAGCAAAATAACCAGTTAATATCATAATGGCAGGATCAAGATCACACATAACAATATTAACCTTAAATGTAAATGGACTAAATGCTCCAATTAAAAGACACAGACTGGCAAACTGGATAAAGAGTCAAGACCCATCAGTCTGCTGTCTTCAGGAGACCCATCTCACATGCAGAGACATACATAGGCTCAAAATAAAAGGATGGAGGAAGATCTACCAAGCAAATGGAGAACAAAAAAAAGCAGGGGTTGCAATCCTAGTCTCTGATAAAACAGACTTTAAACCATCAAAGATCAAAAGAGACAAAGAAGGCCATTACATAATGGTAAAGGGATCAATCCAACAGGAAGAGCTAACTATCCTAAATATATATGCACCTAATACAGGAGCACCCAGATTCATAAAGCAAGTCCTTAGAGACTTACAAAGAGACTTAGACTCCCATACAATAATAATGGGAGACTTCAACACTCCACTGTCAACATTAGACAGATCAACGAGACAGAAAGTTAACAAGGATATCCAGGAATTGAACTCATCTCTGCACCAAGAGGACCTAATAGACATCTACAGAACTCTCCACCCCAAGTCAACAGAATATACATTCTTCTCAGCACCACATCACACTTATTCCAAAATTGACCACATAATTGGAAGTAAAGCACTCCTCAGCAAATGTAAAAGAACAGAAATTATAACAAACTGTCTCTCTGACCACAGTGCAATCAAACTAGAACTCAGGACTAAGAAACTCAATCAAAACCGCTCAACTACATGGAAACTGAACAACCTGCTCCTGAATGACTACTGGGTACATAACGAAATGAAAGCAGAAATAAAGATGTTCTTTGAATCCAATGAGAACAAAGATACAACATACCAGAATCTCTGGGACACATTTAAAGCAGTGTGTAGAGGGAAATTTATAGCACTAAGTGCCCACAAGAGAAAGCAGGAAAGATCTAAAATTGACACTCTAACATCACAATTAAAAGAACTAGAGAGGCAAGAGCAAACACATTCAAAAGCTAGCAGAAGGCAAGAAATAACTAAGATCAGAGCAGAACTGAAGGAGATAGAGACACAAAAAACCCTCCAAAAAATCAATGAATCCAGGAGTTGGTTTTTTGAAAAGACCAACAAAATTGACAGACCGCTAGCAAGATTAATAAAGAAGAAAAGAGAGAGGAATCAAATAGACGCAATAAAAAATGATAAAGGGGATATCACCACCGACCCCACAGAAATACAAACTACCATCAGAGAATACTATAAACACCTCTACGCAAATCAACTAGAAAATCTAGAAGAAATGGATAATTTCCTGGACACGTACACTCTTCCAAGACTAAACCAGGAAGAAGTTGAATCCCTGAATAGACCAATAGCAGCCTCTGAAATTGAGGCAACAATTAATAGCCTACCCACCAAAAAAAGCCCAGGACCAGATGGATTCACAGCTGAATTCTACCAGAGGTACAAGGAGGAGCTGGTACCATTCCTTCTGAAACTATTCCAATCAATAGAAAAAGAGGGAATCCTCCCTAACTCATTTTATGAGGCCAGCATCATCCTGATACCAAAGCCTGGCAGAGACACAACAAAAAAAGAGAATTTTAGACCAATCTCCCTGATGAACATCGATGCAAAAATCCTCAATAAAATACTGGCAAACCGGATTCAGCAGCACATCAAAAAGCTTATCCACCATGATCAAGTGGGCTTCATCCCTGGGATGCAAGGCTGGTTCAACATTCGCAAATCAATCAACGTAATCCAGCATATCAACAGAACCAAAGACAAGAACCACATGATTATCTCAATAGATGCAGAAAAGGCTTTTGACAAAATTCAACAGCCCTTTATGCTAAAAACGCTCAACAAATTCGGTATTGATGGAACGTACCTCAAAATAATAAGAGCTATTTATGACAAACCCACAGCTAATATCATACTGAATGGGCAAAAACTGGAAAAGTTCCCTTTGAAAACTGGCACAAGACAGGGATGCCCTCTCTCACCACTCCTATTCAACATAGTGTTGGAAGTTCTGGCTAGGGCAATCAGGCAAGAGAAAGAAATCAAGGGTATTCAGTTAGGAAAAGAGGAAGTCAAATTGTCCCTGTTTGCAGATGACATGATTGTGTATTTAGAAAACCCCATCGTCTCAGCCCAAAATCTTCTTAAGCTGATAAGCAACTTCAGCAAAGTCTCAGGATACAAAATTAATGTGCAAAAATCACAAGCATTCTTATACACCAGTAACAGACAAGCAGAGAGCCAAATCAGGAATGAACTTCCATTCACAATTGCTTCAAAGAGAATCAAATACCTAGGAATCCAAGTTACAAGGGATGTAAAGGACCTCTTCAAGGAGAACTACAAACCACTGCTCAGTGAAATCAAAGAGGACACAAACAAATGGAAGAACATACCATGCTCATGGATAGGCAGAATCAATATTGTGAAAATGGCCATACTGCCCAAGGTAATTTATAGATTCAATGCCATCCCCATCAAGCTACCAATGAGTTTCTTCACCGAATTGGAAAAAAACTGCTTTAAAGTTCATATGGAACCAAAAAAGAGCCCGCATTGCCAAGACAATCCTAAGTCAAAAGGACAAAGCCGGAGGCGTCACGCTACCTGACTTCAAACTATACTACAAGGCTACAGTAACCAAAACAGCATGGTACTGGTACCAAAACAGAGATATAGACCAATGGAACAGAACGGAGCCTTCAGAAATAATGCCACACATCTACAACCATCTGATATTTGACAAACCTGAGAAAAACAGGAAATGGGGAAAGGATTCCCTATTTAATAAATGGTGCTGGGAAAAATGGCTAGCCATAAGTAGAAAGCTGAAACTGGATCCTTTCCTTACTCCTTATACGAAGATTAATTCAAGATGGATTAGAGACTTAAATGTTAGACCTAATACCATAAAAACCCTAGAAGAAAATCTAGGTAGTACCATTCAGGACATAGGCATGGGCAAGGACTTCATGTCTAAAACACCAAAAGCAACGGCAGCAAAAGCCAAAATTGACAAATGGGATCTCATTAAACTAAAGAGCTTCTGCACAGCAAAAGAAACTACCATCAGAGTGAACAGGCAACCTACAGAATGGGAGAAAATTTTTGCAATCTACTCATCTGACAAAGGGCTAATTTCCAGAATCTACAAAGAACTCAAACAAATATACAAGAAAAAAACAAACAACCCCATCCAAAAGTGGGGAAAGGATATGAACAGACATTTCTCAAAAGAAGACATTCATACAGCTAACAGACACATGAAAAAATGCTCATCATCACTGGCCATCAGAGAAATGCAAATCAAAACCACAATGAGATACCATCTCACACCAGTTAGAATGGCAATCATTAAAAAATCAGGAAACAATAGGTGTTGGAGAGGATGTGGAGAAATAGGAACACTTTTACACTGTTGGTGGGATTGTAAACTAGTTCAACCATTATGGAAAACAGTATGGCGATTCCTCAAGGATCTAGAACTAGATGTACCATATGACCCAGCCATCCCACTACTGGGTATATACCCAAAGGATTATAAATTATGCTACTACAAAGACACATGCACACGTATGTTTATTGCGGCACTATTCACAATAGCAAAGACTTGGAATCGACCCAAATGTCCATCAGTGACAGACTGGATTAAGAAAATGTGGAGGCCGGGCGCGGTGGCTCAAGCCTGTAATCCCAGCACTTTGGGAGGCCAAGACGGGCGGATCACGAGGTCAGGAGATCGAGACCATCCTGGCTAACACGGTGAAACCCCGTCTCTACTAAAAATACAAAAACTAGCCGGGCGAGGTGGCCTGCGCCTGTAGTCCCAGCTACTCGGGAGGCTGAGGCAGGAGAATGGCGTAAACCCGAGAGGAGGAGCTTGCAGTGAGCTGAGATCCGGCCACTGCACTCTAGTCCGGGCGACAGAGTGAGACTCCGCCTCAAAAATGTCCATCAGTGACAGACTGGATTAAGAAAATGTGGCACATATACACCATGGAATACTATGCAGCCATAAAAAAGGATGAGTTTGCGTCCTTTGTAGGGACATGGATGCAGCTGGAAACCATCATTCTTAGCAAACTATCACAAGAAGAGAAAACCAAACACCGCATGTTCTCACTCATAGGTGGGAACTGAACAATGAGCTCACTTGGACTCGGGAAGGGGAACATCACACACTGGGGCCTATCATGGGGAGGGGGGAGGGGGGAGGGATTGCATTGGGGAGTTATACCTGATATAAATGATGAATTGATGGGTGCTGACGAGTTGATGGGTGCAGCACACCAACATGGCACATGTATACATATGTAACCTGCACGTTATGCACATGTACCCTAGAACTTAAAGTATAATAAAAAAAAAAAAAAAAAGAATAAATGTGTAAAACCTCTATTTTAAAAGTTTAGATCTGAAGTAACTAAGAAGGCTAGATAAATGGAAAGACATACCTGAAATATTCAAGGTTTCTGTCACCTTAAAGGTATCTATACATTTAATGCAACCCTAATGAAGACTTTTCTTGGGAACTAAAATGCCAATTATAAAGTACATCCAGAAAAAAATAAAACTTAACAAAGAGTGAAACAATTTTGAAAAATAGCAAGAATTGGGTAGGTAGCAGTGCAGTAATCATTACCAAATTTAAATACTTACTATAGAGCTATAGGAGTTTTCTGGTTGGGCGCAGTAGCTCATGCCTGTAATCCCAGCACTTTGGAAGGCCGAGACGAGCAGGTCACTTGGTGGCCAACATGGTGAAACCCTGTGCCTACTCAAAATACAAAAATTAACTGGGCGTGGTGGCATGTGCTTATAAGCTCAGCTACTTGGGAGTTTGAGGCAGGAGAATTGCTTGACTCCAGGAGGTGGAGGTTGCAGTGAGCCAAGATTGCACCACTGCACTCCAGCATGGGCAACAGCGCCAGACTCTGCCTCAAAAAACAAAACAAAACAAAACAAAACAAAACAAAACAAAACAACTATAGGAGTTTTCTATTGGTCATGAATAGACAAACCTATTTAATAAAATCATCCTGAAACATGCCCAGTAGATGCTATTATCATGTACTAAATTGCATTTCAAATCAAAATAGTTTTATTTCACTTAAAATAAATGTACTGAGACAACTGGTTAGCCATTAGGAGAGAATACATTAAGCTGTCTATTCTCTTATTCCTACAACAAAAATAAGTTGAAGATAGGTCAAAGACTTAAGCATAAAACAATGAAAACCATAAGAATAGTTGGAGTGAAAAAGCATGGAGAGATTTTTCTCTTATAATTTGGCACGGAGAAGACTCAAGACAGACATAACACCTAAAATCTATAAACAGAAATGTTGGCAAGTTTGATTATATAAAAATAAAAACTTCCCCAACAGAAAAGATACCAGAGACAAAGACACTTGAGGAAAAAGCATCGAACCCCTCTGACAGGCTAAGAGTTAATTTCTTTAATAAGAAACTCAAAAGTCAATGAAAAACAAAATTCAACCCAGTAAAGCAAGGGCAGAGGGAATGTCCTGAAAGTTCACAGCAAAACAAGCAAGTTACTTACAATTAGGCAAAGACATTCAACTTTGCTTACAGTTCTTAAGAATGCAAATTTAAATGACATGCCTTTCCCCCGTGCATCAGATTCCAGGGATGAAACAGTGAGAAATGCAACATGAATTGTGGAAATGTACATTTGGTGCCGTCTCTTAGAGGAGTCCCCATTGCCCTCTACCACATCATAAAATGTATGCCCTTTCACCTAGTAATTCTACTATCAACTTATCTCATGGAAAGACATGAGATCAATAAACTACATCACAAATCACATGTAAAGTACAGGTTAAGAATGTTGGCTCAGACTAGTTGGGCTCAAGCTCTTCTTGGTCATTTTCTTTGTGACCTGGGGCAGATAATTTAATTCTCTGTGGTTTCTCATCTACAAAATGACAATAATGGTATCTCCCTTCTAAGGCTGTCACCATGATTAAAAGAGTTAATGGATATATAAAGTGCTTAGGACCATGCCTGGCACATAGGTTCATGTATTTAGCTATTATATTTATCATCATTAAAGCTATAGAACTGTTGACCCTTTGGATTTTGTATCACTTTAAATAGCTTGGGTAGCTGAGAATAGCTTTCCCTGGGGGACAATCTACTGGACTTTTTCCATATAGGCTAATCCAAAAGCCTAGGAAAGCCTTCCTTGATAGGAGAATAATGAAACAAATTATAATACTTCCACACAATGGAATTCTGGCCAGGTATTTTAAAAAAGAAAGTCGATCTGTAGGTAATAACATGAAAAGAGCTTATGATGTGCTGCCAGGGAGAAAGAAAAATATATTTGGACAGTGTGTACATTATCTTCTCAGTTGCAATGAATTATATACGCATTTGTGTTTCTGAAAAGATAACCCTCGCAGAAAAAGAGAGATGGAGGTCGGGTGCGGTGGCTCACGCCTAAAATCCCAGTACTTTGGAAGACTGAGGTGGGTGTATTGCTTGATCTCAGGAGTTTGAGACCAGTCTGGGGAACACGGTGAGGCCCTGTCTCTACAAAAATTACAAAAATTAGCCTGGCTTGGTGGTGCATGTCTATAGTCCCAGCTACTTGGGAGCCTGAGGTGGGAGGATCACTTGAGCCAGGGAGGTCAAGGCTGCAGTGAGCTATAACTGTGCCACTGCACTCCAGCCAGGGCAACAGAGCAAGACCCTGTCTCAAAAACAAAACAACAAAACAACACAAAAAACAAGAAAAAGACAGGTGGAAGAGGAGGAATCACGACTGGATTTCTTGAAAGTCTTGGCTACTCCATCATTCAGCCAAAAGTTACTCAAGGACTTGGCTGTATATGTGGTATTGTTCCAGGTGTTGGGGATACAGCAGGGAAAATCCTGCCCTCATGAGGTTGAATTATATTGGGGAGTTTGACAACAAGCCTGAGCAATAACTAGATTATATAGGACTATGGAACAACAAAAACAACAAGAGCAGGGAAAGAGAATTGGGAATACAGCAGGGAGATGAGTTTTTACTGGTTTTCTTTTTTTTTTTTCTTCCTTCCTTCCTTCCTTCCTTCCTTCCTTCCTTCCTTCCTTCCTT
>NC_045442.1:21239198-21324389 GCF_002776525.5 Piliocolobus tephrosceles
TTTCTTTTCTTTTCTTTTCTTTTCTTTTCTTTTCTTTTCTTTTCTTTTCTTTTCTTTCGACAGAGTCTCGCTCTGTTGCCCGGGCTGGAACGCAGTGGTGTCATCTCAGCTCACTGCAACCTCTGCCTCCTGGGTTCAAGCGATTCTCATGCCTCAGCCTTCCAAGTAGCTGGGATTATGTATGTGTGCCTGGCTAATTCTTGTATTTTTAGTAGAGATAGTTTTTGCCATGTTGTCCAGGCTGGACTTGAGCTCCTGGTATCAAGTGATCCACCTGCCTCAGCCTCCCAAAGTGTTGGGATTACAGGCATGAACCACTGCATCCAGCAGATGAGTTTGAATTAGGGAGGTTTAGAGTAGTCTCACTGGGAAGGTAACACTTGATGTGTACTGTTTCTTCTGAAATATTCATGCTTAAAAAAAAGAAAAGAACAATAAAATGAACAGCTCCATATAATCCCACCTCCAACACAGGCAGCTACTTTAGAAAATCCTACCACCTTGGTTGGTGGCATTTCACGTGAATGCACCTAAGCATATACCTCAGCTTTGTTTCTACAAGCGTGGCTCTCCCACTACTGAAGCTACATTCGACACACAGCCTCTTTCAAGCCCTCATGTTGTATAAAATGCTTCTCAGCCACTAAGTAATCCAGCTGGACAGCAGCTCTGTGGGTGGAAACCTTATCCATTTCCCTAGCCGATAAGAAACCAGAGCAAAGGTGAACGCTGAGTCACGGGGCCGAGGGGCCCTGAAAGTGTGTCTTTCAATGTTCATTTCAAGTAGCTTAGAAGGAAGGATGGTCTGAGATCCTGACCTACAGCCTGCTGATGATTTCCCAGCCACTCACCAGCATGCATGGATGCTCAAGCCACTGTCTTATAACAGCCATGGCCCCAGGCAGATGGGAAGGGCCTTATTTTATTTATTTATGTATTTATTTTGTTGCTTAGGCTGGAATGCAGTGACGCTATCACAGCTCATGGCAACCCCATCCTCCCACGCTCAGCTCACTGCAGTGTTAACTTCCCAGGCTTAAGTGATCCACCTCAGCCTTCCAAGTATCTGAGACTACAGGTGTGCACCAACACACTCGACTAATTTTTAAGTTTTTTGTAGAGATGGGGTCTCCCTAAGTTGCCCAGCCTGGCCTTGAACTCCTGGGCTCAAGCGATCCACCTGTCTCAGCCTCCTAAAGTTCTGGAATTACAGGCATGAGCCGTGGCACCCAGCGGGGAAGGTCCTTCTTATCATCTCCGCAGAGATGTGGTGGATAGAGCAGGGAGACAGCATTACCAAAGGAAGCCCTATTAAAACACCAAGTGGTAGCTAAGTAGTAGTTTCCATACCATGGAAAGATTCAATTTCATTGCTTAGATAATTTTTTAAAAGGTAAGTGATAATAACCTCTCATATCTCTCTTCCAAGCCCAATTGCTAGATGGCATCTAACAGTCCCAATGTGTAAGACAGCTGGCAGAGAAAGGGTTAAGAGTGTAGGCTTCAGACAGGTGTCCTGGACCATACGCAAGCATACCATAAATAAATCATTAGGGCATTCGATGCAGATCCACTGGTGAGATCTTTGCTGCTGAATTGCACAGGAAAAGCTACAGGAGCCAGAGCTCCAAAGAGTTAGGAGAGGTGGAACAGAATAAGCCCTTTCCTCAGGTTTGGGTCTCAGTGAGGCTTCCAGTGACTCATGGACGTCTGTGTGTCAGTAGACTTCCCTGTGCTGTGAGGTCTATTCCTATTGAATATAGACTCACGCACTATAGACTCACGCACATAGTGACCATCCTCACCTGTGGATTCCACTGCACCTAGCGCGGCACCTGAGACACCGTGGGAAGCTGCTGTTACCAAACCACTTTCACTTTTTACTCACCATTGGCACAATTTGAGAGAAAGGCAACTAGCAAGGAGAGTCTGTTGAAGGAAAATCTGCAGCGTTCAATCCCACAAGGAACAGAATGTGCTCCTATGCACAGAGCAGGACGGGGTCGGCGGAGTCTTCAAGAATGCCACAGCCAGGGCTTCATGCCACGAGAAGGGCAACGCTAAGCAACCCAACCTGAGTGAGGTCAGGGTTCCCTAATAATGCATCCATTTGGGTATTCAAGCACCTCCTGTGTGCCAGGCAGTGTGTTTAGCACAGGAAAACATGCTCAGAACTTCTGGTCCAGTAGAAGATTAAGCCAATTCCCCAGGCAGTCATGATGCTTTTGAGACCAGTGCTCTAGGGGATGCGCTCAACTTTGGCAGCACCTGGTGGGCTGGAGAAGTGTGTGTGTGGCGAGGGATACATTTACTCTCTGCACTTTTAACTTATTTATACGTTTTTTTTTTTTTAATTATTTATTTATCTATTTTTTGAGACAGAGTTCAGCGATTCTTTTGCCTCAGCCTCCTGAGTAGCTGGGACTACAGGCACACGCCACCATGCCCAGCTAATTTTTGTATTTTTAGTAGAGACTAGGTTTCACCATATTGACCAGTCTGGTCTCAAACTCCTGACCTCGTGATCTGCCCACCTTGACCTTGCAAAGTGCTAGCATTACAGGCGTGAGCCACCACATCCGGCTTCTTTTTTTTTTTTTTTTTTTTTTTTTGAGACAGTCTCACTCTGTCACTCAGGCTAGAGTGTAGTGGTACGATCTCAGTTCACTGCAACCTCTGCCTCCAGGGCTCAAGCGATTCTCCTGCCTCAGCCTCGTGAGTAGCTGGGATTACAACAAGTGTGCCTCACCACACCTGGCTAAGTTTTGTATTTTTAGTAGAGGGGGTTTCACCATGTTGGTCAGGCTGGTCTCGAACTCTGACCTCAAGTGATCTACCCGCCTCGGCCTCCCAAAGTGCTGGGAATACAGGTGTGAGCCACTGTACCCAGCCTATACATTTATTTTCAGCAAAGTAAACAAAAATTGTGGACCTGCCTATTCAGCACCGTGCCATGTGTTGAGGGACAAACACTTGGCTGATATAATTCCTGCCATCTGGGTACTTATGGGTCTATCTAGTCCTAGCAACTCTTACAGAATGCTTCAGTGTGTGCAGTGAGCTCATGGGTTTGAAGGAGGAAGAGGCCAGTGCAGACTGGAGCACATTAAGATGGCTGATGGAACACTAGAACCTCAAAGATGTGTGATCCTTGATCCCCTGGCTTTACTGCCAATTGTCTCTTTTCCAGGGGCAAAGATGATGATCTGACCAGACATGATGGTCCAGCCCTGTGATCTCAGCACTTTGGGAGGCTGAGGCTGGAGGATCGTTTGAGGCCAGGAGTTCGAGACCAGCCTGGGCAACATAGTGTGACCCCATCTTTACAAAAATAAAAAAATTTAGCTGGGCATGCCTATAGTCCCAGGTACTCAGGAGAATGAGGTAGGAGGACTGTTGAGCCTGGGAGGTCGAGGTTGCAGTGATCCACGATCCCGCCACTGCACTCCAGCCTGGGAGCCTGGATGTGCAGAGTGACAAGAGTGAGACCTGTCTAAAAAAAAAAAAAAAGACAATTCTACCAATCAAGCTGATGTCTAGTAAGATCTCAACTATGATTCCAGCCAGTGGCCCTGCCACCAAACCATCTTTCTCAACTGTTGTCTGTGTCCCTCTATCTACTTTCCTCATGGAGAGACCAATCATCTCATTAGGTTGGATGGAGCCAAGTGGAAGTGGAGAAGGGGAATGGCCAGATGTGCTAGAGGCACTAAAGTGGGGCAAGTGGGACATTTAGGGGAGGTAAATGGTGAAGAGGTATTTCTGCTGGAGGTGGAGGGTCTATCTGTAGTTAAAAGCAGTGGGGGCGGGGGGGGGGGGGTGGGGAAGTCTTCAAGGATGGATGAGATGGTGCATGGGGCCCAGTGCAGACACTGCACCACTGGAGCCATTGCCTTCACATACTCCAAAGAGCCTGGGTGGGGCCAGGCCTTGGCCAGTTGAGCTGAGTAGCATTTATCAGGAAATGTCATGTTAAGTCAAATACCAAGAGCCTCTTAAGTCAGTCCATTAAGATAGCATAGGATAGTTGAGTCACCCACAGGATGTGACCCCAGAAGTGACAAATCCCACAGGAGCTCAGGTTGATAGAGTCAACCTTGATCTACCACTGGGCTTGAAGTGAGTCACAGTCCAAATCCTGACCCCGGGACAACTTGTATCAGTGACACCTCCAAAGGGCATCCCAGGCCTGCTGACCAAGTATATTATGAGAGAACTGGGGTAAGAGGAAGTAGTGTCAGAAATCCACTGGATCTGATAAGGGGGTCTGTAAAAAGATAGGCCGGACAAAGTGCTAGGACCCCATCACCCATGCCGGGGTGAGGCAAGAGGTTGGGAAAGCGGACTTCTCGCGTTGGTTCTCTGCAGCATCAGCCCTTGCACTGCCTGTCTCAACCAGTGGTCAAGGGCCAACAGTTTCATAGTGCAGACAACAAGCTTTCTTGTCAATGGTGTCATTTCCAGGGACAAACTTTCAAGGTCATGCCCTTCCAGGTACCAGAGCAACAGCTCCTCACTTACTACATGTGTAGCCCTGGGGATAGTTACTTAAAGTCACTGAGCATCAGTTCCCCGCCATTGTACGCAGAAGGAGCAGGTGAAAATCACTACTTAAAGGAGATGCTGTGTATAGAACTGCTGGTATGCTGTCAGGCACATGGGAAGTCCTCAATCAAGTCTAGCTCCCTTTTCCTTCCCTTTTCCTCAGTTTTCACATCCTTGCCAGTATCAGATGTTCTATTATGAGATGTCCCAAAAGAAAAGAGATGATCACGGTCTTGAACGATTACTGCCCCTCCACTTCTGTGCAAAGGTCTTAACAAGCCCCTCGTTTCTTTTTTCTTTTTTCTTTTTTTCCTTTTTTTTGAGATGGACTTTCACTCTTATCACTCAGGCTGGAGTGCAGTGGCAAGATCTCAGCTCACTGCAACCTCCGCCTCCTGGGTTCAAGCGATTCTCCTGCCTCAGCCTCCCAAGTAGCTGGGATTACAGGTGACCACCACCATGCCCAGCTAGTTTTTATATTTTTAGCAGAGATGGGGTTTCACCATGTTGGCCAGGCTGGTCTCAAACTCCTGATCCTACGCCTCCCAAAGTGCTGGGATTACAGGTGTGAGCCACTGCACCCGGCCAACAAGCCCCCTTTTCTATTTAAACAGAGCACTTCTAGTTGTAGGAACCATGGCCTGTCTCTGACCTAGCTTTCCCCTAGCCCCCACATCCTCAACTTGAGCCACTCGCAACCTCACAACTCTTAGAATGGAATAATCCATGAAGACTGGGAGATCCACCAGCTCCCCGCAAAGAAGGCTGATATTATGGCCTGACCACAGCAGTGCATGGGCTGTCTGACCTTCCAAACTCCAGATCTCGTGTATTTATTAAAAAAATGAGTTGAGAACCTGGGAAGTGTCAGGCCCTGTGCCAGGGGGACAAGTTGGTGAGAGAGTCCCTTTCCGAACTCAGGATGTGCGGACACACAGGGGAGAAACAGACCCAGACGCATTTCCAGCAGAATGTGATAAGCAGTGATGGCTGAACTCACTGCTGCAGGGGTTGCCTCACCCTTGCTGGGTGCTGCCAGGCACAAAAGTCACTCCTGGCTGCACTCCAGCTGAGGGTCTGCCCATCTGCTGAGGAGCCATATGAGAGACAGACAGGAGAAGACACTATATTCCTGGTTTCTAAAAAGTTGGCAAATCCTGAAGGCCAGGTGCAGTGGCTCACACCTGTAATCCCAGCACTTTGGGGGGCCTAGGCAGGCAGATCACTTGAGGTCAGGAGTTTGAGACCAGCTTGGCCAATATGGTGAAACCCCATCTCTACTAAAAATACAAAAATTAGTTGGGCATGGTGGCGCATGCCCGTAATCCCAGCTATTTGGGAGGCTGAGGCAGGAGAATCGCTTGAACCGGGGAGGCGGAGGTTGCAATGAGCCGAGATGTTGTCACTGCCCTCAAGCCTGGGAGCCTAGGTGACAAAGCAAGGCTCATTCTAAAAAAAAAAGAAAAAAAAAGAAGAAGAAGAAGATTGTCTTGATTAAATATAAGAGTTCCTATGTACTGGTACTTCCCTGGCCTCATCTTCCCTCTCTCCATTCATTTCTCTCTCCTTCCCCATCTCCAGCCTCCTTGTAGTATCTGTGGTCTCTCTATAGGTGGATGGTTAGCATGCAGTGACACACCGATACTGTTGTTGGTGTCTTTGCCCTCAAGAAATTATAATATAGCCTGGGAGAGACTATTTTAGGTCAGGCCAGGCTGAAACATTCTGTTTGGTCTGGATTTAAAGGTGTTTTCTTTTTTTAATAATTAAATTTGAATGCATTTATCTGGGGTATGACTGCTCTGAATTTTGCTAAAGTTTCCACCATTAGCATCTTATTACACACCATCTACTTTACTTCTGTATA
The DNA here is from genome assembly GCF_002776525.5 of Piliocolobus tephrosceles. Taxonomy (NCBI): domain Eukaryota; kingdom Metazoa; phylum Chordata; class Mammalia; order Primates; family Cercopithecidae; genus Piliocolobus; species Piliocolobus tephrosceles. The sequence goes on from NC_045442.1 coordinate 21,245,611, forward strand.
TTACCTGCCTGTCCTATAAGCATTTGCATTTATACTTCTTGTTTTATTTAGGTTTTTGTTCCTTTTATTATGCCAAATACACAAAAGATGCCTACAAAATTTTACACCATGCCTCTTTCAAGACATGTTCTGTGTTTAACCTTGAATACTGATCAGTCGGAGGGGACTACCATGGAGTGACTCCATATCAGAATATGGAGGGAGAAATAAACAAACAAACAAAAAAAAACTAAGTCAGTTTTCAATGGTTTTTTGTTTGTTTGTTTGTTTGTTGTTTTTGAGCCAGAGTCTCACTCTTGTCATCCAAACTGGAGTGCAATGGCACCATCTCAGCTCACTGCAACCTCCGCCTCCCAGGTTCAAGCAATTGTCCTGCCTCCTGAGTTGCTGGGATTACAGGCGTGTGCCACCACGCCCGGCTACTTTTTGTATTTTCAGTAGAGATGGGGTTTCTCCCTGTTGGCCAGGCCGGTCTCTAACTCCTGACTTCAGGTGATCCACCTGCCTCGGCCTCCCAGAGTTCTGGGATTACAGGTGTGAGTCACTGTGCCTGGCCTTAATGTTATTTTTGAAGACTCTCCCTCTGATATAGAATACCAGTCACCTGCACATTGGAGCTACAGATTCCATCCTACCTTTCAGACCACCAAAAAAAGGTTGATATCTCAGAAGGTACCAAGCCCCGGCGGTAGAGTCCCTTTCTAGGGCTTACTCCCTGAGGGTCTTTGAGGTTCACCTCAGGACCCTCAGGGAGTGGGCATCAGGAAGGAAGTACTTAGGAATTAAGCAGTACCTGATACTTCACCTGTGACCCTGCTTCCTAAAATACACTCAACTCCATTCATCTGTCTCTCCCACCCCATCGGTCTCATTCATCAGTCTTATCCAACATAAAATTGAGGGCAAATCCCCAGCCCACCTCAGGAGAGCTATGCTGGATGCTCAGACCCACAAAAAGAGGCCTCTGTTGTGGTTCATCTCCCCCAAGAGAGTCGGGAGAAAGTGAGCTCCATGCATGCCCCACATCCTTCCTTCCCGTTGCTCCTCCTGACACAGGATCTGAAGGCATGCCTGAGACCAGGAGGGAGAGAGCATGGTGTGCCTGTAGAACTCAGCCGGCCCTTAATTCTAAGTCGCTTCATGAAAGTCGGGGGTCAGGATGCCCCCTTGGCCTCTGTCACACCCTCACAAGACCCCCTTGCTGAATAACACCCCCTCGATGGTCCCCTTACCCTGGGAGGGGGCCACATCTCTCAGTGCTTTTAGCCAACAGGGACTTCCCGGCTCCAAGTTCTTCCTGCCACACGAGTCCCTGTCCTTCTTCCCTCACTCCCGGTTCCTCCAGAGACAGGGTGGCTTCAGAACGTCCATGCGGGCAGAAGTCCGGCCCAGAGCATCTCCAGTTCTGCCCTGCTCTGAGCTGTCCCGAGTCAGGCCATGTCAGGCTTTCTAACATGCTCAGGGACTTCACTTCCTGGTTTTAATTTTTTTTTTTCACAACTGAAAGTGGAAGTGTTCTGATCAGGACGGGAGAAGCTTCCAAAGCTACCCTGGCTCGGTGTCAAAGTCTTCACCTCAGCCCCTAAGGGCCGACACAAAAGCCAGCTTGCCTCAACGCAATTTACCCTGTCCTCCTGTGGCCAATCACCTTTCAACTAAGATGAAAAAAGACAAACTAAAATAACTTGAGGTGCCTCTCAGATCAGAAGCCTCACAAAGGCAGAAGTGGCGCTGTTCCGTGCTGGATTTGGAGGACAGGAAAGTCTGGCTAGAGGGTACCTCAGCCTTCAGTCCCACACAAAGACCTTTTACCCCATCTCTCCAGTCGCCAGAGCTGCCTGCCTTGGTCCCTGAAGCTGTTCTGGCAAAGCCAAGAAAACAAACAAGCAAGTCAGGGATGACAGGGCTGTGAGTCGTTCAGTTGGCATGATTTCTTTCCCTCTGACACATTCACACCCCAAAACTCAACTTAAAAAATCGATTCCGCTGCCTTGGTCACCCCCAGTATTACCAGGACCTGTATTAGTCTCATTTTTGATCTGCCTAAGGCTGTGGCCACAGATGGGCCCTGGAGCTGCCATTCTCAGATTAGGAAGCAGAAATAACAAAATTTCCTGCCCCTTCCCCACCTCACAGGTACCTCAGAATGAAGCAGCACTTTCTCCTCGACCCCCCACGAAGGCTCACAGGAAATTCAGCCTGATCCTGGCTCTTTGCTGGAGCTAGATTAGGGTTCGTTCTTTCTACAGAGCAGGGTCTTAAAAGCTTCCAGCTAAGGAAGCCAGGGTGAGCTGTGCCACAATCTCAGAGAACACAAGAGCTGAGCTCTTGGCCTCCGGGGAGCCACCTTTGGACATGGAAGAAAGATGAAGGGCTGGGAGATGAAGGGGGGCCCATGGCATTCCATCCTCCAGCTCATCTCACGGCTGGAGGATCACTTGGCTTTTGCTTAGTTTCAGGAACTCAGCTCCCCAAGAGGCAACGTCTTCTAGAGGAGAGCAGAGGATGGCAGAGTGGGTGTCGAATCTCAGCCACGCTAATACCTCTGGGCCCTTCAGCGGGTGCTGTCTTCCTTCACCAAAGGGCTCAGGGCTAGGAGAAGATACATATTTATTTATTTTTAATTGACCTCCACCAATAAAAATGCTCAAGTTCAGGAAGGTTGACTCATTCTAAAGGCCCATCAGTTGTATTCCTATCAATCCTCTGTGCACATGAGTGACACCCTCAGGATTTCAAGGGGTAACTAGAAGTTTTGGCAACCCACAAGAATTCTGCGTTGTTGGGCAGGCTGTGGAAACTGACCAATCAAGACTCAAATTCTAGCCACACCACCTTTGAGCTATGTAGCTTAGGCCATGCTGTTTAACAGCCTGGAGATGTGCTATGCATCTGTGAAATGGGAATGATACCAACTGCTTTACAGGAGGAGATGCACCAATGAAGTAACATACGTCATCTACCCAGAACAGTCCCCAGCACCTAATTGAATATCTGCTGATTCCCTTCCTCTCTCTCTGCAAATGGGACTCTTTGCCATCAGCAGCTGACACATGACCCTTCTAACTACACTGAGACAGAAACTTCTCAATGGAAGATGAAGGAGACCCACGTTCTGGTTTTGTGTGCTTTAGTACACTTAGCAAAATCAGTGTTCCCTTCCAGTTCCATCCCCTGCTAGCATTTGGACAGCTCATGTATCTCCACCCCCTTTCCAGCGGATTTTTTTCTTTGTCTCCCACACAAGTCAGCTGAGATTACTATTCAACTAAATGTAATTTCATATTATAAAAGAGCCTTAGGCTGAGAGTAAGAAATCCCACTTTCTTTCCCCACACCACCCACCTCCCTACTATCTCACAGATATATTCAATATAGAGCAAGTAGTATCATTGCGGCTTACCTTGGAAGAAGACTCTTCCTTCCTGGGTCGAGGAAGTGCTCCCCTCACAGCTGGCTGTACTGATTCAGCACCACCTTCAGGCACTTCTACTCTTTCCACAGCTCCTGGGACTGACTGGGACACACCTGAAGCTACTGTGTACTGTCCTGAGAGTGTCGGCCAACACACTCCCCTGGAACCTTTGAATCTGTCGCAATAGAAGTTCAAAGGTAGAAGTTACCTGTTCAAACCCTTGTAGTAACCTCTGACAGTAAGAAAAGCAGTGTTCGGCAAAAGATTACAACAAGAGATTGTTATGCAATGGGCTTAAGAGGGAAAAAATGAAAAGACAGCCCGCAGTTCAGAAAGCTAACGTTTACCAAGAGAAACCTTCGATAAAGCTCTACCTCAGGGGAAGGAGAAGGGGTAGACAGGGCTTTGCATCTGCTTTGGGGGCACAATCCTTGAGATTGTGATAGGAAGAGGAAGGTCTAGATTACTAGAGGAAAAAGGGCTCCTTGAGATCAGAGTGAGAGAAAAATGAGAAGCCACTTTAATTGGCTCAAGCTATAACTTTAGGATTCAGACTAAGCAGAGGTGTGCATTTGGAGACCAGCTATCTTCTAGAAGGGACTACTGCCCCCTTCAGCATTAGAACGTCTCCAAGACAACCAAATGAGCCAAATCAGTCTAGAGTCTAGGCTGAGAGACAAGCCTAGGAGAGCTGTATTTAGGATTCGGAATCATGAACACAGTCTGCAGCACACATAGTCTAGCAAGGTGTTCAAATAAGCATTGCTACCGCATCATGGTTCAGCCATCCTACTCTCTCTTTCCTCTTTTTTTTTTTTTTTTTTTTTTGAGATGGAGTCTCACTCTGTCGTCCAGGCTGGAGTGCAGTGGTGCAATCTCAGCTCCCCACAACCTCCACTTCCTGGGTTCGAGCAATTCTCCTGCCTCAGCCTCCAGAGTAGCTGGGATTATAGGCATGTACCACAATGCCAGGCTAATTTTTTTTTTTTTTTTTTTTTAGCAGAGACAGGGTTTCACCATGTTGGCCAGGCTGGTCTGGAACTCCTGACTTCAAGTGATCTGCCCGCCTCGGCCTCCTGAAGTGCTCAGATTATAGGCATGAGCCACCACGCTCAGCCTCTCTTTCCATTTTGAAGTTCACTAGTCGCCATTCTTGATTCCAAGATCATTAGGACTGCAAGGCATCATTACTAAACAAAAACAGTGGGTAGAAATGAAAGAAGCCCTGGAGACGATGTGCAACTTCTACTGTATGGGTGAGGCCAATGAGGCCTTTTCAGGTGAAAGAAGGGCTTCTGGAATCACACAACCGGTTGGTCAAGACAGCGCCTGACTCTGAGTCACGAGAACTGCTGCAGCACCTTGGCCTCTAGGCTGCCGCATTGATCTGTATATCTTCAGCTACCAGCAGACCTTAGATCTTTGAAAGCTTTCTGTGCATTAGTTTTGCAGAAATTCAGGGAAATGCTGCATTAGGTTTCTTCTTACTGTATTTGGTCAGGTGGCCAATATCAAAATCAGAAGCTAATATCACTTCCTGTTGACTCTTGTGTGGAGGAGAGACTAGCATATTAACACAGAAGCCTTCTTAGGTCAGATTCTCATGTGCATTAACTTTTTCTTTTTCTTTTTTTTTTTTTGAGACAGAGTCTCACTCTGTTGCCTAGGCTAGAGTGCAGCGACTCTATCTTGGCTCACTGCAACCCCTGCCTCCCGGGTTCAAGCCATTCTCTTACCTCAATCTCCTAAGTAGCTGGGACTACAGATGTGTGTCACCACGCCTGGCTGACCTTTGTATTTTAGTAGAGATGGGGTTTCACCATGTTGGCCATGGCTGGTCTTGAACTCCTGACCTCAAGTGATCTGCCTGCCTCGGCCTCCCAAAGTGCTGGGATTACAGGTGTGAGCCACTGTGCCTGGCTTTTTTTTTTTTTTTTTTTTTTTTTTTTAAGGCAGGGTCTCACTCCTGTCACTCAGGCAGTGGCAACATCATGGCTCATTGCAGCTTTGACTTCCTGGGCTCAGGTAATCCTCCCACCTCAGGTTCGTGAGCAGCTGGGACTACAGGTCACTGCCACCACACCATTTAGGTAACAGTCCTCTCTCCAGTCACCTACCTTTGCTGAGCCACAGAGGCCTGGATTCTTTAACACACAGGATTTTTCTCTTTTTGAGACAGGGTCTTGCTCTGTCACCCAGGCTAGAGTGCAGTGGTGCAATCTCAGCTCACTGCAACTTCCACCCTCTGGGCTCAGGTTATCCTCCCATCTCAGCCTCCAGCTGGGCTCAGGTTATCCTCCCACCTCAGCCTCCAGAGTAGCTGGGACTACAGGCATGCACCGCCATACCTGATTAATTTTTAAATTTTTACTAGATACGGATTTTGCCATGTTCCCCAGGCTGACCTATTACTCTTGGGCTGAAGTCATCCACCCACCGCGGCCTCCCAAAATGCTAGGATTACAGGTGTGAGCCTCTGCACCCAACCTGGGTCACTAACTCTTTTTCTTTTTTTATCCTAGAGATGGAGTTTTGCTCTGTCACCCAGGCTGGGGTGCAGTGGTGTGATCTCGACTCACTGCAACCTCCACCCTCTGGGTTCAAGTGATTCTCCTGCCTCAGCCTCCTGAGTAGCTGGGACTATAGGCATGCACCACCATGCTTGGATAAGTTTTGTATTTTTTTAGTATAGATGGAATTTCACTGTATGTTCACCAGGCTGGCCTCAAACTCCTGACCTCAGGTGATCTGCCCGCCTCGGCCTCCCAAGGTGCTGGGATTACAGGCATGAGCCACCATGCCTAGCCTGTTCATTAACTCTTGAAGGTCACCTTTTTGCTACAGAGTCTTAGTCCTTCCTTAGCATGTGAAAGAAAAGGGCTTCTAAGAAGTGGCTAAAGAAGACAGTTCGATGGGGATTGGGGGTGTGAGAACTACTTGACTGGACTAGGGCCCAGTTGTGTTAAGTAGCAACCCACTGAACTGCTTTGACACCACACTTACCAGAGAGCAAGATACTCCAAGTCAGGGGTTCCCAAACTTCAGCATCACAATCCTCAGGGAGGGCTTGTTAGTTACAACATAGATTTCTGGTTAGAATTTCTAACTCCGTAGGTCTGATCTAGGTTCCAAGAATCTGTATTTCTAACAATTCCAGGTGATATGGATTCTGCTGGTCTGGTGACCATCCTTGGACCACATTTAGGAGCATCTCTGCTTCAAGCAGCTATCCTAGCTTCAAAGGGCCCAGCTACTGAAATGTCACAGGGATTGCATTTGCTATGGTGAGCCTGCAGGTGGGGGGAAACTTGACACAGAATGGAACTCCTCAGATGCTCCAGGAGAGAGGCGGTCTTCAAGAGCAGCCTGCAGGCCAAGTCTCAGAGCAGTGCTTCGGCTACAGCAGGAGGTATTGGCAATCATGGTTGCACTTCTTTAGGTAAATATAAAACAAAGCTGCACAGCATCACCACTAGACGGCCCAGGTGGGTAGGAGAGTGGGTGTATGGGGGACATCAGCTGATCCAACAATAATCATTTTACTTGTGAGGGTATCTAAAATGCCAAAACGTGAGGCAGCTGGCTCAGGTGATGAATTAACTAATGAGAGAGAGAAGCCCAGAACCCAGGTCTCCAGTGCCTGAGCAGGCTACACCATCTCTTGATAAATCACTGCTTCCTACAGCCTCTCTCTTCAAAAACGTGTTAGATAAGCCTCTTGGCAACACGCCGTCACTCCCTCCCCTCCTGCTGGCATATCCATTTAGAACCCAATATAAAAATAAATAACCTTTAGGCTTGGGCATCCTGCAACCCCTAAAAAGTACAAACTTTCACTTTTAAGGTCATTCATAGGTGAGATCTGGAGGAGTGAGGAGTCTGCCCCACAGCTACAATGCTGACATACTCACAACCACGCTGCTGGGAACCATTTGTATACACTCCCGCTACAATGCTGACATACTCACAACCACGCTGCTGGGAACCATTTGTATACACTCCCGCTACAACGCTGACATACTCAACAACCACGCTGCTGGGAACTGTTTGTATACACTCCGATCCTGTTCCCAACCACACATGTACTACACAATGTTGTTCTAGAATACTAGAGTCTAACATTCTAGAGTTTTGTAACACAGCCTGGAAACAGCCATTTTATCTTTAATGGCAGAGGCTGGCAGCTCTTCAGAAACAGAAACCAGGCTTTCCCTTTATTTTATTTTATTTTACTTTATTTTTGAGATGAAGTCTCACTCTGTTGCCCAGGCTACAATGCAGTGGCACAATCTCGGCTCACTGCAACCTCTGCCTCCTGGATTTAAGCAATTCTCCTACCTCAGCCGTTCGAGTAGCTGGGATTACAGGCACCTGCCACCATGCCTGGCTAAATTTTTTTTTTTTGTATTTTTAGTAGAGACGGAGTTTCACCACGTTGGCCAGGCTGGTCTTGAACTCCTGACCTCAAGTGATCTGCCTGACTTGGCTTCCCAAAGTGTTGGGATTACAGGCGTGAGCCACCACACCCAGCCCCGCCATGTTTCAGAAAGCAGAGAAAGACAGACAACATAAGCAGACTAACTTTACATAGTGCCATCATGCATTCACATAGCTCCTCCCAGTTTATAAAATGCTTCTAGCTTGCCTCTTAGCAAACCTGTGAGGTCTGAGTGGGAACAATACTTTCAACATCCAAAATTCCAGTGGCTGCTGGGAACCAGGTCCTGTGACAAACACTTCATTTGACCCTCACAATATACTCGGAAGTTAGTTATGATTTGTACAGACAAGAAAAATAGAAGCTCAGAGAAATGACATCCCTTCCCGAGATTCTATAGCTTGGTAAGAGTGATGATGGTGCTGGTGGGGCCAAGTGTTATTTTTTAATACTTTCAGGCGATTTTGCAAAGCCAAGTGATTTGCAGCTTATCTCTGAAAATCTGCCTTTCTTTAGGAAGCACAGCTGGTTGCAAAGCAGATTTCACAGCAGGTTGAGAGGAGTCAGGCAGGGCAACCAAATGTTATTTAAAGGTCTTAGCGAATATGTCCAGATTCCAGAGACTACTGAACGTAATGAAGAGGGTCTTGCTCTGTTGCCCAGGCTGGAGTACAGTGACACAATCTTGGCTCACTGAAACCTCTGCTTCCTGAGTTCAAGCAATTCTCCTACCTCAGCCTCTCGAGTAGCTGGGATTACAGGCACCTGCCATCACACCCAGCTAATTTTGTTTTGTTGTTGTACTTTTAGTAGAGACAGGGTTTCACCATCTTGGCCAGGCTGGTCTTGAACTCCTGACTTCAAGTGATCCACATGCCTCGGCCTCCCAAAGTGCTAGGATTACAGATGTAAGCCACCATGCCCGGCCCCAAATTTCCCCTTTTAATATAACTTCTGACCTCAGAATCTAGAAGATTCATCTTAAACCTCTAGATCTTTTGTTTTAGAACATTTCATTGGATTAAGATGATGGAACAGTCACAAAATAATGCTTACTATAAGCATTTTTGGTGAGAGCAAAGAAGAAATGTGAGGATCAGGGAGAAAAGGGGAAGCACATGATGTCTGCAGTAGCTGAGACATGTAAAGCACAGGAAACACTTATTTAGGAAGGATCTTAGGCTGTTTTGACCCCTACGTCAAATCTTTTCAAGTCAAACAACATGACTCAACAGGCAAGAAAAGCAAAGACCTAGAGCTATGGGCTAGATCTGTTCTTGTAAATTTCACAATGATGGATCACAAAGAAAGCGGGGAGATGTCCCTTCCTAGAGTTAGCTGAACAGTAGGGCAGAGGTTGTGATGGCATGCAGTGGGCAAAAACAGAGCTGTGTTGCACTGACCTTTAGCATCCCACATGGCAGAATTGACTCTGAAGTTTATCCTTGTACTGAGATATGAGAAGGAAGGAGCGAAGTCCCTTAACTCATAACGAGGGTGTCATAATCAGCCATGGAATTTCATGTTCACCCTTTCCCTGGTTATCTGCTGTTTCAAAAGGCTAATGACACTCAAAGTACAACTTACAGGGCAGTGATCCAAGGCTTTCATGCCAGATCCTCTCTGAAGGCCTTCATGATGGTGAACATGACTGAGCTCCTACCGCATGGTGGCAACACTGCATTTAAGAGCTTTGTCTGTACTATCTCATTTAATCACACAGCAGCCCTACGGAAGTTTTTATTGCTATTTAGGAGAGGAAAGTCTAAGAGAGTCCAAGTAACTTGTCCAAGGTACACAGCTAACAGTTGGCTGCGTATCAGAGTTAGATTTTGAGCTCAGGTAGTCTTGAGTTCAGAGCCCAAGCACATATCTGTGACTGCATACCATCTCTTCCAAGATCCCCTAGCAAACTGGTGTGTTTATATGTGTGTTTCTTTTGGGAATTTTTACTGGTCTCTCAAAGAAATCTAAGATCCATTGCCCTACAGGAAGCCAGACCCAATACTAGACATGTGGACCTGATGCCAAGGGTGGGGCAACAGCTACCTTCCCCCTTGAGAAGGGCTCCCTAGCAACCTGGACATCCTGCCTGCTGCAGAGCCCATTACCAACTCAGAGCCTTGCTTCACTCCACTGGAGGGGCCAATGCTCCACGCGTCCCAGCTGTGCGACCCCCTAGCTCTTTCTTCTTAGCCGTCTGCTATGCAGCAAGGGCTCACAGCTCCGTTCTGGGCCCTGCAGTGAACCCTGCACCATGGGTACTTCACAGGGCATGAGGAAGAAGTTGACACCACAGCTTGGCAATGGCAGCAACTCTTTCTCTTAACTGTAGCTGCTGATAGCAATCGCTTGAGCATGCATGCTCTTGAGAACACATGCTTATTCTTTGTGGGAAGGAAGTGTTACCCATGTGTGAGCACTTGGCTGACAAGAATGGTGTTTGCCCAGATTACAATGAAAAGCTCCCCCAACCCCAGCCACCCCTCCCCTTTCCTGAACCATACACACAAAGCAAATTGCCTTTCAGCCTTAGATTTCAGCTGTCCAATGGGTGAGGCAAGATACATGACACATGGAAGGGCCAATAGACACCGATCCCCCTCAACCCTCAGGATGTGCTTATGAACGGCCCCATCTCAGCATTTTTTTTTTCCCCCGAGGTGGAGTCTTGCCCTGTTGCCCAGGCTGGAGCGCAGTGGTGTGATCTCGGCTCACTGCAACCTCTGCCTTCCAGGTCCAAGTGACTCTCCCACCTCAGCCTCCCAAGTAGCTGAGATTACAGGTGCCCGCCACCACGTCAGGCTAATTTTTGTATTTTTAGTAGCGAAGGGGTTTTGCCATATTGGCCAGGCCAGTCTCAAACTCCTGACCTCAGGTGATCTGCCCACCTCGGTCTCCCAAAGTGCTGGGATTATGGGTGTGAGACACCATGTCCAGCCCCATCTCAGGCTTTAAGTATGTTGAGTAAATATTATTCACAGTCATGATGTAGGCAGCTTGTTCCTTTATCAGCAAGAGCTTCCAAAGAGCACTAAAGAATCAGAGGGACAGAATTGAGGCTACTGAGAGAGGTGTCAAGTTGAAATTCCCAAAACCTTCAACACCCCAGAGGAAACATCGCTATCTTGCAGGGGACTCAAAGGGTCGCTCAGAGTGAAGATTTACTGTTCAATACTGTAACCACTAAACTACACGTGGCTACTGAGCAGTTGAAATAAGGCAAATCTAAATTGAGATGTGTTTAAGTATAGAACACACACCAAATTTTCCAGATGTGGTATACAGAAAATAACATAAAATCTCAATGTTTAAAATATTGATTATGTATTGAAATTATAATATTTAGGATATTCTTGATAAGTCATCTTAACTGCTCTTTTTACTCTTCTTTTAATGTGTCTGCTAGAAAATATTAAATAATATATGTTGATCATGTTATTTTTTTGGACAGTGCTGATTTAGAAACTAAAGGCCTTGGCCGGGCTTGGTGACTCATGCCTGTAATCACAGCACCTTGGGAGGCCAAGGTGGATGGGTTGCTTGAGGTCGGGAGTTTGAGACCAACCTGGCCTGAGGCATGAGAAGAGCTTGAACCTGGAAGGCGGAGGTTGCAGTGAGCCAAGATCACGCCACCACACTCCAGCCTGGTTGACAGAGTGAGACTCAGTCCAAAAAAAAAAAAAGAAACTAAAGGCCCTTTGACTTAATACCTACAGGATATAAGCAAAAGGTAGTGTTACCCAGCAGCAGCAGTGAACATGTTGAACATGCTGGGAGAACTTTTTTCCCCACTAATAACCAGCCAGAGCTTCATCATCCCATGTCATGCTTGAAAACTATGTATGTGCATGTATACATTAGCAAAGATAAATCCAGGTATCTTCAGAAACCTGTCCCAGCAACATCTTTTATCAGTTCCTCTGGTTTCTGCAGCAGCAATTTGTTCCTTTGGGTCAACATAGAATCCATCCAACAGACTTTATGATCTTTTGCCTGGAGCAATAGATCCTTATTTTAAAACTGCTACCACGTACTGGCTGTTGTTACATGCCAGGCACTATGCTGTGTATTTTACATTTACAACTTCATTTAATCCTTGCATAAGGTTGTCAGAGTAATTACAAATGAGGAAATTGGGTTCAGATAATACATAACTTGCCCATGCCAGCTTTTCTCATTCCAGAACCTATGCTCACAGCCATTCTGTGACACTGCCTTCTACAGGAAGGTGGCGGGAGAAGCCAGGGTTCCTGTGCCGTAGATAGGAATACCAGTACTCTGGGGGGAGGTCAGCACCTCCCTTCTCTTCAAGCCTTTATGGATATTATCCTCTGTTTTGCAAGCTCTCCTTCCCCAGGTTGACAGCCTAGGGAGAGCCACACCACGTGTTTGGCTCAAGAGCCTTTACCAGGAGTAGAGAGGAAATGCCAGGAAGTGAGAGGGCTCCTGGTTTCTCCAGACAAGAAACTGGAGAGGGCGGAGGAGTCAGGGACATCCCGCGTCACTTTAGATGGATGGCTATCCACCAGAAAGAAGCTGCCAGATGCCAAGCCCAGTGCCACACAAGTGGCCTATTTGCACAGATGGAGAAACATTCTATGGGTCAAGAGTGTGTCATCACCAGAGAAAGATGGATTAGTACATATCCTTTTTTTTTTTTTTTTTTTTTTTGAGAAGGAGTCTTGCTCTGTTGCCCAGGCTGGAGTGCAGTGGCACGATCTCAGCTCACTGCAAGCTCCGCCTCCCAGGTTTATGCCATTCTCCTGCCTCAGCCTCCCAAGTAGCTGGGACTACAGGTGCCCGCCACCTCGCCCGGCTAGTTTTTTTTGTATTTTTTTTAGTAGAGATGGGGTTTCACTGTGTTAGCCAGGATGGTCTCTATCTCCTGACCTTGTGATCCGCCCGTCTCGGCCTCCCAAAGTGCTGGGATTACAGGCTTGAGCCACCGAGCCCAGCCTCTTTCTCTTCTTTCTTTCCTTCCTTCTTTTTTTTTTTTTTTTTTTGAGATGGAATATTGCTCTGTTGTCCAGGCTGCAGTGCAGTGGCATGATCTCGGCTGACTGCAGCCTCTGCCTCCCAAGTTTAAGTGATTCTCTCACCTCAGCCTCCCGAGTAGCTGGGATTGCAGGAGTGCCCCACCATACTCAGCTAATTTTTGTATTTTTAATAGAGACAGGGTTTCACCATGTTGGCCAGGCTGGTCTCAAACTCCTGACCTCAGGTGATCCACTGGTCTCGGTCTCCTAAAGTGCTGGGATTACAGGTGTGAGCCACCATATCTGGCCAGAAAGCCTTTCAGATCAATAATTGTTCATTCACCTACCCTCTTCCTCCTCTTGTTGATTGTTTGAACTTGATGCTGTTGCATATAGACTCTTATTGTTCACTCTCATGTTCCTAAGCTACAAGGCTTAGGAAATTAAGAAGAAACAAATTCTTGGTTTTAAATAGAAAACTATCAATTGTTTGAGTAGGCTTTTCTTTGGTGTGTGTAATAAATTAATCAGTGAAAATGCAAGTAAATAAGAAAGAATCAAGTATGGCAGACTACCTTACCTACAGCAAGAAAACGAGGGAAATGAATGACCTGTATTTGTTTGGTTGTTGGGATGAGCTTTGTTTGTGTCCTTGGGTGTCATGTCACCTGAAAAGTGTTGATGCAAAAGGTGAACAGGAAGGAGCAGCACAGGTCTTACTCTCAACAATATTGTAGAACTATCATTAGTTGGAGCTGCAGAACCAAGTTTACATTTAAATTTGAGCCAGTCTCTCCTGGAATTCCCCATCTGACACATTTCTATCTGTTCAAAGGCTACCTGTCTAAGAGTTAATATCAAATGTCATGGAGCCTTTCTTTATCCCTTCATCTCTGCCCTCCATATCCCTAATTCCCCAATCAAAAGTAATTGTTTACTTCTCTAAATGCCTATAAATCTATCATCTATACATCTTAAAGAATATATTTCACTTTAAAGCTGTTTTTTATATACCTTGGTTCTTGTAATAAACCATGAGCTCCTTTAAGAGCAAGGTCTCCAAAGTTTTTTGTATGTGATAGGCCCCTAATTAAAATGAATGAAAAATGAATAAGGGAGAAATTAAGAAAGAAAGAGAGGATGAGTAACTATGAGTGTGGGCCTTGGAACCATAGTACCTGAATTCCAACCCTGCTCCACTATTTGCTAGTGATGTAACTTACATCTCTGTGTCTTCCTGTTTTATCTTAAAAGGGGGGTAATAATAACACCTAGAAATGTTTTGAAAGTTGAAATGATATATGTAAGCTCTTAGAGTGCTCAGCACATAGTAAGTGCTCAATTAATGCTTGCTTTTATTATCTTTGTTCTCTGAGACTGACATTGTCATCAACATTACAAAAGCAAGAGCCCAGTATGATCCATAGATTCACAGAATGTGAGGTTTATGCAGATGTCTTACACTGGGGTTTGCGTGTACATAAACTCAATTATGCAAAGACATCCTTTGGGTTATTTTTAAGGTTATCCGTTTGCTGGCCTCTGAGTGGAACATCTCCATGTTTGACTTTGTTGGACAAACCGAAAAGCTGTGTGACACCTGTGTGAAACTTGTGCCACCCAAGCAAGACATTGGTGACGTGCTCCAGAAAAGTCTCCAGTACCTGGGCTGGAAACACACTGGAATGTTTGGAGGCTACTCTGGGGCTTCCTCCTGGGATGGAGTGGATGAATTGTGGAGGGTTGTAGAGAACGAACTCAATTCCCATTTTATCATCACTGCCAGCATGAGATACACCAAAAATAGTTTAGTCTTTCTTCAAGAGCATCTTTGGAGGATATCATCAATTGCCAGGGGTAAGTAGAAAAGTCTTCTGTTGCTTTTATTTGGAGAGAAAAATGGGACAAGCAGGTTATTTGGGGGAAAAAAAAAAACCTCTTCATTTTTCTCTGAGTGTAAAACTGGAAACAAGGTACAAAATTAATAATATACAAAAGCAATTTCCTTTATTGCTAGACATCACTAACAAAAAATTGTGGGTTGTTTTTTTGTTGTTGTTGTTGTTGTTTTGTTTGTTTTTTGTTTTTTTGGTCTAAAGTAAAACCCCACATGCTACAGTGTTATGAAACACAGAGTAAGTTCTAGAAGTATCTTCCAGGTGGGCTGGGTCCTGGAGTTCACTATTTGTTTACAGTAGGGGCTCTGCAGACTGACAGACCTAGGTTTGAATCCAGTCTCTGACACTTTTCAACTGTGTCCTCCTTGGGTAAGTACCTTAATCTCTCTGTGTCTCAAGTATCTTATCTATAAAATGGAGACAACCATCCTACCTGTGTCATAGAAAGGGGAGGATTAAATAAGGTTACATCTCTAAAGTGCTTAGCACCAAGTCTGGACAAGTAGTTGGTCAACATATGACAGCAATTATTTTTGTGGTGATATCTGTAAGGCTCAACTTTCTAGCATGAATTAGTCACTGACTCCTTTCTGTTCCTCAAATAAACTAAACTCTCTCCAGCCTTGAGACTTTAGGGTTTTCTACTCCCTTGGCCTAGGGTGTCACCTGCACCCACTCCACCCAGTGATGCTAATGTGGGACTCTCAGACACAAGTGGCTCTCACTTCTTTTTCTTCCACAGCCACCTCCCTGTGTCCCTGTTGAAGCTCTAATAAAGAGCTTGAAAGACCAACATACTGATCCAATGAGGCAATTCTTATGTGGTCTGAGTCACACTCCACCCTACCCAGCACCTTCTTGAGGGTAGTTTCCTCTCATCCCTGCATCATTGCTGACTGGGTCCAGAGCGCACCTCCTCAGGGAGGCCTTCTCTAATGACTCGATGTGAACTTGCTTCCCCTCCCCACCCATTAGCATCACAGCATCCATTTCCAACCTCACTAATTAGAATCTTCAATGATCTCTTTAATTTGATCACTTGTATGCTGTCTGTCTGATGGCTCGTTCACTGCTATGTCTGTGCCCAGCACAGTGCCTGACACAACATTGGAGCTCAGATAAATAGACTATAATTTACTTCATTTAAAAAATAAACTAGCCGGGTGTGGTGGCTCACGCCTGTAATCCCAGCACTTTGGGAGGCTGAGGCGGGCAGATCACTCGAGGCCAGGAATTGGAGACCAGCCTGGTCAACATGGTGAAATGCTGTCTCTACTAAAAATACAAAAATTAGCCAGGTGTGGTGGTACACGCCTGTAATCCCAGCTATCCTGGAGGCTGAGACATGAGAATTGCTTGAACCCAGGAGGCAGAGGTTGCAGTGAGCCAAGATCATGCCACTGTACTCCATCCAGCCTGGCCAACAGAGCGAGACTCTGTCTCAAAAATAAATAAATAAAAAATAAAACCCACTACTTCATTTGTATATTCTGAAAATGAACAGTGATGTGATTAAATGGCAGAAAAGTACCATGGCCTACTCTGCCCTCCAGCCAGCTCAACTCAGAAAGTCCAAATGCCCTTGATTCTAGGTCCTTTGTGAACTCCTCTTAAATGAGGTGTGGCTGACAAGTCACAAGCCAGGTCTGCTGTTCTGATTTTTGAGCCAAAAAGAAGACAAAACCTAGAGCACAGAAGTGATCTCAAACTTTTTTGACTTGTACATTGTGAGGAGGCTGCAGCAAAGACTTCAGTGCTATAGCTGCTAGTTTGTACACTGCAGGCTTGGTTAAAGAAGTAAAACCTCAGGGACTAGTTTAGGCATTCCTGTTTCCTAAAACATGCCCAAGGAAAGAAAAAGTTCATGTCTCTTTTACAGTGGCTTTAGGCTAGACTTAGAGAGAGTGAGAGCATGCGTGAGAGCACACACATACACGAGCATGTGCAACTGGCTGACTCTGATTTTCATTCTTATAGTTATCATCTTAATCTGCAGCTCAGAGGATGCAAATATTATTCTGCTGGCTGCAGAGAACCTGGGACTCAACACTGGAAAATTCGTTTTCATCATTTTGCAGCAGTTGGAGGTGGGTCCCGTCGACCACTCAATGGCTCTGGTAGTAAGAGGTAGCAAGTATGGAGTACTCGCTATGACCCGGATGTATCAGCCCACTGAGCACTCACTACAACCCTATGAGGTAGGCACTCTTGCGTCCTCATCTTAAAATTAGGAGACTAAGACGGAGCTGGAAGAACTTACCCAGAGTTCTTCTGCACCGCTAGTGAAAGGCTGAACCAGGCCTTGAACTAGGTCGGCTGGCTTGAGGGCCTGGTCCTCTGCACTCCGTATCAGACAACAGCGGTTGAGGAAGAACTGTCATTTCTACCGGGTAGCTAAGACCTTCCCAAGGGACTCTCAGACACAAGTGGCTCTCACTTGTTTTTCTTCCACAGCTACCTCCCTGTGTCCCTGTTGAAGCTCTAACAAAGGGCTGGAAAGACCAACATACTGATGCAATGAGGCAATTCTTAGGTGGTCTGATTCTTTTGGTAATGATGAGAATGGCTAAAAATACAATTGCTTCCTATGAGGACTGAGTTACATGGTTTACACACATGATTGCATTTAATATTCTCAATGGTTTTGCGAGACAGTTATTAAATGCATTATTTATGTACCTATACCTTTTGTATTGGTATTTCCAACAGCCTTGGAAAGTAGATATTATTAGCATTCCAACGTACAGGTAGAAAAGCCAAGGCTTAAATAATTAAGGTACCTTACCTAAGATCTCGGAGCTCCCAAGTGGCATAGCTAGTATTCCAGACTGAGCCTTTCAGACGCTGAGCTCACCCTACACAACTCTGCTTTCTGGAGGGTTTATGGAGTGCTGGGCCTCACTGTGAGTGCTTAATATATTAAAGCTTATTTCAGCTCACAGCCACCCGATGGGGTAGATACTTTAATCATCCTCATTTTACAGAAGAGGAAACTGAGGTTCAGAGAGGTGCCAAAACTTCCCCAAGGCCATCCAACCAGTATGAGGGAGAGCTGGCATTCAAACCCAGGTGCTCTGGGCTCCTTTTCCACCTCTCATCAAGTGCACTGATGCATGGAAATAATGCCAGTAGTATCTGCCTCACAGGGCTATTGCGTCTGTGCTTGTAAGCATCTTATACAACAGGCATCTACAAAAGCCACTTGCCTTTTCCTATGGACGCACTGCATTATTTTTCTAGCAGTTTTATCTTTCTAAAACAAGCTTTTTAAAACTATGATCACAAGAAGCTGAAATAGGACAGAACAAAATAAAGGGAGATATATAGTAATGTCCCAGATTTTCCCTTCTTCATCATGAAGTCTTTTAGATGCACAAAAACATCTCAGATTTCTTCGGGTGGTGAGCTGGAATTCTAAAGGCATGCCAGACTTTCCAGAATACTCGCTTACCTGAGATTTCCATTGTGACCACCTCCCTTTCTCTTTACTTTTCCCCTCATCTCTGCCTTCAGGCAGATGAGGAGAGGAGAGGATGGACCACATTCAGCATTGGCAGGGAAACTTTTCAACTCCCCTGTTGCCTTCTCCCATACCTTGATGATCCAGTTCCAACTGGTGCGTAGTGGCAGAAAATAGAACTAAGAATACACCAATGTCCATGAAATTGAATTCATGCCACTTCATGAAAGAATAGCATAAATCTATTTCATAAAACTATTCCCAGGCCGGGCGCGGTGGCTCAAGCCTGTAATCCCAGCACTTTGGGAGGCCAAGACGGGCGGATCACGAGGTTGGGAGATCGAGACCATCTTGGCTAACACGGTGAAACCCCATCTCTACTAAGAAATACAAAAAAACTAGCCGGGTGAGGTGGTGGGCACCTGTAGTCCCAGCCGCTCAGGAGGCTGAGGCAGAAGAATGGCGTGAACCCGGGCAGCGGAGCTTGCAGTGAGCCGAGATCGTGCCACTGCACTCCAGCCTGGGCGACAGAGTGAGACTCCGTCTCCAAAAAAAAAAAAAAAAAAAAGTATTCCCAGTATAGGTTTAGGTGGAAAAAAATCAAGCTGCAGAACATTATGGTATGATATCATCATATATATATGTACGTGTGAGTGTGTGTGTGTGATGTCAAAACATATATGTATATATACACACACATATATATAATGAGTGGGTATATACTATTCATAATAGTAATAATATAGATTATAATGATGATAACAAAACATGCCACAAGTAAAAAAAAAAAGCAAGAATCTATAGTCTCAAGCTTTTTAAGTTTTTGTAATAATTGTTAGTAGGTAAGCTTTCTGCATCTTAGTTGCTGTATGCACCAAGTACATTTTTACTTTTTTATTTGTGGCTTTCCTTCCACTGCTTATATGAGAGCTAGAGAACATGGACCTTGTATTGCAGGCCTTCTGGAATCACTGTGTTTCCAAGGATTAGAATGTAGTGGTTCAAATTAAACATTGCGTTACACGCAGTTCCCTTGCCAAGGCATTTCCTACCAAATAACAACATTTATTTCATTACTTTTTAGGACCATTTTTGGAAGGAAGTACTGACAAATCAGAAAATGATGCATCTCCCAAAGATGTATGGGTCAGTGCTTCTCTCATTGCCCTCAGCTCCTACGGAGAAGGCCGTGGAGACGCAGGCTTTTGGAAACAAGTCTACCAAACACTGAGGAGGCCGCCTTTCCGCAGCACCATCTCCTCGGAGGAGCAGGTCTGATGCCAGGTCTTCCAGTTCAGGTTCCCTCCTCCCCTTCTTTGATGATATTTGCGTTTGGCTTTTGCATTTCTCCCTCTTATTTCTCCTCATCTCTCCCCACCTCCCTTACACACATGCAGGTGCACACACACACGCACTTCCCCATCTTCCACGCCCAAAATAAACAGCAGTTTGATGCTCTCCTCCTGTGAATTTATACTTCAGAGGTCACTGGGTGAAAGGCCTTTGGACCAGAGGCCTATGCCCCCATCCTACTGCTGCTATTTGCTAACTGTAGGACCTTGTAACGAATTGCTTAACCTCCCTACACCTTGGTCTCTTCATCTGTGAAACGGGACTGATGATAGCATCTACCTCCCAGGCTGTGGTGTTGTGTATTTAGTAACATTGTCCATGGAACTAGCAAAGCAGATATCTTCCTTTTTTGAGGGAAGGTCTTGCTGTGTCACCCAGGCTAGAGTGCAGTGGTGCAATCATGCTCACTACATTCTCGACTTCCTGGGCTCCAGCAATCCCCCCACTTCAGCCTCTCAAGTAGCTGGAAATACAGACACATGCCATCACGCCTTGATAATTAAAAAAAATTTTTTTTTTTTTTTTGTACAGATGTGATTTCTCTGGGTTGCTGAGGCAGCTCTTGAACTCCTGGGCTCAAGCAATCCTTCCACCCTGGCCTCCCAAAGTGCTAGAATTATAGGTGTGAGCCACTGTGCCTGGCCGAGAACAGATATTAATGGCTACTCAGACCATGACAATTTCCTTCCCCAGGAGGATGCCAGGACCTAGACCCAGGATGGAGTGGTCAGAGATGTGGGGCTAGGACAGGTCAGGGCCAACAGATGGGCTGGAACAGGGAGAAGATGGTCAGGAGGGAGAGGGTCTGCCTGTGGTAATCCCAGTATGTGTGTGATGAGGAGGCACAGTGTCTGGCTCCCACAGAGAATTTTTTGAAGAAAGACCTTTGTGCAGAGCTAGAGCTACTTGCCAAGCTGAAGCCCTAAGGTGACCACAGGCCACTGATGACAAGGAGTTTGATTCGAAATGAGGGGGCCGATCCTGGATCCCAACATACAAGACAAGATAATCAATTAAAGAATATTTGAGGAACAATCTACTAAGTGTCAGCTTTGTACCTGGTACTGTTGGGAGAATAGTGCCTGGCACTTAGTAGGCACTTGTATTGTATTTTCCTTGACTGATCAATAGAAGACATCATGTCCTGAAGACCTACTAAGGGTCAGGGACTGCAATGGACAGTTTACCTATTATGCCTTATTTAACTATTGTCACATTCAACCCAACAGCGGTTTTGTCCTTTTTTTTTTTTTTTTTTTTTTTTTTTGAGATGGAGTCTCGCTCTGTCACCTAGGCTGGAGTGCAGTGGTGCAATCTCGGCTCGCAGCAACCTCTGCCTCCCGAGTTCAAGTGATTCTCCTGCCTCAGCCTCCTGAGTAGCTGGGATTACAGGCACCCGCCACCACGCCCGACTAATTTTTGTATTTTTAGTAAAGATGGGATTTCACTATGTCAGGAGTTTCGCTGGTCTCGAACTCCTGACCTCGTGATTCGCCTGCTTTGGCCTCCCAAAGTGCTGGGATTACAGGCGTGAGCCACCGCACCTGGCCTATCCCCATTTTATAAAGCAGTGAGCTGAGATTCAGAGAGGTTATGGAACTTACCCATAGCCAGTAGGGAGCTGAGCTGGTCTAGTTCCAACGTGTACCCTCTTCCCCTGAAACCATGCTCCCTCCCACCTGAGGCCTGAAGGGCGTTCCTGAAGGATCAGGAGATCTAACTGGGAAACGCGGCATTCAGAAGGAAAATGAAGACCACGACGTCTGGGTTTCACAGCGCAGGCGCAGGCGCAGGCGTGTGCTGGGCCCTCGGCTGTGTGGAATGGGGGAAGAAAGTACTGTATGCCACTGTCAGGCGGACGAACAGAGATTCCTCCTAACTTAGTGCTGGACGGTGACTCAAGAGGCCATGAACCTCTTGAGACCCTGCTTTGCTTGTCTTATTGAAGGTGAGCCTTTACTCTGCCTACCTTCACGACGCCGTCCTGCTCTATGCTGAGACCGTGAAGCAGATGGTAAAGGCTGGAGGCGACTTCCAGGACGGGCGGCAGCTGGTCAGCGCTCTGAAGGTACCAGTCAGACCACTGTGCAGGGTAGGTGGCTTGCTGCTGGGCGGTGTTCTAAACTCAGACCTGCGGCTCCGGTTGGTGGGGGCTTTGAGATCTTGGGCATGTAATTAAAGGCCTCTTTTAGGGCCTGCCTCGTACTGAACGCCAGAATTCATCTTTCTTCTGGGGATTCCAGTCTTCCTTCTGTAAGGGTAGTTGAGATTAAGACCTCCCAGTTCCCACAGTTCTCTCATCCTTCTGGCCGGAGCCTGCCCAGACCAGGAGAGGAGGCTGCTGGGCACTTTATCCCCTTTTGGGAATTCTCCCCCTCAGTTCCATTGAGACTGAGTCCATCAAGAATAAAATTCAGAAATGTGAGAGCCGTCTCCCGGGGTCACTTCCCATCTGCAGCCTCTGTGATGGGGGCCCTAGGCGCCACAGACTTCTAAAGATGGGTTGTAGTCTCATTCTTGCTTTCCTGGTGGGGATGAGTTCACTCCCTGGTGGGGAGTGAACTGCTTTCAAATCACACTCAGCTGACCAACTGCTTTGATCTTTCTTGTTCTAGTTTTCTCACCTGTAACATAGGGATAACACCTGCTACCACATACAGAAATAATAATAACTGACATTTATGGAGGGCTCACCTTACACTAGCCCAAGTGCTAAGAGCTTCTGAGTAGTACCTAACTGAATCCTCACACAGCCCATGAGGCAGGTACTGTTTCTATCTGTATTATTCAGGTGAGTAAACCGAGGTTACAGAGGTTATGTACCCTGTCTAAGGTCACAAAGTTATTAGATGGTGGAGCCAGGATTCAATCAAGCCTGCCTTCTCCAGGGCTCATGTTCTTTGCCATCCTGTAACATAGGCATAATGAGAATATGACATGCACCTGGCACAGAGTATGTGCTCATTAAATAGTAGGTTCTGTTTTTTTCTTTTTGAGACAGGGTCTTGCTCTGTCACCCAGGTTGGTCTTAAACTCCTGGGCTTAAGGGATCCTCCCACCTCGGTGTCTCAAAGTGATGGGATCATAGGTGTGAGCCGCTGTGCCCGGCCAAATGGTCCCTGTTTTTATACTTTCTATTTTATATTTTTCTATTTCATAGAAGCAGGTCTCGTTTACCCTATTGATACCTTTTGCAAGTGGAAATATTCACCAACTTCTCTCTCTTCTTTCCTTTCAGACTCTAAAGCGGGCGCCTGTAGTCCCAGCTACTCGGGAGGCTGAGGCAGGAGAATGGCGTAAACCCGGGAGGCGGAGCTTGCAGTGAGCTGAGATCCGGCCACTGCACTCCAGCCTGGGCGGCAGAGCGGGACTCCGGCCCAAAAAAAAAAAAAAAAAAAAGAGAAAAAAAGGGAGAGGTCACAAGGGGGGGATCCTTCTTTCTGCTCTCAATTTAATCCTCTCTGCCAGATCAATTAATTCCTCTTTCCTGTGGTTTTAGAAGTTCTTCATGCTGGAATGAGGGGAGGGTGTGAAGAGCAATGAGGCCCTGAATCATCCCACTTTGGTTCTGGGGCCCGTGGACCCCTTTCAGGGACTCATGACCAAAGGGCCCTCCTCACCCCTCCAAACTGGCTTCTGTTCCTTTATGGGCTACAGGACTAGCCTTGGCAGAACTGGAGTATTTGTCTCTGTTTCCTCTGTTCATTTCTGCCACATGGTGGCATCCACTCCATGGGGCAGTGCCGTAGGGCTTTTGGACCATTCCAGAAGGAAGGCCTCCTCTAGGAGGCCGAATTAGGGAGCAGAACCCCCAAACCCCACTGGCTTTGGCTCCGTGAATGCAATGCACACTGAAAGCAGTGGCCCAGGTTGTCGCAGGAGCTCTGGCCTTTCCCGTGCAAACCTTGGGCTCAGTACCCACATTCAGGATGCCCACGGATATGTACACAGAAAGGCAGTGTGGCATGCTGGAAAGAACACGGCACTTGGGGCCCGATAGCCCTGGGTTTGTGTACCAGCTGTGCCTCTTCCTGGCCCTGGCAGGAAGACTCAAGGAGTTTGTGCCTCCAAGCTTTGCTTGTTGGGAACAGATAGATGATGGTGCCCCCTCTGAAGGGTTAATTAGGATTAGACATGGGACGTCAACACCACCGGCAGTGCTGGGCACTTATTAGGTGCTTTATCAGTGGTAATTTTGTGTCCTGTCCCCTGTGAGACAAAATCAGCAATATGTCCTTTGTCAGAGCCTATGTACTAGTTTGGGGTGTGAAGGAGCTGTGCTTCAAGTGGAGCTGTGCTTCCGAGATCTCTGATGCATTACTTCAGGAGTGGAGTTAAGCACATCCTTAGAAATAACAAAGAGCACAGCAGGCCCTGCAAAGCCTCTGCACCAAGCCTCTGCAAAGGGCCTGCAGAGCCTTCACACCAAGACCAGGAGGGAAGGGGCTGCCATGAGAACAGAGATTACAAACTTCTGCCCCAGGGCCTGGCAGCATGGAGGCGTGGGGTGGGTGGGGTCAGGGGAGGAAAATGGGAGGAACTGGAGGAAGCAGCTGTCCCTTGGCCCCAGACAGCCGGTGACATGTCACATCTGATTGTTCAAGGGAAGCATAAATCTGAGGTTTTAAGTGAGATTAACTGGAAACATTTTTTTTAAAGTACTGAATGGGCTTCCCCAGTGTGGGCCTGAGAAAATACACCTGCCTGCCCAATGTGGCCCTTTAGTCCTAACAGGATGCCATCTCTCAACTATCTTTTTCCCTTTGCTGGTCCCCGTTGACCCTGTCTCAGATTCACTGAAAAGGCAGAAACCGTGTCTGGTTTTCAATGGCTGTTGGGGAAGGGGGTTCTGTTGATTTGAGTTGGGGCAGGCTGGCATTTTGAGCCACATGCTGCTCTCCCTCTCCTGACCTTGTGCAATCTCCTCTCTTTCTAGGAATCACCAGCCCTGTGTTTGTGGATGCCCAGGGAGAAAAGCACATCGATTACTCTATGCCCTACAGAAGTCTGAAGATGGGCCCTTTTTTCTTCCTTGTTTTCATTATGACAGCTATCAGAAAGTAATCAGGTACTGGCAGGACATTTCTGCAAGTGTAGATTGCTCTACAGAGAGACATAGGAAGAGGAAGGCCCTGGGAAGGCCAATTTGGGATCCAGTCCCTAGAATCCCCCAAGTAGCCTTAGTGCTCTTATAGACTTTGGGCCTTTAAAGTGATGTTATTCCCTTGACTGAGGATATGGCTTGACCATTTCAGATTTCAGTGTAGAACAGAGTACCCACTAACTGCACCTCCAACAGGGCCTGGTTCTTCTCTGGTGTTCCAACTAGTGGTCCCATTGGCCATGGTCTAGGGGAGAGGCCCTGGGCCCAGAGGGAGTGGTGGAGCATCCTCAAAGGGATGGGTTTACAGTCCCCAAAACGGCTCACCTAGACATCCTGACTCCCAGACACGTTTGGACACCAGCAACCAGAACCCAGGAATCTCTGGGGGGGAAAAAAACAAAACTTTTCTTTTTCATTCTTTCAGCTACAAATCAATGAGAAAACTAAAAGGAAACCTAAAATGTAATTCAATTTCCACTCACCCCCACTGCTACTACCTCCAATCCAGATTCAACTTGAGGCTTTTTAAATTTTTAGACAGTCTTGCTCTGTTGCCCAGGCTGGAGTACAGTGGCACAATCTTGGCTCATTGCAACCACTGCCTCCCAACATCAAGCGATTCTCCTGCCTCAGCCTCCCGAGTAGCTGATACTGCAGGTGCGCGCCACTGCGCCCAGCTAATTTTTGTATTTTTGGTTGAGAAGGGGTTTCACCATGTTGGCCAGGCTGGTCTTGAACTCCTCACCTCAGGTGATCTGCCCACCTCAGCCTCCCAAAGTGCTGGGATTACAGGTATGAGCCACTGCGCCCAGCCAACTTGAGGCTTTTTTCTCCCCTTCTCTTATGGAATTTTAATGGACCAAAATGGGCCAGGAAACAAAGTAACCATAGCAAACTGGGTCCTTAGTATTGTAGGAATAGGCACACTCCATGTAGAGGAGATGTTTTGTTCTGTGAAATATCAAGCTGCTATATAACAAGATTTCTCTACATCAAACTCCCAGCAGCATCGACTTGGCATGTCATCTTTTAAACTAAAAGAGACATGGTTTAAGTCAAAAGATTGAGGAAGCTATTTCAACGGCAAAAAGATACTGCCTTCCTTGAATGAAATTACCTGAAGGCTGGATTTGAAGAGCCTAGGAGAGTTGGGCAAACTGGACAGAAGTGTGAATTGAGAGACCAGGGCCTGAGTTTTGCAAATAACATGCATTTTTCCGTTGTCTGTGCTGTAGAGTCAAATAGAATAAATTGAGCTGACACTGACCGTTATATTTTTTTAAAGACTACAAGGAATTTCTCCAATATGACCTGGCCCCCTGGCTCCCTTCCTGAAGACAGACCTGGCTGTGGATTTTATAATGAGCTCTGTGAAACTGAGCCTGCTTTGATGGGTAAGTATGGCTGCTTGGAGAAGGTAGCAGGTAAAGACTTTCTATAGTAGGATCTCTCTATGGCCGGCAGCACTGTTGACATTTTGGACCAGATAATTTTTGTGTGTGGGGAGCCTGGCATTTCAAGTCACACGTTCCTGTATATTATGTTTAGCAGCATCCTTGGACTCTACCCACAGATGCCTGTAGCAGCCCTCTAGTTGGAACAACGAGAAATGTCTCCAGACATGGCCAGATATTCCCTAGGAAGCAAAATGACCTTCCTCCCCTGTGGAGAATCACTGATGTAAGTGAACCTGGTGCCTGAGATTTGAGTCTCAGGAACTTTACCTCCAGGGAGGTTGAAAGAGTCTGGGCAGGGGAGTGTGCCCCAGTGGTTAGGAGCCCAGCCCTGGAATTAGATGGATCATGCGTGAAGAACCACCCTAAGGAGAACACACAGTAAATGTTCAGTAAACACTGGTGGTGGAGTTAGAAGTCATCATTATTATTTCCCTCAGTGGAACTTTCTATACAAAGTGGGAGGTGAATGCAGTTCCAATGGGAACTAGGGTGGTAGTTGGGGAAAAATTCCTGGAAGAGACAAGTCAGAGTAGACTTCATGTGTCCTAACCCAGACCTTCTGGAGGACAGCCTTTGAGGAGCCTGCTGGGCAGGGCCCAGCTGGGCAGGGATGTACATGCTACTGCTCTTAGGCAAGGCCTGGGTAATATGCCTCTACCCTCCAGGCGTGACTGCTGTGGTTCTCACAATGATGATCCTGATTCCTGTCTTGGGGGCTACCATCATAGGTCTGATTTTAAGGATGCAGAGGGGAAAACTGCAGAGGCAAAACAAAGACATCTGGTGGCAAATCAATTTTGACGATATCATCATTCTTCCCCAGAACAAGGTGAGGCCACATGACCCAGACATCCCCTTTCCTGGTCACTGCTGGAGATTTGTGGAAGGTGCCTCATCTAGGAGCTTATAAGAGCAAGAGACTAATTTATAAAGTGAATACTTCATGAAGAGTCTCCAGGCCTGAGTTCTGGTTCTAGGCCTCCGACTTGCTTGCTCAATCTGAGAATGTCATTTTACCTCCCCAAGACTCAGTTTCTAAACACTTGCAAATGATTGACAGTCTCTAAAGTTCCCTTTGCTCTGTTACTCTGTGGGTGAGAACTGTAGATACTGTTCAGATATTAAAGCTGTCTCCTGGGGAGGATTTAGTTATTTTACTTTTTGTTTTGTTTTTTACTTTGAGATGGAGTTTCGCTCTTGTTGCCCAGGCTGGAGTGCAATGGCACGATCTCGGCTCTCACTCCAACCTCTGCCTCCCGAGTTCAAATGATTCTTCTGCCTCAGCCTCCCAAGTAGCTGGGATTACAAGGTGCCTCTAACCACGCCCAGCTAAATTTTTGTATGTTTTTTTTTTTTTTTTTTAGTAGAGATGGAGTTTCACCCTGTTGGTCAGGCTGGTCTCGAACTCCTGACCTCAGGTGATCCACCTGCCTCAGCCTGCCAAAATGCAGGGATTACAGGCATGAGCCATCATGCCCGACTGGATTTAGTTATTTTCAAAACTACATTAACTCCTTTAGTCAATTGATGACTAATACAGTAATGTTCATTTGCTTGACAAGGACTTGACCATTAACTACAAGCCAAGCATCATACAAGGCATGGGGGATATCCCACAAATGAGATGCCTCCAGAGGGAGGCAAGTGTCAGAGAGGTGTTTCCACGGTGAGATGGAAGCCCTGCAGATAGAGGGACTAAAGGTCTCAGCATCTGGAAGACTTTGGAGAGGAGGGGACATTTGAAAAGAGTGAGTTTGCAAGTGGTGAAAAAAAGTGAAATCACACAGGATATAATGAGGTGTGTGATGCTCAGGGCTGGGAAACTTGGCTGGTACCAAGTCAGGGAGGCTTCAACATGCTAAGAGCAGGTGACTGCGATTTATTAGTAACTCATCTCCAAACGTCCCCGGGGATTCAGAGACTTACTCTTTCCTCTTCCACCAAAGCAGCTCTGCTTTGATCTACCTCATTTCTACATGAGGGTTCCAGATAAGATTCTCCTTGAAAACAAGGTTCCTATGCTTTGAAGATGTTTTCTAGGTGTTGGGAGGCACCGAGGGTATTAAACAGAGACAACCTGGTTAGATATTCTTTAAGAAAATGACTGTAACCCCAGGCCACACATCTAATTAAGTGCCACAGCCAGAACTTGAGTCTGGGCAGTCTGACCTCAGAGCCTTCCCTCTTAACCTACACTTCCATGGTGGTACAGACACCATAGAGGGCATGGAGGATGGGACGGTGCTGTCTTAGAGTGATGCATGTAGCAGGTCAGAAAGATCAGGGTTCAAATCCTGACTCTCTTATTATTAACTGTCTGACCTTAGCACTCGGCTTCCTCTTCTATAAAATGCATTCCCTTTAGTAGTTGACCTTGCTACTGAGAGTGACCAAATCATTTCCTGTTTCACAGCCACCCCAGAGAGGCACACCTGTGTCAAGAGGCATCACCAGTAACTCATCTAGTGTGATGATTTCTGTGGACCTCAGCTCTTTTGTCAAGAGCCAGCAGGGGGAAGAGCTCTTCTATGCCCCAATAGGGCTTTATCAGGTATTTCTGAGGCCAGGTGGTTACCTATAGATCTTAGTGTATCTCTGTCCTGTTCTCTGCATCATTTCTGCCAGGCGGGGCATTCTGAATAGGAGAACGTTCTCCAAGCAAAAGCCAAGGTGGTCTTGTGACTCCAGACTAGTGCTTCCCAAACTTTAATGTGTGGAAGGATCGCCTGGGGCTCTTATTAAAATGCAAATTCTGGGTCGATAGGTCTGGTGTGGCGCCTGAGAGTCTGCATTTTAAAGAATCTTCTAGGTGATTCCCAAGCTGGCTTCTAGATTAGACTTAGCTTTGTCTGATACAGCCTTCTGTGATGATGGAAATGTCGCAGATCTGCACTGTCCAATAAGGTGGCCACTAGCCTCCTGTGATTACTGAACATTAGTGTGTCTGGGCAACTGAATTTTAAATTTTATTTAATGTTAATTAATTTAAATTTAAATAGCCCCATGTGGCTAGTGGCTCCCTGAATGGACAGTGCTGTCCTAGAGTGTGGATTATTTCATCCTTGTTACTTTGGCATGGATGAATCAGTCCTGGGGCCTGGTGCTTCTGTGGTATAGACAGTGACTGCTGCTGCAGCCTGGAACATAATTCCCGCTTGTCCTTTCTCACCTTCTCTCCTACACCCAGACCATGATCGCTGCCTGTACCTAGCAATCCTTCCAAAATTCAAGTCCCTTTGGGGGAAGAGTATGTACGAAATTGTATTTATTCTTTAAAATGGGGGTCCCAGAGAGTAAGGACAGAAAATTCTTCCCTTCCCTTGCTCAGAAAGCAAGGGAAGAATTGTTCATTGCTCTAAATTGGGGTTAGAAAAGGCTAGAGCCAAATTATCCCCTATGCAACGAAACTTGATTTTTTAAATGTTTGCTTACTTGAGTTCTCAAACTACAAAAACCTCCTGGGATATTACCAAATACCTCAAGGACCACCATCCATACAAAACTCTATGTGGTGGTCACCCGGCCACATAAAGAAGGAAGTAGCAACACATAGCATATCACTGTTTGATTGATCTTCCGAAAATATGTCTCCTCTTTCCTCTGTCAAACACCATCGCTGGATTCCCCACCTCTGTTGCCTGCATGATAGTGCCCAAAGTCTTTAATAAAGGACTCAAGCCTCTTAACTTGCTAGTCCCTACCTATTTTTCTAATCTTTTTTCCCCCCTGCCTTAAATCCTGTGCTCACCCAATTGGTCTTGCTGATTTTGCCATGTATGTTTCACCTTCTGACGATGCCACTCCCCTTCCACCCAACCCATGTGGAAACTTCTTATCCTTCAAGGTTCAGCCTAAGCATCACCCCTCCAAGAATCCTTTTCTTCATCCCCCAGGCATTCATTTCCTCCGTGGCCCTCCCATCACAGTCCTGAGTCCTTCGCCATTGCCCTCATATGAAACATGAAAGATCTTTGGTTGATACTTATCTTCTCTTATGGCTTACCTTCTCTTGGGTCCAGATTCTATGCCTTCTTCTATCCAGCTCTTACCACATTATGACATGTTTTTGTGATGCCTGATTAAGTGACTCTCTAAAAGCAGACTTCATAGGCAATACAAATAAAATATGCCATTTACTGAAAATTTGATATGTGCCAGGCCTTGAGTTACCAGTGGTATTTTAACTGATT
The DNA here is from genome assembly GCF_002776525.5 of Piliocolobus tephrosceles. Taxonomy (NCBI): domain Eukaryota; kingdom Metazoa; phylum Chordata; class Mammalia; order Primates; family Cercopithecidae; genus Piliocolobus; species Piliocolobus tephrosceles. The sequence continues at coordinate 21,275,905 of NC_045442.1, forward strand.
TAATGCTCAGAAAACCTTATGAGATGGGTGTGTTTTTTTAAAAAAAAACTTATTTTAGGTTTGGTGTTATTTTCAATCCCATTTTACAGATGAGAAAATAAAGGCTTAGAGAAGTTAAGAGCAACTCAAGCTTGTTCAGGTAGTAAGTGGTAGCACTGGGCTTAGAATCAGGCAACTGACTCCAAACCTACACTTATCACTGTAACTCACTATTTCCTCTGAATGATAATGGGATATTATTATACAATAGAAAGCGCATAGTCTTGGAGTCAGACTTTCAAGTTCTGGCTGTACTACCTACAAATATGCAACTTGGGCAAGTTTTGTAACCTCAACAATCCCATCTGGAAATGGGCCAATCATACCTACCTGGCAGGGCTGTGATGCCAGTTAAAGGAGATTTTACGTGTTAAGCAGCTAGCTCAGTGCCTGGCTGTGCACAGGGTCACCAAAGGGGTTTTTTTGGGCAGTGAGGAGCTTGATGATTGGCTCCTAGGTGCATTTCTTTCCAATTTTCTTGCTCCCCTCCCTAGCCCTAAGTGGAGCTTTTTCTGGTTCATCCTGAGTTAAGACCATTCCACTTTTTCTCTGATTCTAGGGAAACCACGTGGTCATCCGCTATGGTGCACACCAAGCAGAAGCCTGGGTTAGGAAGCTGACTGTGTTACAGGAAATACAGCTGCTGAGGCCCCCTGGCCCAGGGTCAGTGGAGAGACAAAGCAGTGATGCTCTCTGCCCCTCCTCTGCCAGCTCCCTGGTCCCAAAGGAGCAGAGACGGGAGGCTGCTTCCCTTAATGTGACCTACCTCTCCCTCCCCTCGACAGCCCAGGCTTTGAATCTCAGACCCCTGGCCTCTCCCAGGCACCTGAAGCCTGGGATCACTCCTACCTCTGTTTCTTCCCCATCATTCTTCCTGGCCTTGATTCTGGCCCTTCATCCTCGATGTCTGTGATGGCTGCTTGCCTGCCTGCCAGCCTTGAACCTGGTCCTTGGAGTGAGTCAGGTTCATGGGCCTGACTTCCTGCTCCTTCTCTGTGATCTGCTGTGGGCCCCACACTGGCATTGACAGCCATAAGCATAGAAGCAGGGCTGAGTCCAGTTACTGTGACGTGGTTGAGTTAATCCCCATGGCTGAGGTTAGACTTTGATCATTCCTCTGATTTATTTGCTGGAGACAGACTTCCTGGGTTTACCTCCCAGCTCTGCCACTTATAGGCATTACTTTACTTTACCTTTCAGTGCCAGTTCCCTCATCTGTAAAATGGGATCTGTAACAGTTCTTATCTAACAAGGTCTTTATAAGAATTGACTGAAAATATGCAAAGCACACAGCATGGTCCTGGACATAGAGACACACTCTATACATGAGCTATTGTAACCATGATCATTTCCAGATGGGTGAATTAAGGCATGAGAACATTGTTCCCTTCTTTGGTATTTGTACCAAACCACCTAACATTCTGCATTGTCACTCAGTATTGCAAAAAAGGAAGTCCTAAGGTAAGGAAAACAGTAAAGTGCACCTTAGGTTTGATTAGTGATAGATAATAAAGAAGTTTCTCAGTGACCTCTGCTATTCATCCAAGGCCAGTTCCTCTCTGGTCTAATTGCAAGACCTGAATTGTCTTGTCAGGCTACATTCTGGGAATCAAATTAGCCAAGTGTCTGCTTCTTTTGCTCTGGGGGGAAACTGAGCTTGGTTTCTTCTCTTAAGATGTTATGGCTACTCTTGAACTGTGTTCCTGGGCCCATCCTATTATGGTATGTGACGACAGCTTTCTGTCAGGAACAAGGAAGTGTTTGTAAAACTCGAGACTGCGTGCATTCTCAATATTGAATCAGGTTATGGTATCTCCTGGGAAGATTTCCAGTTATTAGGTTTAAAGTCTTCTGTCCCACATTGCGTTAGCTCCGGCCAAAAATATAAGCTATGTTACAGTCAAATCTGTTCAATCATTAAAGCTCACTGTGCTTCACGTTGAGTCACTAGGAATCTTTTGAATAACTGTGTTTTTCAGGATGTTTTGAGAAACTTGCCTCATGAAATAGATTGGATATTCAAACTCTCATTTGCATATGACATAGTCAATGTGAGTATAACATAAACTTACCAAAGAATAAATGTGATAGTATTTTTGAGTTGCTCTGTCTTGAATTTAATTGAACTGTAATTCTTCTTGAAAATGTTGGACCTCTTCAGATCTCCTCTTCAAGGTGATTCCAGCTCTAAAATCTATCATTTCTATCCGGTTTTTTCTTTTCTTCTTCCCTGATTGCAAATAAATATAGAGAGAGGAAAGTATTTTACACTAAAGTTGGAATGGATGCTAAGTTTACCCAATCAGAAAAGAGCAGAATATTTACATTGTAGGGTAGAACTTTCTATCTCAAAGAGCATCTCATCACTAGATTATAAATCGGACTGGGGGAGGTGATTCCTGATATTCTTCCCTGCTCTCTAGTCCCTGATTTCTTTCCCTAGGAAATGGGGATGCCACATTAACCACAAAGCTGCTGACCTAAGAGGTGGACCAGAGATGCTGATTGGAGGAGGTAGAATCTTTGCTTTGGCCCAGGGGCTATGGTGGCTGCAAAGAAGAAGGGAATAATAGTAACACTAAAATATATAGAGTGCCTACTTTGGGCCAGGCACTTTCCAGTACTTTGTATATATTAATTTATTGAATTCTCACAAAAACATAAGGTAGATCTATTGTTACTTCTATTTTACAGATTAAAGAAACACAAAGCACAGAAAGTTCCTATGACCTTCCTGAAGTCTCATAGCTATGAAATAGTGGAGCTGGGATTCAAACCCAGCCATTTTCAAGTCCTATATCCTTAACCCACTGTACTATACTGCCTCTCAGTAGGAAGCACGAGAGCTTGCTTTTGTGTTTTACCACAGGGAGAAGTCAGTCTCACATCTAGAAGCCCATTAGGGGCTGGGGAGGGGTAATTCAGAGGGAGCTGGAGAGAGACCAATTCCTGCTTGTTGCCAGGAAGGCATTGGAAATGCTGAGAGGTGGCAGCTGGATCCAAAGCCCAAGGTGACACTGTCTTGAAAGGCCATGCCCTAGGTATGCAGCTGGTGATGAGGGATGGAGAGGGCAGGAGTGGGAGGAGATTTGCTATGGGACGAGCCATGTCAGTGTGGACCAGCATCCTGAGGCTGCTCTCTCCCACCTGCGCTAAATCCAGCTGTTCTTTCTTAAGCTTGCTGCCTGTACTTTTACCACCAGGACAAAGCCAGTGACCTGGGAGTCAGTCTGGTGAGGAAACCTCTCAGTCATGGGCAGCACAGTGAAGGATGGTGGTCCACTGCTAGTCAATAGTCCAACCGTCAATCAACCAACAGACTCCTGTGGGGAAGACTCACCTGGGTGTTGACAGGGCAAAAAGAATGAAACACAGGCTGTGCCCTCCTGGATTAATGGGCCACCGACTTATTGAGTGATTTTGCCAAGACACTTCCCCTCTAGACCTCGACCTCCACGTAGGTAGAATGAATGAGCTTGGCCCAATTGAAGTCTAAGGGCTTTCCTTCAACAAGGATTTTATTGCTTTTTGTTTCTAGGGAGCTGAGTCCTATAGCTCTGTGAAACTTTGATTTCCTAGGCTTTAGCAGGAAGCTAGCAGATTGTTGTCAAGCAAAGTCGATAAACAGAAGCGTCTCTGTGATTGGGTCTTCACTGGCAACCGTGGACCACCACTGTTATTATTTCGTTAAAATTTTATTGAGCATCTGTTAAGAGTTTATCCTACTCTGGTCACTTTTGTAGGAAGAAAGGACTTGTTTCCAGCTTTGAATGGCTTAAAATTTAGGGAAAAATAAAACAGTCTGGAGATGTACATATACAATTCTTTAAGTGGCAGTGGTTGTAAACTGGGAGGATGTGACGTGGCATCTTTTCCTACCCTGGAATATTCTCTCCTTCCCTTCACCCACTTTTCCCTTCTCTTCCCACCAAGCATACAGAAGTATTCTGGACTCCAATTATCTGCCTCCTGCCCCCATCAAAATAGCCGACATTATTTATTTTGGAAGTGAAGAGTAAGCTAGTAAGTTCTCACCAAGCCATGAATGACTAACAGATTTGACCTCTTTAGTGTAGGCATCAGATTTCAAGAAGTATTAACCCAAAGGTTTCTCTGGAAAAACGCTATGGCAGGTGGTCATGGCACTTTGAAGGCGAAGAGCTCCCTGGTGGTCATCACCTACTCTAGCTCACTGAGTCTACCCTCTACTCTGTGCCAGGAAAACAGAGGACAGCTTGGCATTTTGCTTTGGCAGGATCATTACCTCCTGAGACGGAGTGTGCACATTCTGGGATCATGTGGGGTCACTACTGATGACACAATAGGCTAGGTCAAGGCACAGGTAGGACCTTTGAGGTTAATTACTCTGCCAATGTTCTTTGAAAGGGGATTGCAAGTAACAGAAAATGTAATGTTCTCTTAGAGCCTTCCCATGAGTCTGGGCATTGGGCCAAGCTCCATGAGGGCGATTGTACTTTGGAAACAAGTCTCTCGATGTCTATTTGATCAGCACCTCCTCTATATCAGGTATCAGAGGGACTCTAGGATGCCATAGACATTTCAAAGTAACAAACATATATTGATGGGGTGCCTAATTTGGATCAGACCCGATTCTGGGCATAGGAGGTACAGACGAATGAACCTCATTGTCCTGTCCCCAAAAAGTTCAACCCAGTTGGGCAAGCCTGGGAAGGAGTTTGTAGAGTATAATACTCTCCTTGAGTTACAAGTAGGGCTTCATGTCTAAGTAAGAGAAGTCTCGATGGATTAAGAGGATGAAGGATAGTTCAGTATAGAAGTTGTCTTTGGAGTTTGAACCCTGACTGCCACTTATTGGCCAGGTGACCTTAACAACCCTGGGCCTCATATTTCCTGTGTGTAAATATAACATCAGTACCTGACTCATAGGGTTGCGTGAGGCCTAATGTATGCAAAATGCTTAGTGCCATGCCCTGCCTGTAACAGGCATCCAGTAAACGTTGATTGTTAGTAGTAGCAGTAGTATTATCACGATCATAGATAATTCTATTACTGGTATTAAAAGAAGTACATTTTCTTGTTTTAATTTCCCCAACACTCTTATGGGAGAAGTCTGCACTGTCCAAATATGATAGCCACCAGCCACATGTGGATAATGAGCACTGCAATTGTAGCTAGTTCAATTTTTTTTTTTTTTTTTTTTTTTTTTTTTTGAGATGGAGTCTTGCTCTGTCCACCAGGCTGGAGTGCGGTGGTGCTATCTCCACTCACTGCAAGCTCCGCATCCTGGGTTCCCGCCATTCTCCTGCCTCAGCCTCCCGAGCAGCTGGGACCACAGGCGCCCGCCACGGCGCCTGGCTAACTTTTTTTTGTATTTTTAGTAGAGATGGGATTTCACCATGGTCTCGATCTCCTGACCTTGTGATCTGCCCGCCTCGGCCTCCCAAAGTGCTGGGATTAGAGGCGTGAGACACCGCGCCTGGCTAGCTAGTTCAATTTGAGATGTGCTATAAAGTTTATACTGGATTTTGTAGACTTAGCAAAAATAATAAAATATAAAATATCTTGCTAATATATTTATGTTGGTTACTTGCTGAAATAAGATTTTTCAATGCATTGGGTTAAATAAAACATTATAAAATACACTTCACCTGTTTGGTTTATAACACGGCTGCTGAAAATGTAAAAATACACATGTGGCTTGTATTATGTTTCTATTGGACAGTGATCTCAATAATTAACAATGAACTCCATTATTAATTCATTTTTAGCTCCAATCATAGTAATATTGGAGTAACACGATCTCCATTTCCAAGAGGGAAAAAGTGAGGCTTAGTGAGGTGAAGTCACCCGCCCAGCTGGTAAGACACAGATTGGGATCTGTAGCCAGTCTGCCTCCAAAGGCTGTGTTTGCTCTTCTATGTGATGCTTCCTCCCTGCTAAGTACCAGAGAGTACAGATATGGGGCCCAGAGGTAGGAGCCCCGTCTGCCACCCAGGAATTTCCAGTAGGGCAAGAAACGTAGCTAACAGACAGATGATTGAACTGATACTGGCGGGCTAGGGGAGGTCCCCAAATGCTGGTGGGACCTCAACCCCAGCCAATGTGAAAGCTCTTAACACCATTGTGAGAAGGAATTCAAGGATAAATCAGAAAATAGTGAAAGTATGGAGATTTACTGCAAAGTGAAAAGTACACACTCAGGAAAGGGGAGTGCGGGCGGACTCAAGAGAGAAAGAATTGCGCAATGGAATTTGAGGCTTCTACCTTCATGAGTTTCTTTAACCAAGGGGTAGAATATTCATGAGGATTCCTGGAAAAAGGTGGAGATTTCTGGGAACTGCGGTGCTACCCATTTTTACATCAAATATGGCTATTCCTGGAACTGTTGTGGCACCGGTGGGTGTGTGACCTAGTATGTTAATGAGCTTATAATAAGGTCCCAGGTGAAACTTAGGCCAAATCCAGCATCATGTTGGGTCCAGTTGGTCTTAGCCTGCTTGGACCACACCCTGTTCTTTTCAGGGTCTTATCAGCCCTGAAAATAATAGCTTAGGCAGCTATTTCAATTCCTTTTTGCTAGCCATGTGTAACAGACCTGGAATTTTCTGTTCTCCTGCGGTCACCCTGTGTTATTCCTGTCTCAGAGCTGCCAAAAGTGTATAAAATCTGACATGTAAATAATGAATCCTTTTGTAGCTCTATCTGCTCTGTGACAATATACATAAAAATCATACATTTCCATCAAGATAGAAAATAAAGACATGCGTGCCATCTCTTGGAGAGGAATGCACACCCAGGATTCCAAGCATCCCTCAGCATGTTGTTTTCACCCTAATGGAAGGAGTTTTGCTAAAATCCTGGAATGTAAAATCATTGACTGTAAAATATCTCATACTTGAGGTAGGCCTGGAACTAGCAAGGGCAGGAGGAAAGCAGAAAAAACCTTGTGTGTATCAGGGACAGTTCTGTTGAATGGAGAGGTCTCCTGCTGGAATCAGAGGGAACTCTGGATTAGACACAGGTCTCACCGGACTTCAAGCTTGGACCTTAGCCTATTGGAGCCTCCCTGGGGAAGTCCCAGAGGCAACCCCAGCCAGGCCCCTCCAGGTCCAGTTGAGTGGGCGGCAATTTCAAAACGTGATTCAACGTTACCATCTAAAAACAAATAAGGCACTTTGATAAAGGAACATGGGGTAGGGGGTGGAGAGTGATTGGGGCAGGGCTGGCGGCATGTATCCATTCTCCTGGATGTTTTCTGTATTATCCTATATTTCTTTTTTGTTGTTGTTATTTGTTTTTTGAGACAGAGCCTCACTTTATTGCTCAGGCTGGAGTGCAGTGGCGGGATCTAGGCTCACTGCAACCTCCGCCTTCTGGGTTCAAGCGATTCTCATGCCTCAGCCTCCAGAGCAGCTGGGATTACAGGCACCCACCACCACATCCAGCTAATTTTTATATTTTTAGTAGAGACGGGGTTTCACCATGTTGGTCAGGCTGGTCCTGAACTCCTGACCTCGAGTGATCCACCTGCCTCGGCCTCCCAGAATGCTGGGATTACAGGCATGAGCCACTGCGCCCAGCCAACTTGAGGCTTTTTTTTTTTTTGAGATGGAGTCTCACTCTGTAGCCCAGGCTGGAGTGCAATGGCATAATCTCAGGTCACTGCAACCTCTGCCTCCTGGGTTCAAGCAATTCTCCTCCCTCAGCCTCCTGAGTAGCTGGGATTATAGATGTGTGCCACTATGCCAGGCTAATTTTTGTATTTTTAGTAAAGACAGGGTTTCACCATGTTGGTCAGGCTGGTCTCGAACTCCTGACCTCATGATCCGCCCACCTTAGCCTCCCAGAGTGCTGGGATTACAGGCATGAGCCACCATGTCCGGCCCCTATCCCATATTTCTAATGCAATGTTGGCCTCAGGGCTCTGGCTCAGTGGGATAGTGACTTGGCCTGTCAAGCACTGCTGGAGGAAGAGGTGCCCCCGTGCTGGTGAAGCTGGTTGTTGTCTGGGGTAAATATCTGAGGTTCGTGGTATCACGCCAAGGAAATCGAGTACTCAGACATACCAGAAGTGGGTTTAGGAGCACAGGTTTAATAGGCAAAAGAAAGAGAAAGGAGAATAGCTCTTCTATGCAAGAGAGGGGGTCCACAGTGAAGTGCACCAGATTTTATAGACTGGCTTGAGGAGGTGGTGTCTGATTTACATAGGGCCCAAAGATTGGTTGGACCAGGTGTGACGTTTACGTAGCCAGCGATGAAGCTGGCTGCCCCACCTTAATCTTCTATTATGCAAATGAAGTCTTTGCCCACCTGGCGCCATGTTGCCTGCTCCTTACTGTATACGTGGTTTACAAGGAAACGGGACAACGGAGCCCCTGTCTGAACATGGCTACTCCCTAGATAGCCCCTTTCCTGTTAGCACAGCTGCAGGCATTCACCCATGCAAGCTTCTAGCCTGGCTTTCCATGTCTGCAGCTCGATTCTACAGGCTGCTTTTTGTTAGAAAAGAAAATGATTTGGGGGCTGTCACGCGTGTCCATATAGAAGACCACCTAAATACGCTTTGTGTGAGCAACAAGGCTGTTTATTCACGTGGGTGTAAGTGGGCTGAGTCCAAAAGAGAGTCAGTGAAGGGAGATAGGAGAGGGGCAGCTTTATAGGACTGGGGTAGGCAGTGGAAAGTTACAGTTAGAGGTGGTTATCTATTGTTAGCAGGGGAGGGGGTCACAAGGTGTATGGTGGGGAGATCATAAGACTCTGTCCAGAAGAAGAAAGTCACGGGGTCGATTGATCAGCTGGGGCAGGCTATGAACAAGTCATAATGGTAGAATGTCATAAGGTGGGTTAATTAGTTAAGGCAGGAACTGGCTGTTTCACTTCTTTGTGGTTTTTCAGCTACTCCAGACTTCTTGGCTCCTACAGGCCATCTTGGCTCCTGCAGGCCATCTGTATGTATATGTGCACGTCACAGGGGTTACAATGGCTGAGCTTTGGCTCAGAGGCCTGACAGGGGCTGCTTTTCATTTAAAGGAAAACCGTACCGAGGACTCCCATCTGAGGAGTGAAAACTAAGCCCTCCTCATGGCCTACAAGACTACTGAAGGCCTTGAAACCGTGTAACCTCTGGGGCCTTCTGGATTAGTTTCCTAGGGGGGTATAACAGTGACCACAAGCTTGGTGGCTTGAAACACCGATGTTTATTCTCTGGCAGTTCTAGCGGCCAGATGTCTAAAGTCAAAGCGTTGTCAAGGCTCTGCTCCCTCCGGAAGCTCTAGGGAAGGTTCCATTCTCTGCCTATTCCAGCTGCTGGTGGCTGCCCCAGCATTCCTGGGTCTGTGGCTGCATGGCCTCAACCTCCGGCTCTGTCTTCACATTGTCTCCTCCTCTGTGTACTTATCCTGGCTGTGCCGTTTATGAGGACTTTTGTCATTGGATTTGGGCCCTACCCCTATAATCCAAGATGACCTCCTCAACCTGAGATCCCTAATTCTATTTGCGTATTTGGTTTATATCCCCTTTCCCAAATAAGGAAACATTTGTAGATTCTGGGGGTTAGGATTTGGACATTTCCCTTTAGGAACCACAATTCAGCCCACTATACCTTCCTACTGGCATCTCTTATGGCTCACTCCTTTCAGTCACGCTGGCCACCTTCATGCGTCTCCAACATAGACAAATCCATAGAGACAGAATGCAGGTTGGTGGTGGTTACCAGGGGTTGGGGGTCGGGGGAATAGGGAGAAACTGCTTCGTGAGCAAGGGGTTTACTTTGGAGTGATGGAAATGTTTCTGCCACTCCGGACACATTTCTACCCCAGACCCTTTGTGTGTACTGTTCCCTCTCCCTGGGCACCTCTCGCCTCATATTCCTATGTACACATCTGCCCTATTCTTTCTTAAGGGCTACAACATTTTTCATTGTGAGAATATGCCATAAATGGTACCTTGATACACATTTTGGAAGTTGCTGCAATGAGCAGCTCTATATCTTTGCACACATGGGTGAATGTTTCTTCAGGCTAGATTTGTAGCCATGAAATTGAGAAGATAAATATATTTTAAATATATTTAAAATCCATGGTAAATGCTGTTCAGTTGTCCACTTACAAAGGATATTTTCAGGCTTTTTTTTTTTGGCTGGATTGTCTCTTAACGGCTGATGCCTGGATCTCAACCCGAGATTCTGATATCATTGGTTTGGGGTGCTGCCTCAGTGTCAGGGTTTCAAAGCTCCTGGCGTGATTTTAATATGTAGCAGCTCAGGCTGCTTGGAGAGAAGATACCAGTGTGTGTGTGCACACATGTGAGTGTGAGTTTCCAAGTAAACTCAACCCACTTTCTCTCTTGATTTTTTTTTTCTTGCTTTGCCTACCATTTCTAGCCTATCCTCAGTGGCCTATCTCAAACCTCAGCTTTAGATCATTATCTATTACCTGGAGACTTTTTGAGTCAGGAGCCCATTGTGAGGATATGCAATTGCTTTTAGACCAGATTCCAGTTTCTAATTTCCAGCTAAATAAAGCAGAGGTGAGATTAATCCAAAAACGGTAACTCAAAATCCAAATGCATCTAACTTTGGCATCAAGCACACACACAAATATTCCCAGACTGAGCCCAGGCAGGAGCCCACCCACAGTCCCTCAGCCCCATCACCGCCTAGTTTTGCCAGTTGGGTTCTGTAAGGGAAGATACTGTGGACAATCAGTATATTTCCCCTTCATTGTTGAGCTCACAAAATTAACTGAGAGCTGGCTACATGGGACTATGTATTCACAGGACTGAAACCAGGAAGAGTACAGTATACACCTAATTTATGGGCAAACACTTCTTCAATTAACTTCTGATGCTTTCCTACAAACAAAGCTTGTCCTGGGAATGGAGTAGCTATTGATTCTCCAGGCACGCAAGACCATGGTTCTCAAACTGTGGCGGGCATCAGAATCACCGGGAGGTGGTTAAAACACAACATTGTTGGGTTCCACTCTTGGGGTTTCTGACTCAGGAGGTCTGGGGTGAGGCCTGAGAATGTGCATTTCCATCACCCTCCCAGGTGATGCTGATAAAGCCACAGCTTGAGAAGCACTGGCCTTAGTCCTTGTGGTCCTTGGACCAGCAGCATCAGCATCAGCTGGAAACGTGTCAGAAATGCACATTTTCAGGCCCCACTCCTGACCTGCTTCATTGGAAACACTGTGAAGGAATTGGTCCAGACATCTCTGTTTCAGCAAGCTCCCCAGCGATTCTGATGCACATTGCCAAAACAAATGAGCAACAGTGCTAACATGTCTAGTAGACGGTTAAAGATTATAGGATGGAAACAGCTGGCTAGAAGTTACTAGGTAATTCACACATGTTCTCTGAAGTGCAGACCCGTGGATTCGAATTTGCTCTCGAAGTCCTGTATCGTTTTTCTGATTCTTTCATTTCTTAGAGCTAAACACACAAAGCAGTAGATGCCATAGTAATTCAGTCACTGCTTTTGAAGCCATTGCTGTCTCATGTCTCAAAATGTACTTCATTTGGGAAGTAAAACACAATTTTCTAGAGTACTTTTTTTTTTGAGATGGAATCTTTCTGTGTCACCCAGGCTGGAGTGTGATGGCGTGATCTCAGCTCACTGCAACTTCCACCTCCCGGGTTCAAGCGATTCTCCTGCCTCGGCCTCCTGCGTAGCTAGGACTACAGGCATCCACCACCGTGCTTGGCTAATTTGTATATTTTTAGTAGAGATGGGGTTTTGCCATGTTGCTAGGCTGGTCTCGAACTCTTGACCTCAAGTGATCCCCCCGCCTTGGGTTCCCAAAGTGCTGGGATTACAGGTGTGAGCCACTGTGCCTGGGTCCTAGAGTGCTTTTTAATGCACATACTTCCAGAATAGTTTTAGGCGTTAAACATGTACACTTAAACAAGATAACATTTTATGCACAGTTTTGTAACCTGTATTTTTTTATTATATTAAACTAACAGCCATATATTATTCAGATTTCCTAGTTCTTGCCTAATGTCCTTTTTCTGTCTCTGAACCCCATCCAGGGCACCACATTACACTTGGTCATCATGTCTCCTTAAGCTTCTCTGGGAAATTTTCTGACTTTATTTTCAATGACCTTTGACACTTCTGAGGAGTACTGGTCAGATATTTTGTAGAAGTTCTTTCATGTGGAATTTGTCTGATTTGTTTTTCTTTCCTCGTGGTTTGGCGCTTGTGTGTTTTGAAGGATGACTGCACAGGTAAATTGTCCTTTTCATTGATTATTGCCGTTGATGTTGACCTTGATCACTTGGCTGGGGAAGTGTCTGTCAATTTCTCCACCATAAAGTTACTCTGATTTCTCCCTTCCATACTTAGTCTAGGACTAAGTGAGGAGTTAGGCTGGGCATGGTGGCTCACGCCTGTAATCCCAACATTGTGGGAGGCCAAGGAGGGAGGATCGCTTGAGTCCAGGAGTTTGAGAGCAACCTGGGCATATAGGGAGACTCAGTCTTTACAAAAATACAAAAATTACCCGAGTATGGCAGCGTCCCAGCAGCTACTCTTGAAGCTGAGGCTCAAAGAATGCTTGAGCCCGGGAGGCGGAGTAAAGATCCTGCCACTGCACTCCAGCCTGGGTGACAGAGACCCTGTCTCAAAAAAAGAGAGGAAAAAAAGGGTGGGGAGTCAGGCTCCACCTCTTTGAGGAGGGAGTATTTGGAATTATTCTCTGTGGGAGATTTGTCTACTCTGCCCATTCATTTATTTCTTCAAGTACTTATGTCAGTATGAACTCATGGATATTTATTTTATACTTTGGGTTATAACTGAATATCACTTTATTTATTTTGTAGCTTAAATTGTTCCAATTTTGGCCATTCAGTTTCAGGTAGCTTCTGTGTCTCTTTGACGTGTAGCCATCACTGTGGTGTTTTGTCTTGTTTCTGCATATTTCCTTACTCTCTGGTAAGACAAGAAAGTCTCATTTTGCATATCCCCTGCCCCAGTGCTAGAAGCAACCAATTCTCTCCAACAAACCCTGGCTTCTTTTGTTGGAGAAAGGTATTAGAAAGTTAGAGCTGACACTAGATGTGCTCATTGCTACCAGGGGGTTGTTACTTATCGGCCCTCTCGGTGGACAGAGTAAGGAAATATGTATGTGTACTAACCCGTATATATACATATCTCTATAATTACACATGCACACATACACATATATCTGCATCTAAATTAAACTAAACATGAGTTCCCATTGACGTCTCTAAATGTAACTCATCACCATCATGGTTCATTGCAGTCTTCCCATTACTTTTCTGTAAATTCCAACATTGAGATCCTGGCTCCCACCATCCACCACCCATGTACTTTGTTCAATCCCCATATGTGTGTTCAGTGATTTCAGACTTGTTAATCTGCATCCCCATGAGAAACAGTTTTACCAACTAGAGTACGATGATTATGTATGAATAGTTCCTTTTGTCTTTAGTCTTAAAGTCTCTAGTCATTTTAGAAGCGATGTAGGTCAGCATTCTTTCTCACTCATCCCATTCAGTAAGATTATGCCATATATTTGTAACACTGATAGATTCTTTATTGCTGTCTGCATTCTATCTTGGCGTTGCATAATTTCCCAATTGATATATTTTGAAGTTTGCTTTCCTTATGGCTTACTTTTGTGCTATAAAACTCTATGGGTTTTGGCAAATATATAGTGTAATCTATGCACCACTGTAGTATCCTACAGAAAACTTTCCTCATCCTAAAAGTATCCTCGGCATTTCATGTAGTCAATGCTCTCTGCTCCCCAAACTCTTGGCAACCACTGATCTGTTTTCTGTCTCTAACATTTTGTCTTTTCTAGAATGTGTATTTCCTTACTTTCTGGGAAAACAAGAAAGTCTCATTTTGCATATCTCCTGCCCCAGTGCTAGAAGCAGTCAATTCTCCAAGAAGCCATGACTTCTTTTCTTGGATAAAGGTATTAGAAAGTAAGAGAATCACAAGGTCAGGAGATCAAGACCATCCTGGCCAACATGGTGAAACCCTGTCTGTACTAAAAGTACAAAAATTAGCTGGGCATGGTGGCACACGCCTTAGTCCCAGCTACTGGGGAAGCTGAGGCAGGAGAATTGCTTGAACCTGGGAGGCGGAGGTTGCAGTGAGCCAAAATCGCACCACTGCACTCCAGCCTGGGCGCTAGGGCCAGAGTCTATCTCAAAAAAAAAAAAAAAAGAAATGACACCAGATATGCCCATTGCCGCTGGGGTGTTGTTGCTTCTGGGGTGCCATGTAAATAGAATCATACAGTACACAGCCTTTTCTGACTGGTTTCTCTAACTTAGTAATAATGCATATAAGACTTATCCATGTTGTTGCATGCACAGTATTTTTATTATTTTTATACCAAAACATGTATACATTTTTCTCAAAATATTATTCGCTTGACAACATCTGGTTAAGCAGAATGTTTAGCAAATGTCAGTAGGAGCCAGTGAAGAAGTGGGAAAAATTAGGTTTACAAAATTGGACAGAGAGGCAGGACATGATGGTAATATTTATTATGTGTTAAAATAACATTTATGCAACATATTGCAGAAAATTTAACAAAATTGCATGAAGCGCAGTTTGGGGGTTTCCAACATGAAATGCCTATACATTCCTGAAATTATATGGAGATATGCTTCACATCAAGCAAAGTTCTATTTTAAAAAATCGTGATTTGAAAACTAATTAGGAGGATGTTTATATGTTTTTCATTAGAATTGTTCATTTTCCAGGCAGATTCAGAGTATCCTATTAAAATATCCAGATTACTTTGGAATTCTAATGTGTTCTATTTATTTAAAAACTCAGTTTATAAATATAAGAGCACAATTACTATTGAAAATGAAGTGTAGTAAGTGGCACAAAGCTCTGATGTTTGGCTTTCTAAACCCAACATGAATTTCAGAAATCATCAACCAAATCGAAGACCCTGCAGCAGCAGTCCCACTGCGACCTTCCCTGCCCGAGGAGAAGGGCAATGAAAAGATCATGGCCGTGGTGAGGGTATGTTGGGAGGAATCTCCGGAGAAAAGACCCAGTTTCTCTTCCATCAAGAAAACTTTATGAGAGGCCATTCCCAGAGGGTGAGTTAGATGTGCAACAGATATTTACTCTCACTCAGTTAACCATTAGGATTTTAGAGCTGCCAGGCATGGTGGCTCATGCATGTAATCCCAGTGCTTTAGGAGGCTAAGGCAGGAGGATCCCTTGAGGCCAGGAGTTCAAGACCAGCCTGGTCAACATGGTGAGATTCTATGTCTATAAAAAATAAAATAAAATAAAAAATTAGCCAGGTGTGGTGGTGTGAGCCTGTAGTTCTAGTTTCTTAGGGGGCTGAGAATCGCTTGAGCCCTGGAGGTCAAGGCTCCAGTGAGCTATGATTGTGCCACTGTACTGCAGCCTGGGTGACAGAACGAGACCCTGTTTCTAAAAAACAAAAAAAATTTAAAACTATGTGGCTGTGCCAGGCGCGGTGGCTCAAGCCTGTAATCCCACTACTTTGGGAGGCTGAGACGGGTGGATGACGAGGTCAGGAGATCGAGACCATCCTGGCTAACACAGTGAAACCCCGTCTCTACTAAAAAATACAAAAAACTAGCCGGGCGAGGTGGTGGGCACCTGTAGTCCCAGCTACTCGGGAGGCTGAGGCAGGAGAATGGCGTGAACCCGGGAGGCGGAGCTTGCAGTGAGCTGAGATCCGGCCACTGCCCTCCAGCCTGGGCGACAGAGCGAGACTCCGTCTCAAAAAAAAAACAACAACAACAACAACAACAAAAAACTATGTGGCTGTGATTGGTTCTATGCGACTCATTCCCTCCCTCCCTCCCTTCCTTCCTCCCTTCCTTCCTTCATTCCTCATACACTCACTCAGGGCTTACCATACACAAAGCACTATACTACATGCTGGTTGCAGTGGAGTGAGAAATTCTCCCTTTATTTCATAGATGCCACAAAAATGGATCAGATATTAATAATTTTACTGCCTTCTTTGTCTATCTCAGATGTCACTAATCAATTAAGGTCCTTGTTTCCAGGGAGTTTTGACATGGCTTCAGAATCTGTTTCAAATCAGCATTCCAAGGGTTAGGCTAATCACTTTGGACTGGACTATGAGATAAAAATTACTCACGACCTGTAGGGTAGGTTATGACTTAAATCATTCATGCGTCTCCAACAACTTTCTCAATAGTAGCTTCCTTTACACCAGATAATTGTATCATCTTTCGGTACATGAATTTAGGAAGACATGCCCATGTTAGAGGTAGCTTGAGTTGGTGGAAAGAGCCCCAGGCTGGGAGTCAGGTGTCTACTCTTATTTTGGACCTTCAGCTATGATTTTTTTTTTTTTTTTTTAAACAAAACACTTTTTTGGGTCAGGGTCTTGCTCTGTTGCACAGGCTGGAGTGCAGTGGTGTGATCTTGGCTCACTGCAATCTCTGCCTCCTGGCTTCAAGTGATTCTCATGCCTCAGCCTCCTGAGTAACTAGGACTGCAGGTGTGTGCCACTATGCCTGACTAATTTTCATATTTTTAATAGAGACAGGGTTTCGCTATGTTGGCCCAGCTGATCTCAGACTCCTGACCTCAGGTGATCTGCCCGCCTTGGGCTCCCAAAGTGCTGGGATTGCAGGCGTTGAGTCACCACACCTGGCTTCAGCTATGTCTTTTTTTCTTTTTCTTTTTCTTTTTTTTTGAGGCAGAGTCTCTGTCACCCAGGCTGGAGTGCAGTGGTGCAATCTCGGCTCACTGCAAGCTCTGCCTCCTGGGTTCACACCATTCTTCTGCCTCAGCCTCCTGAGTAGCTGGGACTACCGGTGCCCGCCACCATGCCTGGCTAAATTTTTTGTATTTTTTTTTAGTAGAGACAGGGTTTCACTGTGTTAACCAGGATGGTCTCGATCTCCTGACCTCGCGATCCACCCACCTCAGCCTCCCAAAGTGCTGGGATTACAGGCATGAGCCACTGCGCCCAGCCAGCTATGCATTCTTAACGCAATAGCCCCGTGTTCTGCATTTCCAAGCTCATAATAGTTTTTAAATTTTAAAAATTATTTTTATATTATTTTTAAAATTAACAAATGAGGCTGGATGTGGTAGCTGAAGCCTGTAATCCCAGCACTTTGGGAGGCTGAGGCAGGTGGATCACCTGAGGTCAGGAGATTGAGACCAGGCTGACCAACATGGTGAAACCCCGTCTCTACTTGAAATACAAAAATTAGCCAGATGTGATGGCACACACCTGTAATCCCAGCTACTCGGGAGGCTGAGACAGGAGAATCATTTGAACCTGGGGGGTGGAGGTTGTTGTGAGCTGAGATTGCAGCACTGTACTCCAGCCTGGATAACACAGCAAGACTCCATCTCAAAAAAATAAAATAAAAATAAAAAAATTAACAAATGAAACATTGTTTATATTTATGGTATATCTGATGTTTTGGGACACATATACTGTGTTAAATGATTAAATCAAGGTAGTTAACCTAAAGGTACATCATAAAGAAGCTTAAGATACATCCTGATTTTTTACTTAGAAAATATAGACCTCAATGTTACAAGTCTATTTACCTATGTGAGTCTAGGTCTCCTTATCTGAAGATGAGGAATTTAAATGAGTTCTCTGAAGACCCTTCGAAAACAAAGGACTGATAGAATCTAGAAGTGCCCTTTACATTAGACCGTCTGAAAAGAAAGGAATGACCCATCCCACAATCTGCATTCTCAATGTCTGTTGGGAGGCAGGGAATGGGCCATTGAAGGCCGCTATTTGTTGAGTGCCTGTGGATGGATGTGGCCCTAGACACTTTATGCATATTATCTCCCTACATCCTCAGAACAACAGTGTAATCATACGTACATGAGGTACATGTGATTATCTTCATTTTCCAAGTGAGTGAAGTGAGACTCAGAGAAATGAAGGAGGCAGCTTAAGCTCAGAGGGCTGGTGAAAGGCTCTGTCCTGTCACGCAGCTGCATTGCCATTGTCACCTCCCCGATGTCCGCTGCCAACCCTTAACTAGGACACCTGAAAGGTGAGAAATATTTTCCTGGAATGTGTAGTTGGAAGCTCTGTTCCGCTGAGGCCCTAAGGGTCTTGGGAGTAAACATCAATGTCTGGTTTCTTTTAAAGCCATGTGAGCATCCTGGCCAGTATGATGAGTAAGTTGGAAGTGTATGCCAATCACCTGGAGGAAGTGGTGCAAGAGAGGACCAGCCGGCTGACGGCAGAGAAGAGGAAGGTGGAGAAGCTTCTGTCTACTATGGTGCCCAGGTATTCGGAAGCAGTGGGGACTTGACGAAGCTGCAGCATCACCATCTAGCAGCCCCACATAGGCGGGATAATTTCCATGATCACTTTTCTAAGAGGATGTCAGGCTCTTCTAAAAAGAGTCAGGCATTTTTTGTGCAGTTTGGTACACCTGTAAAGGGAGATAGAAGCAAACTCTCCTGAATCCATAGGAATAGAGGCTGCAGTCCGTCTTTTACGTGGAGGGTGGCGGATGCAGCAACAGGAGAGTAGCCACTAGATGGCGCCCTCGTTTCACGAGTCTGACTAATTGCTACCTCTCCTGTATTTGATTGTAGGTCCAAAACCTCTGCACAGTTTGATATGTAACTGTGGCTTCACATTCAAAGATTGCTCCATTTTTGGTTCTGTTTCTACATGTTCACTCTCTTAACAGAAGTATTTGCTGTTAAAATTCCTGTGTACTTCTTGCACGTCTAGACCAAAGAAGTGGGGGCGGGGATTTTTAGTGAGATTGGTTGACTGAAATGAAATTGATTTGTGGATTGGTGAATGGTTATATTCGCTTCCACAACTGCAGAGTCTTTACACTCTAACTTGATAACCAATATACATCAAGAAAATCCTTTTTGTAAGGGCATTATGTGGCCCTCTCTCCTACCCCCCCTCCCCCACCATTTATACCCATCAATTAAAATATCTCTTTAGAGAGAATGCAAGTGGAGAAGTGGATGTTGAAAGAATTCCTCTAGATAATGAATTTTGTTAACCAAAAGCTTAGCCATTGAAGCAAAAGGACCAATGAGGACAACTTCGTGGGAGTCTGTAGGAGATGAGATGAATAAGATCCATTCAAAAATGATCCCTGTCTCTGGTTTCAGCTTCACTGGAGAACAACTCCTAGCTGGAAGGTCCGTGGAACCAGAACATTTCGAGTCTGTGACAATCTTTTTCTCTGACATTGTTGGATTCACAAAGCTATGTTCTCTCAGCTCCCCCTTGCAAGTCGTCAAGCTCCTCAATGACCTGTATAGTTTATTCGATCACATCATCACAAATTACGGTGAGTATAAGGTGAGACGTCTCATCCTGGCTGTGAGGTCACACGTGCTCCTTGCAGGCTGTCTCCGGGGCCTGACGGAGGATGGAACTGATTCCAGACATCAGCTAGGAGGAAACTCCATTTCAGTCTATGTCACTTCATGGCAGAAACTCAATATTTTATTTGTTTGTTTTGTTGGAAGAGGTCTTGATTAGTCACAGATGTGTGTGCTTGTCAAAAATCACCAGTTTCCTCTGTTTTTCCTCTGTTTCCTTCCATTATGTCATCTCACAGTAAACACTTTTTAAAAAGAGGCATTGATCTTCCACTGGCTAATTCTTTCCTGTCTTTCCTAAATACATTTCCTTCTGAGGCAGAGAGTCTCCTGTTTACTCTCCTACAAAGATTGTCCTTGGATCTTCTGTGGGTCTCACCTCTGTTGTCCTGATCCTTAGCAATTCAGAGTGAAGAAAGACTCCCAATTTTAGACTATCAGACTCATGGCTAAAAGGGGGGCAGCAACAATTACCTGCTGGGTCCTACTCTGGGAGACAGAAGGACACGGTCACCTAGAGTGAAAACCATTTTTGATGGGGAAAACAGAAACGTTTTGGCTCTTCATGACTGCTGGGTGGTGGTGGTGATGAGGGCTGCTTTCTGTGTGTTCTGACTCTTTAGAAGGGGTCAGATCATGACTCCAGGCACAGTACCGTGTGCATGTGCTCATATATGCCTGGTGGGCAGCCACAAGTGCACCAGCTCCGACCACAATCCCAGGGCCCTGCCTCTGCCTGTGGACCTGGGGACAGCGAGATTTGGGGGACAGTGTGGTCATATGGTCACATATCTCAGTGACAGAGTGACATGTCTTCAATGTTTGCCTCCCAGTGTTCCCCACAAATGATGCCTCTGTTCAAGGGTGAAAGAAAGGATGGTATAGATAACCTTGAAGAGCAGACCACACACACCCAACAAAATCAGAACCTGCCCTGCTTAGGAGGACGTCTTCTGGGATTTTCCTCTTAGTATTACCTGCTCAGTTGTGTTTTGCTTGAGCTCATTTTAAAACTTAGTTTGTATTTCTAAAGGATGTCATCACGGTGGGGAGAGGGAACCCAGAAGCAGGTGAGGCTTGTTGACTGGTTGACTTCGCATCATTTCGGGGTCACCAGAACAGAGGTGTTCTTACCGTCTGGCTGATGCCTGCAATTCAACCTTCACCACATCATCTATGGATTCTGCTAAAATGCAAATGTGTCTGGGAAGGGCTGTAACTACTTGTCATTTATTTCTCTATTGTGAATGACAGATCTGAAAGCTGATTTTATTAGGAGGACGGACGGGGAAGAGCACAGACAGGAAGATACATACTATATATATATGAATACATTTTGTATAATGTGTAATGCGTACCCATATATACATGTGTCTAAGAGCCCTTGTGTGGGGCGTGGACATTTCAGGTTAGGGAAGATGGTCTCTGCTTGACCAATCCACCTCACCGTTCCAGGTTGACTCCAGGAGCACACTGCTCCCTGTCTCACTGGTTCTGAATTTGGGCTGGGGAAATATAGTCACTGCTGCTATTGGATTTCGGAGGAGGAAACAGTGACTGTGGGAAGGGAGGCTGGGGGAAGGAGGGTGAGGTGGGCTTTGTGGAAGAGCCATTACAAGGGCAGGAACTGAAGAAATGCTGGAACTTGCATGGGGCGGAGGTCAGGGAGTGTGACACATCCAGAAACAGGGCCTCGAGGCTGGGGACAAATGAGGGGCCTTAATCTCTGACCCACCCCAACCCTTCGCCTCCCTCATGGGAAACAAAGGTCACTCTGTCACTTTGTTTTCAGGTTGAGACCACTGGAGACGCATACGTGGTGGCTAGCAGACTCCTTATCCGCAATATTGCCACCATGTCCCTGCACTTCTCAGTGGCACCATTCATTTGCTTCCAGACTGGGCACTTGCTCCAGGAGAAGCTCCAGCTTCGGATTGGCTTCCACACGGGTAGACAACACTGATGGCCTGATGGTGCAGGGATGGTGGCAGGTCGTTCTGAGTTCCATTCCTACGTCCAAGGCTTTTAGGAACCCGGACATTGAACAGTAACCTCTTTAGGGGAAATAAAAGATTAAATTGTCTCTGCATGTGTGTTTCTATTTAGCTAAGTTGCTTGGTAACAACAAGGACACAGAGTGGCTTCAATGTATTCAACCAAAAATAAGGACTGGGCGCCGTGGCTCACACCTGTAGTCCTAGCAAATTGGAAGGCCGAGATGGATGGATTGCCTGA
The DNA here is from genome assembly GCF_002776525.5 of Piliocolobus tephrosceles. Taxonomy (NCBI): domain Eukaryota; kingdom Metazoa; phylum Chordata; class Mammalia; order Primates; family Cercopithecidae; genus Piliocolobus; species Piliocolobus tephrosceles. Next base: position 21,297,518 of record NC_045442.1, read on the forward strand.
GCTCAGGAGTTTGAGACCAACCTTAGCAACATGGTGAAACCCTGTCTGTACTAAAATACAGAAAACCAGCCAGGTGTGGTGGCAGGCACCTGTAATCTCAGCTACTCAGGAGGCTGAGGCACAAGAATTGCTTGAACCTGGGAGGCGGAGGTTGCAGTGAGCTGACATTGTGCCACTGCACTCCAGCCTGGGCAACAAAGCGAAACTCTGTCAAAAAAAAGAAAAAAGAGAGAGAAAAAAGGAAGAGACCAAACCCCTGGATGGGTTATATAGGGCTACTTTTCCTCCACGCCTCAACATCAAATGCCCTTTGATGTGGTCTGTGTTTGCCAACTCATGGGCATGTGATCTGTGCAGAAGTGGTCCATGCTTCCTTTCATGCTCTTCTGTTACCCTCTGGAAATTCTTAATCATCTTTGCACAAAGTATCCCGTATTTTCACTCTGTATCTGTTCCAGCAAATTTTGTAGCCAGTTATGCTACTACCTATCTTCCAGGGCTCAACAAAAACAAAACCCAAGCCTCAGAATGAATTGCTCCCATGTTTGTGCTGCTGTTGGCATTGTTCACAGCGCTAGTTCATGAGTGACACGGTCATTTAATGACTGTGATGATGTCGCTTTCCAGCAGGAGTTTGTGGGTTCTGGCGATTTCCTTTCTGTAAACCCTAAAACCTATTGCCAAACTTTGCCCCAAGAGGGCGCATCACTACATTTGTTGATTTAATGTGCATCGTAGAGTCCAGCCTCGGGCAGTGCAGAGCAGTTACGGTCTTTGGTTCTCCACTCTTCAGGTCCTGTGGTGGCTGGTGTGGTGGGAATTACCATGCCCAGATACTGTCCATTTGGAGACACTGTGAACATGGCATCCAGAATGGAGAGCAGCAGTTCGGGTGGGTATCACCGATGACACTTTGTAAACACAATATTGTTATCCCTCCAGTCCCCTAGCTTTAACTAGGGGATAGTTTTAGAAGATGCATTTGCTTTTTGCCTACTGTTTTCCTTCTGGAGGATAAGAGCATCATCCACTTCAGGCAACACTGATCACACACTTTTATAGACAGGGTTTTGCACTGTGCTCTCGTTAGAACCATGCAAATACACATACCCTCTTTTCTTCTGTGACTTTCCATTCTAAGCAATCACATATGCATATAAGAAAATCACTTAAATGAAGAGCAGGAGTTGGAAAAGTTTTTCTTTCTTTCTTTTTTTTTTGAAATGGAGTCTCACTGTGTCACCCAGGCTGGAGTGCAGTCGTGTGATCTTAGTTCATTGTGACCTCTGCCTCCTGGGTTCAAGGGATTCTCCTGCCTCAGCCTCCCAAGTCTCTGGGATTACAGGCATGTGCCACCACACCTGGCTTTTTTTTTTTTTTTGGATTTTTAGTAGAGACTGAATTTCACCATGTTGGTCAGGCTGGTCTCGAACTCCTGACCTCAAGTGATCCACCAACTTCGGCCTCCCAAAGTGCTGGGATTAGCTGGCATCAGCTACTGTGTCTGGCCTGGAAAACCTTTTCTATACAGGGCCAGACAGTAAATATTTCAGGCTTCAGGGGCCATAGAGTCTTTGTTGCAACTACTTAACAGCTGTTGTAGCTCAAAAGCAGCAATAGACAATATGTCAATCAACAGGCATGGCCATGTTCCAATAAAACTTTATTTGCAAACACAAGGAGTGGGCTAGATTTGGCCCATAGGTGATAATCTGCCCTTCTCTGAGGTAGAGTATATTCTTGGTGGTACAGAAGAAAGCTATAGCCAGGACCTCCAGGGAATATTACATCCTTTTGCTTTAGAGTAATTTTCTTGCATTGACCATTGCGAGGCACTTGTATGCTGTTTATCAGTTGGGACATGTAAAAAAGAATTACTCTGTGATGTAAGTTTCAAAAAGGTTTAGATGATTAACATTGTTTTGTTTTAAATTTGTAAATTTTCCACAGGGCAAAGGAGAGCAAACACTTTTCTGGTTGAAAGGTAAAGAAGGCTTTCACTCTTCCATCCCCGAATTTACTCAGGAAAAAGCCAAAGTCCCAGAGATATTGTGAGGTGAGTGTTTTCTTTCAAGATGTTTGTGGAGTCATGTGAAAGTCTTTGGGAACCCTTCTTTGAGACGCAGTCAATATCCCTTTTAAGAGGTGTGTTTCCGGGGCATTGATCCAGTCTCCCACTAGGGGGAGCCTTCTAGCTGGCCTCCTCTTCCAATCCCGGTGTTTGCTCCCATCCTGTGCCTCCAGTAAATGCAGGCTTGGAGGAGCTGAAGATGGTGAACTCATTTCATGGGGTGCCAGGGCTGGCCTGTGGCTTTCAGCCCTGTGCAACTGCCCTAGCTGCCAGATATTTACAGCCCATTAACTTGAGAATTTGCAGTGAACCCAATTTTATTCTGCAGGAGGGGAAAGTGGAGAGGATGAAGCCTGTCTTTCCTGTGCAAGGTGCCTGCTCTCTAACCTTTGGTGCTGATTTTCCTTATCAGTTAATCAGCTTGCAAGGAGATAGGAGCCCATATCTGACAGCATCTTGAGAATGTGTTCAGGAAAAAAAGCTCTAAGGCATGAGCAGCCCCTGGAATCCAACAGGGCCGAGACTATTTCAAGCAGCCAGGCCCTCTGCAGTTATTGAAAAGCCTGGTTCTGAACCCTGAGTTACTGTGAGAGGGGCAGCTCCCAAATGCATAATGCCCTCTTCCCAATGTATGGCCTAATTTCTTTCCTACTCACCCAGCCAAAACTCCTGCAGTCAAGGCTTGAATTTTAAGAAGAATTTCTCAGTCATTTATGAAGACTTTAGTTTAAAAAAAGTTCCAGTAGACAAAGACAAACCCATCCATTCCTGCTACGATAGTTTTCCCTTCTACATAATGAATAGGATTCCATGTTGTTTTATTGAGTGGATCTTTTAATAGATTTGCTGAACCACTAATGCATTTATAGTACTTCTTTCTTCATCTCTTGCAACTCCTCACATCCAGATATCTTTCGTGTGGTTGCTCCTGAATCTGGCAGAGCAATTTGAATGAAATATTGTGTTTGAGACCTTTCCTGTTGAACTTACCATGATTGAAGGAGCGAAAATCAATAAGACCAGAAATAGTTTCTTTCTTGCTGGGTCTCTGAGCTGCCTTTGCTGAGATACTTTTGAGACCTGTAGGGAAATGAACTACTTTTTGGTTTATTGAAGCTTTTGACACCAAATTATATAAAAGATTTGGTGGAATTCTTGCCTTTCTTTAGGAAGAGGGACACAAAAGCACTTTCACTTCCCAAATAATCCAGTCTTCACTGAGCTCCTAAGCATTTCCATTAGCAGTATTTTGCTTCTGCCCAGAGAGGGAAGACTGAATTCTACATCCATCGCAGGCTCCGTTTTCTATATGAAAATTTTGTTTTCATTGTGGTAGGCTTCACTCCTCCCCAGAGGCCTTCAGCATTGGGGACTGAAGGCCTTAGACTGATACTTAAAAGGAGAGAAGGCAGAAGGTATTTATGTAGAGAAGAGAGGAAGGCTTTCTCCTGCTACTTTAGCATGGAGACAGTAGGCCAAATTTATCTTCTCATTCCCCATAACTCCTTTTCTTGAGAGAATGGCTCTGGATTCCAAACACCTTGCTCAACCATGAAAGGAAACAAGGCCACCTCTACTATGAGGCCTCCTAGAGAGCTAGGATAGTCCTCATCCATCCATCCATCCATCCACTTATCCATCTATCCATCCATCCATCCATTCATCCATCCACCTGTCCACCTATTCATGTGAACATTCTTTAATCCAAGGAGCATTTATTAAGCACTTACTCTGTGCCATTCTGGGGTACTCAAGAGAATATAAACTTTCTCTTGATCTTTAGCTTGCAGTCTAGTTAGGGAGAAGAAAGCATAATTGCATTGCATAAAGCAATATTAAGGACTAATAGAGCTATACACAAAAACGTAGCAGTAACTAAGCAATCCATCACTGTGATATTAAAAGAATATTAGAAAATAATATGCAGATGAAGGAATGGGGCCAGGTAAGGCAGTTGCCTATTATTATCATGTCTTTGTATTGTATGTGTGTGTCTTTTTTTCTTCCAGCCCTAGCCCATATACTTACATAAGTTATGTTCATGTAATGTAGATTTAGTTCTGCCTTTCTTATTGAACATCATAACAGAAACATTTGGCATCTAGACACTCATACACACAAAAACACACGTGTGCACACACAGACATCCATATGCACACACATGCACATATATATATGCACACCCTCATATATATACACACACATGCATACATACACACACATATGTACATGGAGAAGGAGAAAGCGAGAGTGTCTTTATGGATCACAACTAAGAATTTTGATAAGAACACTTTCCTAAATCTATATTCAGTATTTTTTCTATGTCAGCTAAGGATACCTAGGGGAGAATTACTGTTCTTCTTTTTCTTAATGTTTCTATTGTGTTTAGAACTAATGAGAATTTACAAGAGATTGTTTTGAGAGTACTTTATCTTATTTTCTCAAAGGAGAAGTTATGAGAGAAGAAGGGTAATCAAACATCATGAGGCTGTTAGTTAATGTCAAGTCAAAACACATCCAGTTGCTGGTGAGAGACATTTGGGCTTTATAGGCAGGGATGACCCAAAGACCTTTTCCCCAAAATGTTAAGCAATGTCTTAACCATCCTGGCTAACATGGTGAAACCTGTCTCTACTAAAAATACAAAAAATTAGCTGGGCATGGTGGCGGGCGCCTGTAGTCCCAGCTACTCTGAAAGCTGAGGCAGGAGAATGGCATGAACCCGGGAGATGGAGCTTGCAGTGAGCTGAGATCGTGCCACTGCACTCCAGCCTGGGTGACAGAGCGAGACTCTGTCTCAAAAAAAAAAAAAAAAAAAAAAAAAAAAGTCTGTGGCATACATGCGAGTCTAAGAAGTTCTAGTTGTAGAAACCCCTGGGATAATTGAGGAATTATCTATCAGCATGATATATTAACACTGTAAACTGTAGTCATAGGTTGTTTATTTTTAGGCATTTTATTTATTCCATAGCACCAGGTAGAGATACAAGATCATAAAACACAATGATGAAATACAGCAAAACTAATAGAACATTGGTTTATTCTGACAGCAAAGGATTTGAACATGGCTATGAGTATGCTATTTAAGAGTTTTCTACTAGAACCAATAAAATATGTCTTCTGCTTTTCCTGACTACAAACAATCTGAATTTACAGAAAGAAGAGATCCTAAACTCGTTGGAACTCCAGCTTAGGGACCAAGTCTAGACTAGATTGAGTCATTTCACTTTAGCCTATTACTCAACAAACATATACTTCATGTATCTGGAGATTTCATAACTAGTTTAATTTCTGAGTTCACTAACACAAGTTGTAAAAGAATCATCAAACTGCAGATTGCAAAACTTCTCAAATACATTAAATACAGAGAGACAAACGCATGTGTTGTTTTCAAATTATAAGCCTCCTAATTCTTTACTAAACTGAGAACTTAGAACTCTGCCTTTTCCTATCACAATCCAGCCAATTCTCTACCAGAATTTCAGTTTGTATTTTGTTGACAATGTAAATCATTTTTATGGGCATATTCTGGATCACTGGGGTGGCCAGTTACCAAGATGTGCTACTGCATAAATTCATTGGCCACATTTGCATTTGTGTTTCTGATTTTGTGTTAGCTTCATTCTAATCATCATAAGTGAATGAAACAAAACCAGATGTAAGCTTCGACGTTTAAGTGAAAACTAAATGAGATCAGACCATTTCTTATAAATGAAAACTTTTTAGTAGAGCAAATAGAGAAAAATAGCATTGAGTGTCACAGGCATTTATTTGTAGGATTGAGTCACCAAACTCACAACACCTGTGTCGTTGGAGTCACTTAATAGTCATGTTTCCAGCAGCGGTTTCACTGGGGCAATGCCATGTTATTAGGTTAAATTAATGTGAGTTGTATTCTTCTTGTGGTTATTCTTTTTGCAAATATTTCTATTTAATTTGTAATTTTATTTTGACTTTAGAAGTATACATCTGCTATAAAAACACAGAGTTTATACCTATATCATGTTTATATATTTAACAAATGGTATAATACATACAAATTAGGTCAGTACTAGGTGTTTTCAAGAATCCATTTCCTTTATATAATTAGGTTTGAGCGAAACTATTGTATTCCACTCTGATTCGTACATCATCTCCCACATCATCAGTTGAAAGGTTGGAACCCCCTGACTGGGAGCTCAGCTCTGGTCCTTAGGTAGAATGATACTGCCTCAATGACAAAGCCCCTTTTTGGCAAAGTCAGCTATTAATGTGTGTTCTGTATTTAGCATTGACTTTGTAGTTGCACCCTATATTCTCTTCAAAATGCTCAGCGGTACTTGGTTGGATATGCTAACCTCTTAAAGTTAAAATAGCTTTCAAAAGAATTCACTGCAGCCCTGACTTGAGTATGGAGAAAGGAGACTCCTCCCACAGCTTTAGAAGGACTGTGAGATCTAAGGGCCATGGGAAATAACCTAAGTTTTTCTTAGAAAGAAAAAAGCATCACCGAATTCACAGAAATGATTGGAGCGCATATTTGGCAAAGTGCTATTCTCTGCTCCCCAACAATGTGGTCTTCTGTTTGTTCTTTTTGGCAGCACAATAAACGTGTTTGTCATTCACTGAGGATGATTATGGGTGAAGGAGTGGCAGCGCGTGGCTAACTCCTATAATATGGCACAAATCCCCAACATCACGATGAGGTGGTGGAGAACATCTGTGGACCAGAAGGGGAGGGAGATGGCACTCAGAGACAGTTCTGAAAGGGTTAACAAAAGAATTAACAAGAGTCAACTCAGGGGTCTTCATAAAATTCCATACATTTTAGACAAAGTCGATTTTGTTCATCTCTTGGGGATTCTGTAGCTCACATTTATCAGTTCAAAGAACCTGACAGATAAACCTAGCTTGTGGACCTCTAACAAATAGAAATCAGTGATGGTACATTTTACTCTAGGGCTTTCACTATAGAACTTAAAAATGATGAGAATCTAGGACTGGAGTTTTAGAAGTTGATTTACATGATTTTCCTGTAATGATGAGAGCAAAATCTCGCTGTGAGATTATGAGTAAATGAACTGTCTTACCCCATCTCCTCACGTAGTTGCTTCCTTCGTATTGAGGTGAGATCTTGGGTCTTAGCTGAAATGTTTCTTCCTCTAAGGGGCTTCCCTGGCCGCTCTCTAAATCACGTCCCCCATCGTACCCCAAATACTTTACACATACCAGCAAAGGAAGAGGCTTTGTCTGTCTTGTTCATGGCAGTAGCCACAAGACCAGCTTCTGGTACAGTCATCATGATCATGGCTCACCCTGACTGGGTATTTGCTGTTTGCTGGGCATCGTTCAGTGCCCTTAGCTGTAATTAAATATCTATACCACAGCCATGTAGATAGGGGCAATTATTAGCCCAATTCCACAGAGGAAACTGGGGTATGGAGGGGTGAGGTCATTGCCCAAGGTCACTCAGTTAATGAAAGACTGAGCCGTAACAGGAATCCAAATATTTGTTGAATGAACACATCACTGAAAATCTTGTTCTCCAAATGCTGGAACCCAAGGGAAGCCATCTGGGGATGGCTGTATTGAGACGGGGAAGTGAGGTCCAGTTCTGCTTCATCCAATTTACCTTCGGTTCCTCCCTGTCTTCAGAGTTCAGGGGCTGGTCAGAGGGAGACCTGACCTCTGCCCCACTCGGGTGTGCTTTAAACTATAATTTTCAATCCTTAAAAGTTTTGCTGGGGCCAAAGTTAAGCTTCTCTTAAAATACTCACTGCCTTTTAACAGCACAGCCCCACGAAATCCCAGAAGTGTCTCTTTTCCTTACCTGAGAAGCTATAGAGACTGGAAAATCCCCTGCCTGTAGTGAGTAAAGAGAGAGAATGCAGAAAGTTTAAGAGAAGATCACGGAAAGGAGAAGTCTCAGAGTGATGTTTCTAAAACAAAACCTGGCTGGGGGCGGCGGCTCACACCTGCAATCCCAGCACTTTGGGAAGCCGAGGTAGGCGGATCACTTGAGGCTGGGAGTTTGAGACTAGCCTGGGCAACATGATGAAACCCTGTCTCTACCAAAAATACAAAAATGAACCGGGTGTGGTGGCACGTGCCTGTAATCCCAGCTACTCAGGAGGCTGAGTCAGGAGAATTGCTTGAAGCTGAGATCACACCATTGCACTCAACCTGGGCAACAGAGCGAAACTCAGTCTCAAAAAATAAATAAGTAAATAAATAAATAATAAATAAATAAGTAAAACACAAAACCTGACCACAATCCTCCCCTGATTAAACCATCAGGTGCTCCATTGCCTTTCAGACAGTTTATACTGGGGGTTTACAGAGTTTCATCTCACAACACTTTCTCTCCAAGGCAGGGGTTGGTAAGCTTTCTGAAAAGAACCAGATAGTAAATATTGTCAGCTTTGCAGGCCATACCATCTCTGCTGCCACAAATTCACCCTGTAGTTGCAGTGCGTAGCTGTAGACAGTATCTACGTGAATGAGTGTTGCTGTGTTCTAATAAAACTTTCTTTAAAGGCACTGAAACTTGAATTTCATATAATTTTATTTTGGGGGGGGACAGTTTCACTCTTGTTGCCCAGGCTGGAGTGTAGTAGCGCGATCTCTATTCACTGCAACCTCTGCCTCCCAGGTTCATGTGATTCTCTGGCCTCAGTCTCCCATGTAGCTGGGACTACAGGTGTGCACCACCACTCCTGGCTACTTTTTGTATTTTAGTAGGGACACGGTTTTGCCATGTTGGCCAGCCTGGGTCTCGAACTCCTGACCTCAGGTGATCCACCTGCCTTGGCCTCCCAAAGTGCTGGGATTACAGGCATGAGCCACCAAGCCCGGCCCTGAGTTTCATATAATTTTTACATGTCACGAAATATTGTTGTTTTGATTCTGTTTTTGAACCATATAAAAATGTGAAAACTATTCTTAAATTGCAGGCCACAAAACCAGGTGGCACCTGGGCCTTGGCCCTTGGCCCTTGGCCTTAGCTTGGTGACTGTCCTCTAAGATCGAGCTTACTGCTTCCTGCCTTCCCACAGGTTTTGCCCACCCTTCATGTCACACTATCTTTCGGGTCTTCCTTGGAGATTGTCAGCAGAGCTCTTCTGCAAAGCCCTGCACTAGGTTGAATCCCTTTGCTCTGTTCAGGATGAATATCCCTTATCCAGAATGCTTGGGACCAGAAATGTTTCAGATTTCAGATTTTTTTTTTGGAATCTTTGCATTATACTGGTTGAGTATCCCTAACTTGAAAACCTTGAATCTGAAATCTAAAATACTACAATGAGCATTTCCTGTGACCATGACCTTCGAGCATCATGGGGGTGCTCAAAAAGTTTCAGATTTGGGAGCATTCGGATTTTGGATTTTCGCATTAGTGATGATCAGCTGTGCAACCATGGCACCAGCCCACCGTCACCCCCTTAACAGTAATTTCTCTTTCCCTTAGTGTCTAACATCTCTCTCCTTGCTAGACAGTAAATCCCTTGAGGACAGGGCTTGCGTGGCTCACATTTATTTCTGAAATCCTAGCACCCTGCCCAGGCCAGACAGTGCTGGATACTCAGTAAAGGTTTTTTGACGTGCACATGACATTCTCATGACATATTATTTCCTTCCTTCCTCCCTCCCTCCCTTCCTTCCTTCCTTCCTTCCTTCCTTTCTTTCCTTCTTTCTTTCTTTTTTCTTTCTTTCTTCTTTTTCTTTTCCTTCCTTCCTTCCCTCCCTCCCTCTTTCTTTCTTTCCTTCCTTCCTTCTTTCCTTCCTTCTTTCTTTTTTCTTTCTTTCTTTCTTTCTTTTTTCTTTCTTTCTTTCTTTCTTTCTTTCTTTCTTTCTTTCTTTCTTTTCTTTTCTTTTCTTTTCTTTATTTCTCTCTTTCTTTCTTTCTTTCTTTCTTCTTTTTCTTTCTTTCCTCTCTCTGTCGTTCTTTCTTTCTTTTCTTTTTTTTTGAGACGGAGTTTCATTCTTGCTGCCCAGGCTGGAGTGCAGTGGTGATCTCAGCTCACTGCAACCTCTGCCGCCCAGATTCAAGCAATTCTCCTGCCTCAGCCCCCTGAGTAGCTGGGATTACAGGCATGCCCCACCAAGCCCGGGTAATTTTGTATTTTTAGTAGAGATGGTGTTTCACCATGTTGGTCAGGCTGGTCTCCAACTCCTGACCTCAACTGATCTGCCCACCTCGGCCTCCCAAAGTCCTGGGATTACAGGCGTGAGCCACCATGCCTGGCCCCATGACATCTCATTTTCTATTATTATTGTTCACTGCATACTCTGTTTGGAAGCTTAGCACTTCCTCATTCCTTGGAGGTATTTGAATTTAGGGTGCAGATAGAACTTCCAGAGTAGATAACAAACCTCAACTCCTTCGTTTGGCTTGAGCTGTTCCCCACCCCTGGCTAGAAGACTCCAGGAGCAGGCAAAGGTTGTGCCCACAGGCACAACTGGTTTGGCAATTCAGTAAAAATGCTCAAACCGGCTGTGCCTGTGGTTGCAGCCCAGAGTGAACTCAACCGTTTGGAAAACAGAGACGCTTACTCCGCAGGGAGAGCTCCACGACCAGGACTCCCCCAGTCTGGTCTCGCAGGAGGCGCTTCCTTTTATCGCAGGTCTGAAAACCCAGAGAGGCAGAGGGGAGAGAAGCGGGCAAGGTGGGATGACGAGTGAGCAAAGGGGAGAAAAGAGAAAGAAAAGACATTTTAAAAAGGTCACAAATGGGATGGAACCACAATTCCCCAGTCAACAGATACGAGTTACTTTTTAAAAAAAGAGAGATACTGTTCATCCCTTCTCCAACTTGAATTCAAAAAGAAAGCTTTACTTTGTTAACTCTTCAAGCCAGAGGGAATCCTGCTGGAAGAGGTCATGGAGTGTGGAAGGGTTTGATACCGTTTCCTTTGATAAGGCTTTTACTTACTATCACTCTCGCCACTATAATTAGAGAAGCGGACACTTGCAAATGTATTCTGGTTCATTTTCGTTTCTTTCTTTTTAAAAATATGGCATTGATACTTATCCTTTGATCAACTGTACAATGTCTCTCCCCTCCTCTCCCTGGCTCTGCACTCTCTGGTTTCTTTCCCTTTTGCTATTTGTGCTCATAAAGAACCATTTTCTGGCCAATGAATCAATAGCAATAGAGATTATGACCTTATTTTTGTTGGTTACTATAGGCTATGTGGGTAGCAGCCTCTTTGGAAACACCGAGGTCGCCAGTTGAAAGAGACCAGAAAGGAGAACAGTTTGAGATTTGGCATGTCTGTGTCTAAGTGGTGGTTCTCAGGTTTGAGTGAGCACCAGGATGACTGCTGGCTTGTTAAAGCACAGCCTGTCAGGTCACAATGGTCAAATCAGCCATGACCCAGTGTCGGAATTTTCTACAGCATCTCTCTGAAGTCACAGAGGTGAACCCTCGGGCTGTGCAGTCTAGACTAAAAGCACTCACCCTTTGAGTTATGCCCACAGCCTGTCCCTGCCACCTAGACCTTGAATTTCGCTTGCCCTTTTCACTTCTTCAAAGTATTTCCATGTCTGTTATCACTTTCATTTACTGACACTGCTCTCTGATGAGGGAAGGGCCATCATTACTGATCACACTCTACTTAAGGATGAGAAAGCACGTCCTGGCAGATTAGGTGACGCATGCCAGACCATGCGGGTTGTTGGAGGCAGGGTGGATAGGGTCCGGAGCATCTGCCCTTACACCCAGAGCCATTTCCTCCAGATGCCCTCAGCACACAGCTGCCCTGGCCTGGTTATGATTTCCCCACTTAAACTCCAGTTCCTCCAATTCTGGTGCCCTTTGGGTAACACTTTCCTCCTGGAGAGAGACAGCTCACCACTGGGCAGGAGAGTTTCTCACTGTCGCAGATGAACGTCTCACAGTGTAACCACACCTTGGAGAGTTTGGGGATGTTCTGGAACCGGAAAGCATTGAATTGGAAGGTTGCCCTGTGATCTTTCCCATTCTCATGCACGAGGACGGTTTCATCTGTGGGGCAGCTGAGGCAGAAGGGGAAAGAAGAGTGAACTGTCACCTCCTGGAACTCTAGCAAGAGCTGCTGAGCAATTTACACACAAAGCTCCCGAGGTGGTTATATGGCCTCTAACCTTCCCAGGCATTTTGATTAGCAGCACCTCACTTGATCCTCACAACTGTGAGGTCAAGTTGATGAGCTAGGAGGTGGGTATGACAGTCTGCATTCTACAGACAAGGTATGATGGGAGGGGAGTGACTTATAAGAGCCACACTTTTAGTAAGTTGCACCTGTGTCCCAAAGAAAGCAAATCCCTAGGAGGTAAGGCCCTCTGAGGACTGGAATATGTCCAGCCCTTGAGGGACCAGGACAATGGCACCAGCATTGCCCCTGTTGCCACAGCTGCCTAAGCTCAAGTCACGCCCAACACATTTCTGTGTGTGAATGGTGAGGTTTTGCATTGAAAATTTGTATTTATGGTATATTATTTAAATTATATATATCTACATAGTTACCTTTGTAAAAATGTGGTCACGTTTTTAATATAAGTACAGAAATAATGACTGAAGGATACCATCTAAGTGTTAACACAAGCTGATACAAAGTGATAAAATTACAGACATTTTTGGTCTTCTTCTTTGTATTTTTATGTGTTTTTCCAGATTCTCTATAATGAGAATATGATATTTGTATAATATTCCAAAGTCTCAAAGGTAATAATTCAGTTTAAAAAAATGACACAGATGGACATTTGTTGAAGCTGGTGGTTCTCACTCGGGGGTCCACTTTGTGCCCCAGGGGACATTTGGCACTGTGATTGTCCAGAGTGGAGGAAGTGCTGCTGGCATCTAGTGAGTGGGCAGAGACCGGGGCTGCTGCTGAACATCCTACAGTGCACAGCGCAGCCCCCACAATAGAGAATGGTCCCACCCCAAATGTCAAGGTGCCAACATTAAGAAATCTTGGTTTCAGCAAACATATTTTTTCATTTAACGAAGACTGATTACCTAAGTGCCATTCCTTTAACTAGGTGTTGGAAACAGACACAATCATTCTTGGGACTGTACAGAGAAGCCCACGCCATCGTGAGGGTTTGTTATGTGCAGGTGACAAGGGGTACCAGTGTCTGTCCCTCTGCAGGAAAAGGTCTATGTATCGAAAGCGTCAGACCACTGAACAGCACCACAGCAGGCCCCAGATTAATGCGACACTGAAGCATCTTTCTTCCTGTATTGTAAACTTGGCACATATGCTAGAGAGTGGTCCAGTTACCCCAGGGAACCTTCACGATGTTTTCTACCCCACCCCCATTCCCTCAGAAACAGACAACAGGGGGCCAAGCTAAAGGCAGGAGCTAAGGAAGTCAAGTGTGAGCGTGAGGGAGTGAAGTGAGGGAATGCCGTACCTTTGTATCTGGACCAGGGGTCAGAGCTGGGTCTGTGTGTGGTGGGCTCTGAACAGTGACGAAACTGTGGCATTTTCCAAGTTGTGAAACAATACTTCTGTAGGATCATTTTGTCAATAAACCCGAGATCCTCATATGAACTCAAGATGGGATTTCTTAAAATAGCTCTTTGCAGCCAGAGTGCCCCAGGCATGGTGTCAGCCAGTGGAAAATAATGTAAGCAGAGCTTTGTCAGGGGGTGGGGAGGAGGCAAAAAATAGGCAGGTCTAGATGCCTTGGCACTGCTGCTTCTTGGCACCAGCTGCAGTACTCACACTGCAGTGGCAGCTGCCTCTAGATGGTGGAAGCCCACAGGAGGCTTTTATGCCCTCTCTGCACGAGCCTCCTTTCCCATGTCGGATTGCTCTTTGAGATAAGTTTGCTGCTTTCAGGGCATCCATGTGTACAGGGAAATTCCTGATGATATATCTTCTACCATCTCTCCAGGAACTTTTGTAAACTGGGTTTTTTTCCAAAGGGGCCCAGTGTGAGCAAAAATCATCTGGAGATTGTGGGAGTGGACTTTTCCATTCTCCCCTTTGACACTGAACTTTGTGCATGTATCTCCAACTTCGAGGTGCCATGTCAATTAGGAAGAATGTAGAAATGGATCGGGACGTCTTACATCTGGCTGTGCTGAAATGCAGATTCCCTGGGTTTCCCCAGAGTCCTTCTGATCCGGTAGGTTTACAGTGCACCTGCATATGTAATAGCACTCTAGGCAGTTTGTGTGTACACTAGAGCTTTAGGACAATTGTGCAGACCACCCAAAGCCACAGGCATCCCTTTTTCAGCCATCTTGCACATCTGCCAGATGGGAACAACAGCAACAGCACTAGAACTCCCTACAGAGAGACGATTCCAGGGGTGGCAGAAGCCTTTGCCTAGTGTGACCATTGCCTGAGAGAGGTTCCCAGTTCCTGATAGCAATTTCAGGTCCCTGCAGGTCAATAAGTTATTTCAGAATTCCTGAAGTCATTTAATTGCACCATTGCTAACAGAGCCTAAATGAATTGAATCACTCAATGGCAGATGTGAAGTAAACACCCAAATTAAGCTGCCATCTCTACAGGAGGCATTGCTGGGCTGCGTAGACGTGCCTCGGCCAGCCTGTCCTGTCCAGACCACTCAGGAGGTAACACTGAGTATGAATCCCAGGCCTTCTCCTTACTAGCTCCATATCTTGGGCACGTTTCTGGACCTGTGCCTCAGTTTTCTCCTCTATAAAATAATGATTATTATACTATCTACTTTATAGAGGATTTAATTAATGACATTTAGATAAATTAATATTTGTAATACACCTACCTAGAACAATATTTGGTATATTGTAAGAGCTGTATAAGTGTTTGCTAAATAAAAATAAAGGTTCAAAATAGCTCCACTTTAGTTATCTAATTATCTTTATCCTTGACATTAATTTGTCCTTGGCCTGATGGGTTCTGAGAATAACACAGGCACATTGGTCTGTTATGTGCTGTGTTTAGAGAATGTTCTCTTCTTTGTTTACTGCTAATTATGTGCATGATGTCCACATCTCGTGTCTAGCTCTCTCTCTCCTCTGATTTCCAATGGTACAATTCTAAGTACTTCTGGGCAATCATCATTTGAAGCTTAACATGTCTGTTAGTGAGTTCAGTGAGAATCCATATTTCCTTATCCAAAAACCTCCTTCTCCAACAGCCAAACCCAAACACTCTTCCTCAGCTTTGTAGTCCAGAGATTTAAGAACACAAAGCCATTTTTTTCCATTACTCCCCATGTTTCTCACACTGTCCTTTCCTCTACCTCCTATCTGATTTGTTCCTACATTGTCTCATTCCTGTAGAAGCGTCTCCCTACTTTTTATTACCTTGTTTCATTCACTTGGCTACAAGAGCAGTTCATGGCTTATCACTCTTGCACAATAGCTGCCAGGGCCTGTAATCTGGTCTTTCTCCCTTCCATGCATGTTTCTAAACCATCCTGTGTGTGACTTCCGGCATTGCTTTTCTAGGGCGCACTTCTAGTACTACTTTAGTGCTTTACTCCAGATTGTAAAAGCTCCTGGTTATCTACCTAATTAGTAATAAAAACAATGATCTTATTTAAAATGGTTGGACTATCTAGCAGGTACCGTCGGCTAAGCTTTCGATATGGTTTATTTAATTTAGTCATCATCACCGTGGTTCTGTTGTCAGAATAATTGGACTTGAATTCAGCCTGCTCACTTCCTCTTGCACACATACACACATGCACGCACACACGCACACACACACATTTACTATGAGACCTTACCCTCTCTTGTGCCTCAGTATCCTCATCTGTAAAATGAGGATGATAGTAAAACTACCTTCCTTGTTGTAAGGCTTAAAGAAGTTGATATAAGGTAAAGCTCTCAGAACAGTATCTAGTCCCTAGAATGCACTATGTCCTGTTTCTTAGTATTTGTCCTTTGCCTGGAGCCACAGAGGATGTCACTGATGTAACTCCAGAAGGCTTCACCTCTTCCTCCCTAGCTTTGCCACGCCAGAGCAAAGTAGCCCGACACATGCCCAGTTCCACTGCTCAGCCCTGTCTCTAGACAGTGTACCTACCCCTTGTTGATCAGCTGCCACTGCAAGGGATACATGAAGTCAGCCGAGGGGGTGGCCCAACAGCTGTTCAAGACCACTTTAAACCTGGAAATAAAACAAAATGGCATCACTTTGAAACAGAGAATCTTATGCCTGCAAACATCTGATGATTAAAAAGTATGTCAGCTAGTCTTTTTTTTTTATTTCTTTGCATTTAAACATATAAACTTGGAGGAAATGTACTTACCTAATGCTTAACCCTTTGGCTTCTACTCCTGCAAAGAGGTCTGAACCGATTTCGGATGTCTCCAGGACAAAGGGAGCTTCTTTCTTGGTGGAGAACTTGGCATTCTTTGGAAGGAAATTGACACTGGGCATTATGACCTCTCAGATTGAGCAGCTGGGTCTGCCAGGAGCAGATGAATTGGGATGGGGTGGGGATGAGAATCAACCCAAAGACAGAAGCACGTGAGACCACAGAGCGATCCTCCAAGAGCAGAGAAACTCTATCTTTTAGGATGCTCTGCCATCTTAGAAGGGATGAGGACGTCATATAATCACGTATTCTAGATTTGCTCATTATGGTGAGGCACACACCATATGTCTCATTTACGCCAATGAAATTTGACTAATGGAAAGCAAGTGAAATTCAGGGATATTAAGGCACTGTGTTGTACTGAATCGCCCAAGGACACAGGGACTGAGCACATACAACACCCCCCTCTGCACTCACTTGTTTCTACTTTTTGCCTGAGCAGATTTTCGCGTGGGTTGGGAAGTGTAGGATCTGATTCCCAGTACAATCATCAACAATAACAATCACAGCCACAATGGATTGATCAGCTACTACGTATTGGGCACTGTTCTGTGTATTGGGATGGACTCTATGTCAGGATTTTGTTAGCGAACAAAGCAAAGGTATCTGCCTCCAATGATCTGGCATATTCTAGCAGGGGAGACAAACAGTAAGTAAGTAAATGATATAATATGTAACTGTAGACCATAGGACATTATCTAGAAAAGCTGTAAAATATGCAGAACAGGATAAGGAAGATCAGGAGTGTGAGGAAGGGCAGGTTGCAGTTTTAAATACAGTGGGTGGGGAGGCCTCACTGAGGATGTGACATTTGAGCAAGATTTGGAGGAAGTGAGGATCGGGGCCCTGTGGCCATCCATGGAAGAATGCTTGAGTCAGAACAAAGGCCCTGGGGCAGGAGTGTGGCTGGCAGCACAGCAAGGAGGCCAGTGTGGCTGGAGTGAGTGAGTGAGTCAGGAGGGTGGAGAGTGGGGAGCGGGGCTTGGGTGAGGTTAGAGAAGTTATGGGGACTGAGCCAGAAGACTGGGGCTGGCTGGGCACTGTGGCTCACACTTGTAGTCCCAGCAATTTGGAAGGCCAAGGCAAGCAGATCACTTGAGGCCACAAGTTCGAGACTAGCCTGGCCAACATGAAAAAGCCCCGTCCCTATTAAAAATACAAAAATTAACTGGGTGTGGTGGCAGGCATCTGTAGTCCCTGTAGTCCCAGCTACTCTGGAGGTTGAGGCAGGAAGAGCTCCTGAACCTGGGAGGTGGAGGTTGCCGTGAGCCAAGATTGCACCATTGCACTCAAGCCTGGGTGACAGAGTGAGACTCTAAAAAAAACACCTTAAAAAACTAAATACTGGATCTTACACTCTGAGTGCAGTGGGGCAATAAGGAGTCAACACCATGATTTGAGCAGAGGAACAGCAGGTGCTGATCACTGGCCTGGCATATGTGATATTTGCCTACCATTCTCATCAAGGCATGCTGGGTGAGCTGTTAGGAGTAACAGTAGTGTTTCTGTTTGACTTACTCAAAGGAGGCTGATTTCTCCATTCTTTTAGTCTTGAGTTCAGTCAACTCTAGTAACAATCTTGAACTGCCCTGTGGATTAGCTTTCAGAGACAAAAGCATTACCATAGAAGGGCAGGGATGCCGGGCTAATCTGAGCTCCCACTGCTAACTTAGGACACACTATAGGCAAGTCAGCCTTTCAGGCCTCAGTTTCTTCCTATGCAAAATGGGCATAACCTTTGTGACTTTATGTAATAGAGGAATAAAGCTTAGACCAGGTTACTGTTTGAAAGATCGAGTTTCATAGACCTGGAGATTTGCAGAACTGCAATAGGTAGACAGTGGCAGGAGGAACGGATTTCAGCAAGGTCGTTTAGTTTAAATGGACTTTATAGTATTCCATGGTGTATACATACCACATTTTCTTTATCCAGTCTATCATTGATGGGCATTTGGGTTGATTCCATGGCTTTGCTGTTGTGAATAGTGTTGCAATGAACATATGCAGGCATGTATCTTTGTAATAGAATGATTAATATTCCTTTGGGTTGCATATATCTTTGTAATAGAATGATTTATATTCCTCTGGGTGTATACCCAGTAAAGGGATTGCTGGGTCAAATGGTCTTTCTTGTCCTTTGCAAAGACATGGATGGAGTTGGAAGCCATTATCCTCAGCAAACTAACACAGGAACAGTGCATGTTCTCACTTATAAGTGGGAGCTGAACAATGAGAACACGTGGACAAAGGCAGGGGAAAAACACACACTGGGGCCTGTTGGCAGGTGGGGTTGCGGGAGGGAGAGCATTTGGAAAAATAGCTAATGCATGCTGGGCTCAGTGCCTTGGTGATGGATTGATAGGTGCAGCAAATCACCATGACACAAGTTTACCAATGTAACAAACCTGCACATGTACCCCTAAACTTAAAAATAACAAATAAAGATTAAAAAAAAAAACAAAATAAAGTGGACTTCACCCCTCACATGTCAAACACACAGAGACTTTGCTGAGAGGACTCAGAATCTCTTTCGTTTCCTAGTGCTGCTGACATTATTTTACTGATGGCAAGTCCAGCAAGGGCTCCCTGACTCAGTCACCTAGAAGTCAGTTGCTTCCTCCTATTTGTCAGCCCCTGCACCACTTAAATGGCTGCAATAATGGGATAATAATGTTTTTAATCATAAGGGATCTACTGGCTTAATATGCAGGTTGAAGTAGCAGATTTACAGTGGTTTTTAACGTTCCTTGTTATGTTCTGAGATTTGTCATATTTTGAGAGGCCATTTTCAAATATGGGAACTTACCTGGGGACCCTGATGTAGTCCCCAAGCCTGTCAGAGGTATTACTCCCAACTCTTTCTGCCAGGGACCAGCCAGCAGAATGTTAGAATATTGGAATAATACCTCTCCTCATGGAAGAACCTGCCTGATTCTGTTACAAAGTGAAGAACAGAGCTGGCACCATTAATTCAATTTCTGAAACAGAACACTAATGATTGAGTTCTCTATATTCTCATCCAGCAGCTCAGGCAATGCTTGGAATAATTTTTCCCCACCTTCTCTATAATGTGAAAATTAGAAACCTATTCCAGATCCAGTAACCTCCCTTTATCCACAGGAGATATGTTTCAAGATCCCCAGTGGATGCCTGCAACTGCAGAGAGTACCAAACCGTATATGTATTACTTTTTTGTTTGATCTGATAACATAGATGGCTACTGAGTGACTGACAGATAGGTAGTGTCTACAGTGTGGATATTCTAGACAAAGGGATGATTTACATCCCAGGAAATACAGAGCGAGTGGTGCAAGATTTCATCGTGCTACTCAGAACAGGTGTGCAATTTAAAACCTAAGAATTGTTTATTTCTAGAATTTTCCATTTAATATTTTTGGACCACAGTTGACCACGGGTAAGTGAAACCATGAAAAGCAAAACTGTGGGTAAGAGGGGACTACTTTACCGAATGGTTGAGTCACAACTAGCCGGTGTCACAAGTTAAGGATGAGTACACCTGGCTTAACAATAGTTCATGTGGAAAAATCTTGGAGTTGCTTTTGCTTATAAGCTCCATGTGAAATAGTGGTGAAAAAAAACTGCCCTAAAGTTATTTTCCTAGGACACATTCCTGGAATCTTCCAAAACCTAGAAGGTCCCCTCTGACCCTTGATGGCCTGCACGGGTCTGATAAAGTCTAGAATATAACACTTCAACTCTGGGCTTCATTTTTTAATAGAGGTACTGAGCAACTGGATCATATGCAGAGAACAGTAACTAGGCTGGTGAATGAACCACCGACAGAGACAAGAGGTTTAGCTTGGAGAAGGTGGAGATATTTGGAGGACTGTCAGCCACATAATTATATGATATTATTTCAGAAGACAGAACCGGGACACATGCGCGAGAGTTCAGGGTGTCAGATATCAGAGCTGATCTAAAATGGGAAGGCCCAAATATCATTGTCTTTGGAAGAGGCGGGGAGGCCACCCCACAGCAATCTTGCAGAAGGGTTTTGGGCTTTGGGTGGAAAGCCAAGGTTCACCACCTCGGAGGTTTGTTTTGACTCTTGGAGTCTGTGATTTTGGCCTCTATTGCTTGCATTTTTTCTCTCTTAAGCTTTTTCATTTCTCTCTCTCTAAGAGGAATGATCAGTACTGTTTTGACTGAATAAAAGTCAATATAATCCCACACTGACATCGATGTTCAGCCTTATAAAGGTAACAATGCTAGAAGCCCTCAGAGTTTCCACTTTAAATAGAGTCGAAGTCTACAGTGATGAGAAGGGCTACTTTCTTGGGCACTTAACGTGTGCCAGGCACTGTGCTAAGTGCTTCCGAAAGATTATTTCGTTTAATCCTATAACAAACCTATAGGTTAAGTGCTATTATTATCCCTGTTTAACAAATGCAGAGATAGAAGCCCAGAGAGGTTAACTCACTTGCCCAAAGTCACACAACTAGTAAATGATGGAACAAGGCTTCAAACTAGTGGTCTGTTGAGAAGGCCCATTTTCTTAACCACAGCACTAGGGTGTTTCCGCAAGCCAACTACCTTCCTTTATTTTGTATTGAGGGTCAAAATAACTTTTCACTAGGAATACCAACCATGGGATATTGTCAAGAGTGAGTGGGAGGGGGATGGAGAGAAAAGAAAGACGAAGCCTGCTGAGTAGAACTGGTGCTTTTAGAGCCCAGCATTTGAAGCTCTCAGGATCCTAAGCAATTAGCAGTGCATTGATTCCATTGTGTTATCTAGGGCACAGCTCTCTTTCTGGTAATTTGATGGAAATATATGCAGGGAGCAGTTGTTGCTTCAGAAACACATAAGAATTCTCTGAAAGCGGAAGAAGGGAGGAGAAAAAAATACCAACCACATGGGTCAGGCATAGGGAACTGAGCCCATGGAGGGAATATTAATCAGTACGGAAGTGTCAGGACAGCACAGTCCCTTCTTTGCTGAGGCCTATTTGTCCTAGAAGGGTCTTGGTGGGCCTCAGAGGAGGCTTGACCCTTAATTTTATACTTGTTGAAGGGGGTGTCCCGTTATCTGTCTATCCAGCCCAGAGGATGGCCTGGAGGATGCTGAGGACATGTCTCTTATTATTATTATTTTTAAAAGAAAATAAGCTCATTCCAGTTCTAAGACTTGATGTTTTGTGTATGCCTGAAGCTCAGCTCTACAAGGCTGATGGTGGGCGATGATTTTTGACAATCCTGGTGTCTCCATGTTGCCTACTGCTGTAAAACCTTCATGGGATCATATCTATAATTTTGTCCGGTTAAAACAATTATTCACTTCCAGACAGGGACTCAATAGCAAAGGCAGCCTGTCATCAGGGAGTCCCCTGAGACTGTTGTCAGTGGGTGGAAGCCTATTTTCCTCTCCGGATGGCTTTCATCAGTGACTGTAGCAGTTTCACCACCTTATCATCACCCTGGTGGCCCATGCTGTATTTAGCCCCCGATTATAGGTCAAGGGCTGTATGGATTCCTTTTCTCAGTACTTAACCGCTAGTGGTATGTGGCTAGGGGCAGATCTAGATTTTGTGGGATCTTGAAACTTTTACAATGTGGAGAGCCCTCTTTAATGAAAAGAATCACATTTTTGAATACAGAATTAGACACAAGGCCTTCAAAGGGCCTTGAAATGAGTTTCATTCCCTTTGCAGTAAGCAAAGTGACCATATCTAGGAGATCTGTGTTCAAGACTGGCCACTGCTCTGAACTACCTGTGGGCTCTCAGGCTAATCCTTCCTCTCTCTGGGCTTCTGGTCCTCATCTGTGAAACAGACTAGGTTATTCTAGGATCCCTTACAGCTCTCACCTTCTGAGTTCAGCAGGGCTAATAGCTTCCAGGCAGCAGGTTAAGCAAGTTTAAAGAGTTGAAAGTTAATGGAGTTACAGGTAGTATGATATTTCTCCTTTGAGAAGTGAATGGGTTGGACATGAAGCCCTTCCAAGGAGGTCCTCTAGCTCTAATGTTCTATGCAAAGGTTTATATTTCTGCCCACATCTTCCTTTAGTCTGCTGGGACAGTGTCTCTGTGTGCATGTGTCCTCAGTGCAAGCTGCAGGTTTGAAGAAACAAAGCACCCCTTCTAAAGAGGAGGGCAGCTGGGCAAGTGGCCACTGCATATTTAGTTTCTCTGGAGCACTCTATTTTGAGAGAGACCAAAGTGTGCCTTTAACTTCTGTGTCAACATAGGCAGCCTGCCTAAATTAAGCAAGGAGGAAACGCTACTTGAAAGGTTTCAGAGACAAAAGAATTAGGCAGCGGAGGCCGACCCCAATCCTTCTCTTTAGCCCTGTCCCAGTCAGGAACCTCAATACCTTGGGCCAAAAATTTTAAGAGCTAGATCTGAAATATAAATCTCTGGAGTGGGTTGTAGTGAAAACTAATCTTGACCAAGAATCAGACATTGGCTGTCTTATTGTCTGTTGACCTTGCCTTAGTTTTCTCATCTGTGAAATGGGAAGGTTGGTCTTACATCTTTGCAGAAGGTTGGTGTTTTTATTTATTTATTTATTTTTTGAGGCAGAGTTTCACTCTTGTTTCTCAGGCTGGAGTGCTGTGGTGCGATCTCAGCTCACTGCAACCTCCACCTCCCGGATTCAAGCAATTCTTCTGCCACAGGCTCCCGAGTAACTGGGACTACAGGTGCGTGCCACCACACCTGGCTAATTTTTGTATTTTTTTTAGTAGAGATGAGATTCCACCATGTTAGACAGGCTGGTCTTGATCTCCTGACCTCAAATTATCCGCCTGCCTTAGCCTCCTAAAGTGCTGGGATTACAGGCATGAGCTACTGTGCCTGGCCGGAAGGTTGGTCTTATAGCTTATATCTTATACCTCAGCTCTTCTATCCAGTCTATGAATCTGACTTTCTGTGACACTTAGTTTTTAAAGAAGTTTAAAGCTAAACCAAAGCTTATGTTTCAACTTGAATTTAAGAATGGGGCTCTGCACAGAGCTTGAGGAAGACTGAATACCGAGGAAGCATCCCACCATCTCCTAGAAAGGCCACAGGGAAGTAATGGGAACCTGGAGGCTACTTACAGTGTAGAAGTTGAGAGACAATTGGCTTTCAAATGTGCCCATGCTCCCGTTCTTCACATGAACAGTGGCCACTCTGAAAAGGGGAGAGAATTTTGCATAAGGACTGAAACACACTGATTGATAGGACCTGCAGCACACACATGAGGCAGCCAGCCCTTCACGCCGCACAGCAACTTACCTCTGGTCAAAGGCAGCCTGGTTCACCAAGTAGGTGGAATGGTAGGTGCAGGAGAAAGAGTAGTTGACAGGCTGATTTTTTACAATCACTGTGCTGTCATTGGAAACGATGTGATTGTAGAAGTGATAGATAGGTGGCTTGTACTGGACAAAGAAAGGAGACAGTCAGGATGAATCTGTGTCCCCGCGATGGGAATGAGGATTCTGGGAAAAGTGCGGGAAGATGGCTCAGAAACAAGTCCAGTGGGGAGACAGGAATGTCTGCCACTGACAGTGGCATCAGCTCTTCTTGTCTGTGGGTAAACTGATAATTTTGTAAAGGGTTCCTTAGTTTATTCAACTGAGAGTATTTAAAAACAATCTAGGTTGATGTTGTATGCTTTAACATCTCCGTGTACCCATTGGGCTTCTGACCAAAAAGAACTGGCTCAAGAATCTCTATTTCCCAAGGTCAACTCTTCATCCATTTCTCCTGTCCAAGTATCCTAAATGAATGTTTCACCCATCTCCAATTTCTAGAATGTTCCCTTCTGGTTCTTTGCTCTTTCCTTCTTCTGACTATAAGCACAATTTCTGAGACTCTTTCCTCTGAATTGTTGGGCTCTAAAATCACAGAATATTAGAGCTAGAGGGGATCTTGAACATCCACTTGAAAAGTGACCGACCTGAGACCACACAGATGATTTGTAGTTCACCAGGATATACTCAAAGACATGGCGTCTTGTTAATCATGATCATGACTCTTCCCATTAAATCACTGAATCCTTGTGAAGCCTTCAGAAAGAGGAGCTGGCCCTGGAAGCTCTTTGCTCTCATGCTCTGAGATGGACAGATACACAGCCTTCTGGCAGGTAGGGCAGTAGGAATGCTAGACCTTGGTGGGGAGGTTGGGAGACCTAGCCTCCTTTCGTGATTCCACCCCTACAGGCTCTGTGGCCCTGAACGAGTGACTTTACTGGGGAGTCTCAGATTTCTCATCTGTCATATGATAGTTGTTAAGAGGGCGTCTGTTTCCTAATAATTATCTTATGATACCCCATCCTGGGCACTTCACAAGACCAAGTTAGAAGTTGTGTTATACATTGGTCACTCCCTAAACTGCCCTTCCAAAGGCTCTTTATCACCACTTTAAAGTCTCAGGCAGAGAATGGCTCATCCATTCACCCATCTGATCCAGGAAGGATGGCAGCTGGTGAGCACAGGCTCAGAACTTGAAAGTGGGAAATGTACTTTGTTCTACTAGAAGATAGCTTCACTGCTTTTGGCAACAAATTAGGAGGATAAGGGTCAAGCCAAAAGAGTAATCTAAACTAGGCAGAAGATAAGATGTTAAATAACACTCACATTCCAGGATGTTTGGGAATCAGGATTGACCTTTAAAAGGAAGTGGGTACATTCTGAATCCTTTCAAGGACGGATGGTGGACATCTCATTCTTGGGTCCAGTTGCCTTACCTTAAACAACTCTGCACTGTGTGGCCTGGTCTTACCTCAGACTGGGTTCCGCAATAGGACTTGTTTTTAGGTGATAAATCTGGGATCACAAATTGGTAGTAACCTCCTTCGTGGACCCCGTTGTAACACAGCCCTCCGAGGGCCAGCTGGTGAATTTCCCATCCATAGGGACACTCGGGGATTTTGGTGATGATGGTTTTGGGATAACAAAACACAAGAATGACATCTAGAAAGAGCACACGTATAGTTTAAAATCAGTTATGGTAATCATGCTAACCTACATAAAGAACAGTGGGTTCCAGCTACACCTGAGCATGCAAAAGCAGTTGGTTAAAAACACCTTCCCTGCTATTCTTCACCAGGTGTGATGAACATTTTCCCCAAACTTCAGTCATTGGAGAGTCCTACAGTTTTTGCTGCATTTATTTAATGACTGCACCTCATTTAACATGGAATTAAAATTAGTCCATTTGGAACTTTAAAGAATATATCTGTGAAACCACAGATAGGATGTATTAGACATATATAAATATATATTAAAATCTCCGTCACAATGAGCACATAACTTAAACATTTTAAATGTCAATTTCATGCATAATATTGTGAAACACTGATTTAGGGCACAGGATAGAAATTCCGTAGTTGAATGGAAAAACAAGTGGAGATGTTTTTACATATATATATATGTAATGGGATGTGGGGAGAGAGCGTGTAAGCAAGAGAGTGAAATAGAGCAAGCATTCTCTAATTTTAAAAATGTCTGAGTTTATACAATACATTTTTGCTCCATTTGGGAAAAGTCTGATTGATATTGGTGGGGGAGACTTAAGTATTTCTCTACTTGGCTCCATCATTGCATTTTTATAACAAGTTAAGCATAGAAGTGCTGAGCATTGTAAAAGGAAATTTTTCTTCCCAGGAAAATGGACTGTGGCGAGGACATACCTGCTTTATTTGGAGCGCATGATTTCGCAGAGGCTTCTGCAAAGATGGCCAACAGGACAAAGGCCTTCATCACCATTGCTTCTCAGAACTTGGCCTTTGCCAGGTGTCCAAACTAAGCTGGCCAAATTTTACGGTCCTTCCAGGGCCTGAGCCTCGATCATTCTAAGTCAGAAACATGAATGAAAAGTTAAAATCAAGGGAAGAACAAAGCCACACATATAGTCCTGGGGAAATTTTCAAGAGAGATCAACGATGTTGTGTCACTTCTAATTGTTTCTTGTTAGCACTGAGAGGCAAAAAGTGGAGCTCATACCGTTGGAAGAGTCAATGACACATGGAGTTGTTCATGTTCCCGACTGTTTCATTCTCTCCGGACTGTGGAGGCTGCCTGCTGGATGCTCCCCAAATCTGCTGCCCCAGTCCTAGTTTGACTTTATATAGCCCGAGGATGTAAAAGAAACTGGCTCCAGATAAGTCACAATGAGCATGCATTATCCACTGTGTGGGGAATAAAAGGGGGGCCTGCAGAGTAATCCGATGGGAAGCTCAGTTACTTGAGTCTAATTTCTTTTGCTTTACAGAGTTGGAAAAACTTTTTTTTTTTAACTGCTGCAACCAAGCTTGGGAGGAAAAGTTGATTTTTTTCCCCCTTTGTACACAAAATAACTCTGAATGGAGGCAAACTACTTCTGTACAATTCCAGGTGACAATTTCAATTCTTTTGTCTTGCTTTCTTTGCTTTATTTCCTGCTTTCTTATTTTTGTATGTAGGTGAACTAAACTTTGAACTTAAGAAAATTCAGGTTTAACATTGTTGCACCTGATAACTATATATATATAGTTATATATATATATAGTTATATATATATAGTTATATATATATA